>NC_091283.1:617296459-617602595 GCF_032444005.1 Ranitomeya imitator | reverse complement strand
AAGATGAGCCCTTAGAAGGCCTATTAGCATAATGGATAAGCTTCAGCACCAGTATCAACACTACAGGACTCTCTTCCTCCAATAAGAACTGTCCCTGAATTGTGCAATGGTGTCATTGTGCCAAGTGTGGTGGCGCCTGCCCTTTTGTAACCTCTCAGGTAATGTGGCCAGCCAATCAGACTAATGCCACTACCAAGATATCTATGGCATTACAGTGACTTGCATGCTTATTGGCTGTGCAAAGTATGTGGACTGGGGTTTCGAACTTCAAATCCGAGCACTGATTAATGCTTTCTAAGAGCAGAGCATATCCGAGCACCCAAATACTCGAGTGATAGTTGTGTATCACCGAGAATGTTCGCTCATCCCTACTAGACATATAATAGTTACACATAGGAAAAACTGATTCGATGGATGAAGAGTGATTGACAGCCAATGCCTTCGGTGCTCTGAGTGACAGCTCACTCTGCAGCCATCGTTCAGTGTACAGAGCAGTACTGTGAACGGTGATGATAATCACATCCTATATCTGCATGGTTGAAAATCAGCAGCTCCTGGGAGTATAGTTTTATTGTCCCCTGATTGTCGCACTTTCAGAAAGACAGCTAGGTAACATTTTAATGTTTAACTGCAGTGCAGATTACTAATAGATCTGTAGCTAAATAGCATTTTCCAAGGTGAAAATTTCCCTTTAAAGATTCCTGTTGCTCTCTGCCCACATCTCTGGTGCCAATATAAATATTTTTTAATTCTGTTCTGGTTCCTGAAATTCTAAGTCTTATTCATTGTCATATGCATGAATTCCCACTTTTCAGTCTTCAGAAGACATATCCAATAGGGACTTATTTCCTTAACTATATAAGTCCCAATGCATTAAATTCTGCATCATATTCGTATTTCCACTTTTTTCAGGCAATAGACTGAAGGTATCACACATGCCCTGCTGGCTAATGCATGGATTCCTATGGTCCAGGACTTACACGGATGTAGGCTGAGCAACCGGTGGAGGAGCAGGAGAAAAATAAGAATATAGCTAATAATTAGCCATTTAAAATATGAACATCACAAAATATGGTCCACTGAATATACTACTAGCAGCACATGAGAGCACAATACACAATGGTGCAGCATTTGGACCAACACGTTTTGACTTGTGTCTTAATTATGACACACAAGTTGAAACGCGTTGGTGTAAATGATGCACCATTGTGTATTGTGCTGTCATGTGCTGCTAGTAGTATATTCAGTGGGCCGCATTTTGTATGTGATCCCATTTTCACATACACTTGTGACTTTTGGTTATTAACATATTTGTAAAAGTAATTGCAGCTCAATAAATTATATCAGAGAATTATTATTAATTAGAATAGTCCAATTAAACTTTTGCTAATATAATTTATCATGTAAACGTATAATTCCCATTTTTGTCCTTTACGAAGTGCCGCCGTTCAACTCTTAGACAGTATTTTGTAAATTGCAAAGCTTCTTATATTCCAAGTCAAGGCTGGTTTCATACCTCAGACATGCACTGAGATCATATTCCTTAGAGATCTAATTTCTTTCCCTGTGTATTAAATTTGACAGGCACAATGGATTATATCAATAACAAATCTCATCGCAGAACTAATAAAATCCCTTAACTTATTTTCCTGTCTAAAATTATTTGAGATAACACTCTTCCTCTTGCTTATTGATTGGCATGTATTGTTATTAGTAATATTGCAATTCAAAAAGTTGTCACTAATCTTAAATCATTTTTATTGTAGATGCATTCAGTAGGTTAACTATTTCTTGGTAAAGACATCATTCATTCTTTAAACGGGAATCATAAAGGTCAATTACATTGAAATATAGTCGAGACGTTGATGTGACCTGGTAGAAATGCAATATAGATCCTAGAATGATTATTTTCATTCTATTTTAATTCTAGAAGTTTGTATTTACATGGACTTGGTCACTAGGTTTTTGGTACCGCCCCATCTCAGAACAGGATAATAATAATAATAATAATAATTTTATTTCTATAGCGCCAACATACTTAGAGGGGACTTGTACAGACGAAAGACATTACAGCATAACAATAAACACAGATCAGAACAGATACCAAGAGGAATGAGGGCCCTGCTTGCAAGCTTACAATCTATGAGGAAAAAGGGAGACACGAAAAGTGGATGATAACAATTGCTTTCATTGTTCAGACAAGCCAAAGTGTAAGAATCAGGTGTTCATATAAAGAAGTATGTAACAGTACAGACACAGAGGGCTATTAAATGCATGTGAACATGATACAAGTAATATATATGTATATACTGTATGTGTACAAATAGATTAAGATCCCAGGGAACGTGGACTACTTATAATGTATTACCAAAACCTTTATCTATATAGCTCTCGAAATGACCAAATACCTTTCCTACTTGCCTGGAACTGATGTTGTTCCCTCATATAGAGAACAGAGTCAGTTCCAAGCTCAATTAAACATGAGTTACCCAATACAACACTCATTCAAAAGGCTACGAAGGAGTTAAAAATAAACATAGATTAATACTCACCCAGTGTTCATCTGTCTTTTTTTGGCGTGGTCACAAGTTTGGTTTTCACTAGGCCATCTTTGACTTCTCCTGTGTTGACTCATGATGCTGGACCATAGCAGATGACCATGCCAGTGAGGCTGTGCTGCATGACAGAAGAGATTTGGGTGGGTATATATGTATAATTTCTTTTTACATACGTATATTATTTTCTCGAAATAACACCAGAAATATTTTTGGTAGATGCAAATAGATTTTCTCCAAATTCAAGCAAAAGATTAAATTAGAATTTAGTCAAAATTACTCATCACTAGTGTTGAGCCACCCCCCTAGTGTTCGAGTTCGGTTAGTCAAATCGGGGCATGTTCAACGAATATTCGTCGAACTTTCGATGAACACCGTCGAACCCCATTGAAACCAATGGCAGGCAAACACAAACACATACAAACACATAGAAAACACATAGAAAACACCTTAAAAGGTGTCCAAAAGCTGACAAACTGCTCAGAAGACACAACAAACACATGGAAAAGTCACAAGTACATACTGTATATTCATGCGAAAAGAAAAGATGTGGAGGAGTAAAAGGAGGAGGAGACACAGATATAGGCATGTCACGCCCTTCTAAAATCAAGAAAGGCTGGAGTAAAAATCTAAAACCAGCCTACCAACACCTAGACATCGTGACAAAAAATTTAAAATAGAAATATCTTAAGGTAGAATGGCGGGTCCATTCAGAATACTTTCCTTAGAAGATGTAGTGGTACCCCCATTGGGAGTCGTCCCAAAAAAGGAGCCCAGTACATTCAGACTAATCCACCATTTGTCATATACAAGGGGCTGGTCAGTAAATGACAACATCGACACGGAACCAAGTACAGTACTAAATAATGTGCCTCCTTTGATGAGGCAATCAGGCGGGTCAAGAAGTTGGGAAGGGGCACCCTAATAGCCAAAACAGACATTGAGGGGGTGTTCTGGTTACTACTTGTGCCTCCAAATAGTGTCCACCTATTGGGCTGCTTCTGTGAAGGAGTATACTACATAGATCGCTGTTTGCCCATGGGGTGCTCCATAGCCTGCTCACTATTTGGGGCGTTAAGTAGCTTCCTCGAATGGGTCATCATGGACGTTTCTAAGGGGGCACATATTATCCATTACCTCGACGACTTTTTATGCCCGGGCCCAAAAGATTCGCCAAAGTGTGAATACACGCGTTAGTCCACCTGTGAGAAGGAGAGAGCTGGAGGGAGAGTGGACACTCCAGAGCTGAGGGGTTAGATTGAGAAAGGAAGAAGGCGCTGTAGCTTGCTTCATGGGTGGGGTACTCTGCTGAGGAGCAGAAACTGCTACTAGGCCCAAAGTATTGCCTGGGATAGATGCAGTTAAAAAATAGTACTTAGATAAACAGGCAGTGTAGCTTGCTTCATGGGTGGGCTACTCTGCTGAGTAGCAGAAACTGCTACTAGGCCCAAAGTATTGCCTGGGCTAGATGCAGTTAAAAATTAGTACTTAGATAAACATGCGGTGTAGCTTGCTTCATGGGTGGGGTACTCTGCTGAGTAGCATAAAATGCAACTAGGCCCAAAAGGATTTCCTGGGCTAGATGCAGTTGAAATTTATTAATTAGATAAACAGGCAGTGTAGCTTGCTTCATGGGTGGGCTACTCTGCTGACTAGCAGACAATGAAGCTTTGGAACAGACCTCTGAATCCCAGGCCATGGTATGAGTAAACAGCTCTGCAGACTCAACCATCTGTGTTACCCCAAGCCATAGCGTATGTAGTTTCTAGAGGTTAAAAGTGGGGGAGCGACTCCACCCACCTGGAATTGATAATACCAAAGTCATGTAAAACACAGAAAGGGGACTCCAAAAAGAATCTCCATTTTTTCCAAAAATTGGGCCACAGACACCATTTAAAATGGTTGGTGAGGTGATTTTCAAAAATCATCAAGCTTTTAGTCTCCCCAGTATGACACAGGGGTAGAAAAGTCCTTGCGGATCCAAGATTTGTTCATCTTGATGAACGTTAGTCTGTCTACATTGTCACTTCACAGCTGCGTGCGCTTGTCTGTCAGCACACCACCAGCAGCGCTGAACACACTAAGAGAGAACACTGGCTGCGGGGCACGACAAGATATCCAAGGCATGAGTGGTGAGCTCAGGCCATTTTTCCAGATTGGAAGCCCAAAATGAGCAAGGGTCCAGTTCCACAGTCATGGCATCGATGTTAACTTGGAGATACTCCTGTACCGACCTCTCTAGGCGTTGGCTATGCGTCAGACTTTTTGTCTACTGTGGCCTTGCAAAGGATGGTCTAAAAAATTCTTGAAACGATTGGAAAAAATTGCTGTTACCACCAGATACGATGTTACTGTTACATTTGAGTGATGACTCGACAGTCCCACGGTTGGCAAGTTAGAACTCAGAGATTCACTATGTGTACCATTGGTGTTTTGTGGAAAAGCAGATGTAAGATTCTGTAACAGTCTCTGCTGATACTCCTGCATGTGTGAATCCCTTTCTATGGCAGGAATTATTTCAACAAATTTACTTTGGTACCGGGGATCTAAGAGTGTGGCAACCCAGTAGTCGGCATTACTTTGGATTCTAACAATCCAAGGGTCATGTTGCACGTAGTGCAGCAAGAAGGCACTCATGTGTCTTGCGCATCCAGGAGGACAAAGTCCTTGTTGTCTTGGTGGTGGCGAGGTGAGAATCATGCTTCTGTAATAAATATATGGATACTATGGAATCTAATAGCATGGGATAAAACCTGTCCGAGAACAAAGTTGCAGCAAAGAATATTTTACTCAAAACAGAAATGTAAACAGATTAAACACAGATATTTCAGCAATTGTAACAAGGTCATCAGCTCTATATAGTAAATAATAGCAAACAGAACATAATACAGATATTCCTGCTACAGTGACGAGGTCCTCAGCACAATATAGTAAATCACAGCAAACGGAGAGGCGAATAGATATTTAAACAAGGAAGTCCGGTAAGGTTATTAGTGCGAATGCACACAGTACTTAAATGAGGAAGTCCAGCAAAACTTGATCACACATGTGCACAGTACATGTTAGTAGCAGTCCAATAATTCGCAGATGAGGCGTTGTGTGAATGCAGTCCTGGGAAAGAGAGGATGAGGGAAAAAGAGAGAGAGCGCTATCTAAGCGTAGCAAATGAGTAAATATTCCTGGATGAGACAAGCACAACTTGAATCTTGCTCACCTGGTGTGGTTGTGCAAAGAGGCACAACACTGGGAAAAGTTTTGCAAACAAGGAAGATACTTCCACAGGTACGCAGCCCGTTGCAGAAGTTCCAGAGGTATCTGAATGCAGACCACCGAGTAGTGAACAGAAGAATCAGGGAGTTCACCAGCAAACCAGCAGAAGCTCAGGAGCCAGCAGCACAAAATACTCAGGCACCATAGAACACATAACCCGGACTTAAATAATCAGGACAGACAGGAAGTTCCATGACAGGGCGAGATACAAGACTCCATCTTGGATCAGGGCGAACAGGCACCAGGAAAGTCCAGAATCCTTACAGCTTCCTTCCTCTGCCCTCTCCCCCCAACCTCGCACAACACAAATTTGATCAAGGTCTCCCTCATCTGATCAGTCTTCCATGCCCAGCACCAGTTCGTCCTCCACTTCTTCCTCGGCTCCTGCACCTTCCTCAACAGTTTGGCTGCTACCATGCGCCCTCAATAATCCCTCTCCCCCACCCTCCAATGCCAGCCGCCTTGGTGCTGCCGACCGTCTGGACCTTAGAGATATTAACCCTTCCACATACAACTCCTCCTGTTCCTCCTCCTCCTCTTCTTCCACCACCTGACTCCGAACACTGTGTAAGGGGAGCTCCAGCATGTAAAACACTGGAATGGTCATGCTGATAATGGCATAATCAGCACTAAACATCTTCGTCGCAATTTCAAAACTGTGCAGAAGGTTGCATAGGTCCCTGATCTGAGACCACTCCTGCAGCGTGATTTGTACCACCTCTGGATCTCATTGGCCCAGGCTATGCGTCATAACGTATTGCACCAGGGCTCATCGGTGCTGTCACAGTCGCTGCAACATGTGCAGAGTTGAATTCCACCATGTGGGCACATCGCATTTCAGCCGGTGAACTGGCAGGCCCAATGACTTCTGTAGAGATGTAAGTCATTGAGCTGCGGGATGCGAACGGCGGAAGTGAGCACACAGCGACTGTGCCCTCTGCAGAAACCCATCTAGTCTGGGATAGTTGGACAAAAATTGCTGGACAACCAGGTTCAAAACGTGATCCATACAAGGCATGTGTGTGAGATTGCCACAGCAAAGGGCCGCACCCAGGTTTGCAGCATTGTCGCGGCCTTCCCTGGCTGCAGGTTCAGTGGAAACAACCATTGATGAAACTCAATCTCCATAGCTGACCACAACTCCTCAGTTGTGTGACTCACATTTCCCAGACATTTCAAGGTAAACAATGCCTGATGCCGTTGAGCCCTGTTGACAGCATAGTAAGGAGGTGTGCAGGATTCCTTCTGCGCAGTTAGAACGCGGGTGGCATTACCAGACAGGATTTGGGTGTAGGTGGAGGACTGAGAGGAGTTTGAGTAGGCAGAATCAGTGGAGGAATTTAGAGATACAGAGGATTGACGCGCAATTCGGGACGGCAAAACTTGGACAGCAGCCCCTTCTCCTGATGTCACCATAGTTACCCAGTGCCCAGTCACCGACATGTACGCCCCTGTCCATGTCTACTCGTCCAAGTGTCTGTGGTGAAATGCACCCTGTCACACACAGAGTTTCTCAAGGAAGCGGTGATGTTGTGTGCGACATGCTGGTGTAGCGCAGGCACATTTTTCTTTAAGAAGTAGTGGCGACTAGGGTTGAGCGAAACGGGTCGAACATTTTCAAAAGTCGCCGACTTTTGGCGAAGTCGAGTTTCATGAAACCCGATCCGACCCCTGTGCGTGGTCGGCCATGCGGTACGCGACTTTCGCGCCAAAGTCGCGTTTCAATGACGCGAAAAGCGCCATTTCTCAGCCAATGAAGGTAAACGCAGAGTGTGGGCAGCGTGATGACATAGGTCCTGGTCCCTACCATCTTAGAGAAGGGCATTGCAGTGATTGGCTTGCTGTCTGCGGCGTCACAGAGGCTATAAAGGGGAGTTCCCGCCGACCGCCATGTTACTGCTGCTGATCTGAGCTTAGGGAGAGGTTGCTGCCGCTTCGTCAGAAGCAGGGATAGCGTTAGGCAGGGTCCATTAACCACAAAACCGCTTGTGCTGTAGCGATTTCCACTGCCCAACACCACCTTCGGTGTGCAGGGACAGTGGAAGCTCCTTTTTTTTTTTTTTTCCTCAGCGCTGTAGCTCATTGGGCTGCCCTAGAAGGCTCCCTGATAGCTGCATTGCTGTGTGTACGCCGCTGTGCAAACCAACTGCTTTTTTCAAAGCACAAATCCTCTTGTTCCTTCCTTTCTGCACAGCTATCTTGTTTGTTTGTCCACACTTTTTATTTAATTTGTGCATCAGTCCACTCCTTATTGCTGCCTGCCATACCTGGCTGAGATTACTGCAGGGAGATAGTAATTGAAGGACAGTTCCTTTTTTTTTTTTTTTTTTTTTTGTGGGAGATTAAGATTGACATTTCTGCTAGAGTGCCATCTCTGTCTGTGTCATCTCTCACTCAGTGGGCCATAGAAAGCCTATTTATTTTTTTGCTTGATTTGGGTTCCAAAATCTACCAGAAAAAATCACAACATCAATCAGTGGGAGAAAAATATTGGCCTCAGGGCTTGTGTGCCACTCCTGACTCCTGTGTGTGCCATCTCTCAGTCAGTGGGCCATAGAAAGCCTATTTATTTTTTTGCTTGATTTGGGTTCCAAAATCTACCAGAAAAAATCACAACATCAATCAGTGGGAGAAAAATATTGGCCTCAGGGCTTGTGTGCCACTCCTTACTCCTATGTGTGCCATCTCTCACTCAGTGGGCCATAGAAAGCCTATTAATTTTTTTGCTTGATTTGGGTTCTAAATTCTACCTGAAAAAATCAATAAATCAATCAGTGGGAGATTAATATTGGCCTTTGGGCTTGTGTGCCAGTCCTAAGCGTGCCATCTCTCTCTCTCTCAGATAGTGGGCCATAGAAAGCCTATTTTTTTATTATTTTATTGGGTTTATAAATTTTCCCTGGAAAAAAAAAAAAGTGGGAGATTAATATTGGCCTCTGGGCTTGTGTGCCAGTCCTGAGCGTGCCATCTCTCTCACAAATAGTGGGCCATAGAAAGCCTATTTATTTTTTTGGTTGATTTGGGTTCATAATTCTACCTGAAAAAATCAATCAGTGGGAGATTAATATTGGCCTTTGGGCTTGTGTGCCAGTCCTAAGCGTGCCATCTCTCTCTCTCAGATAGTGGGCCATAGAAAGCCTATTTATTATTATTTTTTTTATTGGGTTTATAAATTTTCCCTGGAAAAAAAAAAAAGTGGGAGATTAATATTGGCCTCTGGGCTTGTGTGCCAGTCCTGAGCGTGCCATCTCTCTCACAAATAGTGGGCCATAGAAAGCCTATTTACTTTTTGGGTTGATTTGGGTTCCTAATTCTACCTGAAAAAATCAATCAATCAATCAGTGGGAGAAAAATATTGGCCTCAGGGCTTGTGTGCCACTCCTTACTCCTGTGTGTGCCATCTCTCACTCAGTGGGCCATAGAAAGCCTATTAATTTTTTTGCTTGATTTGGGTTCTAAATTCTACCTGAAAAAATCATTAAATCAATCAGTGGGAGATTAATATTGGGCTTTGGGCTTGTGTGCCAGTCCTAAGCGTGCCATCTCTCTCTCTCAGATAGTGGGCCATAGAAAGCCTATTTATTATTATTTTTTTTATTGGGTTTATAAATTTTCCCTGGAAAAAAAAAAAAATGGGAGATTAATATTGGCCTCTGGGCTTGTGTGCCAGTCCTGAGCGTGCCATCTCTCTCACAAATAGTGGGCCATAGAAAGCCTATTAATTTTTTTGCTTGATTTGGGTTCCAAAATCTACCTGAAAAAAATCACTAAATCAATCAGTGGGAGATTAATATTGGCCTCTGGGCTTGTGTGCCACTCCTGACTCCTGTGTGCGTCATCTGTCACTCAGTGGGCCCTAGAAAGCCTATTTTTTGTTTTATTTGTTTTCTAAATTCTCCCTGAAACAATCATTTTATTTTCTTTGGTTTCTAAATTATTCCTGAAAAAAATCATTTTTTTTGTATTTTTTTTTCTCTCAAGTCTCCCTGAAAAAAAAAAAAAAAAAAAAATCTGTGGGAGATTCATATTGCCCCTTCTGCTTGTGTGCCAGTCTTGACTCCTGGGTGTGCCATCTCTCTCTCTCTCCCCAATTGTGGGCCATAGAAAGCCTATTAATTTTTTTGCTTGATTTGGGTTCCAAAATCTACCAAAAAAAATAACTAAATCAATCGGTGGGAGATTAATATTGGCCTCTGGGCTTGTGTGCCACTCCTGACTCCTGTGTGCGTCCTCTCTCACTCAGTGGGCCCTACAAAGCCTTTTTTTTTTTTTTTTCCTAAATTCTCCCTGAAACAATCATTTCATTTTATTTGTTTTATAAATTCTTCTGTAAAAAATAATTTTTTTTTAATTTTTTTTTTTTCTGAAGTCTCCCTTTTAAAAAAAACAAACACAAATCAGTGGGAGATAAATATTTACATTTGCGCTTCAGTGACAGTCCTGCGTGTGTGCCATCTCATTTGTTGCCAACAACAACAGAGTGTGTAACATTGTGGCTGATTTTCGTTGTGGTCTCACCCACCTGTAAAGGGGTAGCTAAATGATACTGAAGTTATAGCTCACCGTGTAAGTTGTGTGACAGCAACAAATACCGTTCGTTTGGTAACGTTTTTAAAACAATGAGGAAGTCTGGTGGAAGAGGTCGTGGCCGGGGGAGTTCATTGTCAGCTGGTAATGAGGGTAGTGGTAGTGGTGGAGCATCAGCTGGTCGTGGGAAAAAAAATATTGCACCTAAGTCTGGAGCTGTGGAGCCAGGTTCGTTGTCTGGCTACACAAGGCCTCGAACGCTCCCTTTTCTGGGAGTAGGAAAACCGCTTTTAAAGCCGGAGCAGCAAGAGCAAGTTTTGGCTTATCTTGCTGACTCAGCCTCTAGCTCTTTTGCCTCCTCTCGTGAAACTGGTAAATGTCAAAGCAGCGCGTCGTTAGTGGATGTTCACGGTCAGGGACAAGTCGCTTCCTTGTCCTCTTCAGCAAAAACAACAACAGAGAAGAATGCAGCAGGCGACACAACGGGTTACTCAATGGAGCTCTTTACGCATACCGTCCCTGGCTTAGAAAGTGAAGCAGTTAACAGTCCATGCCCATTACAAGTTGAATCTGACATGGAGTGCACTGATGCACAGCCACAGCCAGACTACTATCCTGGTCCTTTGACTCAGACCACAACATTGCCATCGCAGGGTGCTGATCAAGAATCAGACCCTGATGAGACTATGTTGCCCCATCACGAACGCTATACCACCGACCGACACGGTGACACAGACGAAGTTGCACACGAGCTACAAGAAGAGGTAATAGATGACCCAGTTCTTGACCCCGATTGGCAGCCATTGGGGGAACAGGGTGCAGGCGGCAGCAGTTCTGAAGCGGAGGAGGAGGGGCCGCAGCAGGCATCAACATCGCAACAGGTTCCATCTGCCGGGCCTGTATCTGGCCCAAAACGCGTGGCAAAGCTAAAACCTGTTGGAGGACAGCGTGGCCATCCGGTTAAAGCTCAGTCTGCAATGCCTGAAAAGGTATCCGATGCTAGAAAGAGTGCAGTCTGGCATTTTTTTAAACAACATCCAATTGATCAGCGCAAAGTCATCTGTCAAAAATGTTCAACTACCTTAAGCAGAGGACAGAATCTGAAAAGTCTCAATACAAGTTGCATGCATAGACATTTAACCACCATGCATTTGCAAGCCTGGACTAACTACCAAACGTCCCTTAAGGTTGTAGCACCCTCGGCCAATGAAGCTAGTCAGCAACGCAACATCCCTTCCGGCAGTGTAGGGCCACCATTTTCCGCACCACCTGCAGTATCTGTGCAGGTTTCTTTGCCAGGCCAAAGCCGTCAGGGTCAGGGAATCACCAGTTTCGTAGTAGGAAACACTGCATCTAGGGCACCGGTGGCAACAATACCATCTCCCACCGTCTCTCAGTCTGCCATGTCCACCGGCACCCCCGCTAGTTCCACGATCTCCAGCTCTCCAGTCCAGCTCACCCTACATGAGACTATGGTTAGAAAAAGGAAGTACTTAGCCTCGCATCCGCGTACACAGGGTTTGAACGCACACATAGCTAGACTAATCTCGTTAGAGATGATGCCCTACCGGTTAGTTGAAAGCGAAGCTTTCAAAGCCCTGATGGACTACGCTGTACCACGCTACGAGCTACCCAGTCGACACTTTTTTTCCAGAAAAGCCATCCCAGTCCTCCACCAGCATGTTAAAGAGCGCATCGTCCATGCACTCAGGCAATCTGTGAGCACAAAGGTGCACCTGACAACAGATGCATGGACCAGTAGGCATGGCCAGGGACGTTACGTGTCCATCACGGCACACTGGGTAAATGTGGTGGATGCAGGGTCCACAGGGGACAGCAAGTTTGGGACAGTTCTGCCTAGCCCACGGTCTAGGAAACAATTGGCTGTAGCCGTTCGCACCCCCTCCTCCTCCTCTTCGTCCTCCTGCAGAAGCGAGAGCTCGTCCACAGACCGCAGTCGCACAACCACTCCATCCGCAGCTGCCACTGTTGCACACCAGGTCTCCCATTATGGGGCAGCTACTGGCAAACGTCAGCAGGCTGTATTGGCTATGAAGTGTTTGGGCGACAACAGACACACCGCGGAAGTTCTGTCCGAGTTCTTGCAGAAAGAAACGCAGTCGTGGCTGGGCACTGTAGATCTTGAGGCAGGCAAGGTAGTGAGTGATAACGGAAGGAATTTCATGGCTGCCATCTCCCTTTCCCAACTGAAACACATTCCTTGCCTGGCTCACACCTTAAACTTGGTGGTGCAGTGCTTCCTGAAAAGTTATCCGGGGTTATCCGACCTGCTCCTCAAAGTGCGTGGACTTTGCTCACATATCCGCCGTTCGCCCGTACACTCCAGCCGTATGCAGACCTATCAGCGTTCTTTGAACCTTCCCCAGCATCGCCTAATCATAGACGTTGCAACAAGGTGGAACTCAACACTGCACATGCTTCAGAGACTGTGTGAACAGAGGCGGGCTGTTATGTTTTTGTGGGAGGATACACATACACGGGCAGGCAGTAGGATGGCAGACATGGAGTTGTCAGGTGTGCAGTGGTCGAAGATTCAAGACATGTGTCAAGTCCTTCAGTGTTTTGAGGAATGCACACGGCTGGTTAATGCAGACAACGCCATAATAAGCATGAGCATCCCCCTAATGCGTCTGCTGATGCAAAGTTTGACGCACATAAAGGATCAGGCGTCTGCAGCTGAGGAAGAGGAAAGCCTTGATGACAGTCAGCCATTGTCTGGCCAGGGCAGTGTACAGGACGAGGTAGCGGGCGAAGAGGAGGAGGAGGACGAGGAGGATGATGGGGATGATTATATTTTTAATGAGGAAGCTTTTCCGGGGCCACTGGAAATTGGTGGCGCGGCAAGGCCGGGTTCTGGTTTTTTGAGGGACACAAGTGACGTGGATTTGCCTGAAACTGCCCCTCAACCAAGCACAACCGCAGATTTGAGAACTGGAACTTTGGCCCACATGGCGGATTATGCCTTACGTATCCTCAAAAGGGACACACGCATAACTAAAATGATGAATGATGACGATTACTGGTTGGCCTGCCTCCTTGATCCTCGCTATAAAGGCAAATTGCAAAATATAATGCCACATGAGAACTTGGAACTAATATTAGCAACCAAACAATCAACTCTTGTTGACCGTTTGCTTCTGGCATTCCCTGCACACAGCACCCGTGATCGTTCTCACACGAGCTGCAGGGGCCAGCAGACCAGAGGAGTTAGAGGGGCAGAAATCAGAAGTGGCGTTGGCCAGAGGGGTTTTCTGACCAGGTTGTGGAGTGATTTTGCTATGACCGCAGACAGGACAGGTACTGCAGCATCAATTCAAAGTGACAGGAGACAACATTTGTCCAGTATGGTTACTAACTATTTTTCATCCCTTATCGATGTTCTCCCTCAACCGTCATTCCCATTTGATTACTGGGCATCCAAATTAGACACATGGCCAGAATTGGCAGAATATGCATTGCAGGAGCTTGCTTGCCCAGCAGCTAGTGTGCTATCAGAAAGAGTATTCAGTGCTGCTGGTTCAATACTAACAGAAAAAAGGACTCGTCTGGCTACCCAAAATGTAGATGATCTAACCTTCATTAAAATGAACCACAACTGGATTTCGAAATCTTTTGCCCCACCTTGCCCGGCTGACACCTAGCTTTCCTATGAAAAGGTCTTGCCTGTGGACTATTCTGAATGCCTTTTCCAATCTCGTAATTTTCAGCACCTGATTGTCCAGCATACGACATGTTTACACCTCACTAAATGGCCAAACTCCCCACACGGGGCCGTGGTATCGACACTTGGCGACAGCACCCGTGAGAGTGCAGTTTGTCTGAAGAGGTGGGTGAGCCCGCTTTTGGTCGACGGCACTGCCACTGGGCCCCTCCTAGTACAATAAAGTGTCTCTGGCGGTGGTGGTGCGCACCCAACGTCAGACACACCGTTGTAATATGAGGGGCCCTGGGCCTGTACCGCCGGCCACAAGACAGTTTCCCCCCACCCCAGCTCAAACAGTGCTCTACCACTTGCAAAATTATCTCACAGCTCCACCAATGTTTAGTCTATGCGCTGACATCCTTCAATGCCTGCCACTGACAATACCATTGTATTGACATTTTTGTTATGTTAGGCCTTCGATGCCTGTCTGTGGTCACTCCTTCCACTAGGCCTCCACTGACCACACCACTGCTGCCCGTGTACCCCTGTAACCAATTTAAAATTGCCTACAGCCATGTGTTATTATTTTAGGCCTTCGATGCCTGTCTGCGGTCACTCCTTCCACTAGGCCTCTACTGACCACACCACTGCTGCCAGTGTACCCCTGGAACCAATTTAAAATTGCCTACAGCCAGCCCAATTTTTTTATTTTAGGCCTTCGATGCCTGTCTGCGGTCCATTCTTTCAACTACTACTACACTGACCAGGTCACTGCTGCCCGTGTACCCCTGGAACCAATTTAAAATTGCCTACAGCCATGTGTTATTATTTTAGGCCTTCGATGCCTGTCTGCGGTCACTCCTTCCACTAGGCCTCCACTGACCACACCACTGCTGCCCGTGTACCCCTGGAACCAATTTAAAATTGCCTACAGCCATGTGTTATTATTTTAGGCCTTCGATGCCTGTCTGCGGTCACTCCTTCCACTAGGCCTCCACTGACCAAACCACTGCTGCCCGTGTACCCCTGGAACCAATTTAAAATTGCCTACAGCCAGCCCAATTTTTTTATTTTAGGCCTTCGATGCCTGTCTGCGGTCCATTCTTTCAACTACTACTACACTGACCAGGGCACTGCTGCCCGTGTACCCCTGGAACCAACATCAGAAAATATAAAAATAAGTATTTTGCTTACAAAAAAGAAAATACTGGAGAGATATCAAATGCAGACATTTTAACATTAAAAACAAACACACAACTAAAATCTGGTACAGTACTAAAAATGGCCACCAGCTACAATTACTTTCTCCTGCAAGTAGTTAACTGAAAGGTTTTTTAAATTGAAAACACACATATGGCATCCACCGAGTGTTGTCCTGTCGCGTCTTCTTTATATTATTGCCGAGAAGATGCAAAACAATGAAAATAATAAAATCATTAATTACCAAAATAATAGAGAAAGTCAACACCACATTGCAAATAAACATTCATTCCAAATAAAGAAGCAGGGCGCGTCCGAGGGTGAGTATATACCTAATAAGAATATAATCACCCTCGGACACGCAATGCTTATTTCCAACAGCCTTCCTTCCTAAGAATCAGCCCTTCCGTGGTGTAGAGAGACGTTGTGTTACACTCCAAGGTGTTCCCCAGGTTGCCTTTCCTGAGCTTCGATCTTCCGGCTCTCGTTTAGTAGTTGTTGGAAACTACGCTGCATTAGGCCTTCAAATTGGGTATGGGGTGTAGAGAGATGGTGTGTTCCACTCCAAGGTGTTCCCCAGGTTGCCTTTCCTGAGCTTCGATCTTCCGGCTCTCGTTTAGTAGTTATTGGAAACTACACTGCATTAGGCCTTCAAATTGGGTATGGGGTGTAGAGAGAGGGTGTGTTACACTCCAAGGTGTTCCCCAGGTTGCCTTTCCTGAGCTTCGATCTTCATGCTCTCGTTTAGTAGTTGTCGGAAACTACGCTGCATTAGGCCTACAAATTGGGTATGGGGTGTAGAGAGAGGGTTTGTTACACTCCAAGGTGTTCCCCAGGTTGCCTTTCCTGAGCTTCGATCTTCCGGCTCTCGTTTAGTAGTTGTTGGAAACTACGCTGCATTAGGCCTTCAAATTGGGTATGGGGTGTAGAGAGAGGGTGTGTTACACTCCAAGGTGTTCCCCAGGTTGCCTTTCCTGAGCTTCGATCTTCCGGCTCTCGTTTAGTAGTTCTTGGAAACTACACTGTATTAGGCCTTCAAATTGGGTATGGGTTGTAGAGAGAGGGTGTGTTACACTCCAAGGTGTTCCCCAGGTTGCCTTTCCTGAGCTTCGATATTCCGGCTCTCGTTTAGTAGTTGTTGGAAACTACACTGCATTAGGCCTACAAATTTGGTATGGGGGAAACATTGGCGCATCTGCGGTCCCTCCTTCCTCTAGGCCTCCACTGACCTGTCTACTGCTGCCCGTGTTCCCCTGGAACCAATTTTAAATTGCCTACAGGCAGCCCAATTTATTATGTTAGGGCTTCGAAGCCTGTCTGCGGTCCCTCCTTCCACTAGGCCTCCACTGACCTGTCTACTGCTGCCCGTGTACCCCTTGAACCAACATCATAAAATAAAAAAAAAAGTATTTTGCTTATAAAAAAGAAAATACTGGTGAGATATCAAATGCAGACATTTTAACATTAAAAACAAACACACAACTAAAATCTGGTACAGTACTAAAAATGGCCACCAGCTACAATTACTTTCTCCTGCAAGTAGTTAACTGAAAGGTTTTTTAAATTGAAAACACACATATGGCATCCACCGAGTGTTGTCCTGTCGCGTCTTCTTTATATTATTGCCGAGAAGATGCAAAACAATGAAAATAATAAAATCATTAATTACCAAAATAATAGAGAAAGTCAACACCACATTGCAAATAAACATTCATTCCAAATAAAGAAGCAGGGCGCGTCCGAGGGTGAGTATATACCTAATAAGAATATAATCACCCTCGGACGCGCAATGCTTATTTCCAACAGCCTTCCTTCCTAAGAATCAGCCCTTCCGTGGTGTAGAGAGCCGTTGTGTTACACTCCAAGGTGTTCCCCAGGTTGCCTTTCCTGAGCTTCGATCTTCCGGCTCTCGTTTAGTAGTTGTTGGAAACTACGCTGCATTAGGCCTTCAAATTGGGTATGGGGTGTAGAGAGATGGTGTGTTCCACTCCAAGGTGTTCCCCAGGTTGCCTTTCCTGAGCTTCGATCTTCCGGCTCTCGTTTAGTAGTTCTTGGAAACTACACTGCATTAGGCCTTCAAATTGGGTATGGGGTGTAGAGAGAGGGTGTGTTACACTCCAAGGTGTTCCCCAGGTTGCCTTTCCTGAGCTTCGATCTTCATGCTCTCGTTTAGTAGTTGTTGGAAACTACGCTGCATTAGGCCTTCAAATTGGGTATGGGGTGTAGCGAGAGGGTGTGTTACACTCCAAGGTGTTCCCCAGGTTGCCTTTCCTGAGCTTCGATCTTCCGGCTCTCGTTTAGTAGTTCTTGGAAACTACACTGCATTAGGCCTTCAAATTGGGTATGGGGTGTAGAGAGAGGGTGTGTTACACTCCAAGGTGTTCCCCAGGTTGCCTTTCCTGAGCTTCGATCTTCCGGCTCTCGTTTAGTAGTTCTTGGAAACTACACTGCATTAGGCCTACAAATTGGGTATGGGGTGGAGAGAGATGGTGTGTTACACTCCAAGGTGTTCCCCAGGTTTCCTTGCCATTGCTTCGGTCTTCCGACTCTCGTTTAGTAGTTGTAGAAAAGTACACTGCATTAGGCCTACAAAATGGGTATGGGGTGGAGAGAGATGGTGTGTTACACTCCAAGGTGTTCCCCAGGTTGCCTTTCCTGAGCTTCTATCTTCAGGCTCTCATTAAATTGTGGTTAAATGGAACAACTGCATTTGGCGTACTAGTTGGTTTGGGGCCTACTATCGGTGTCTGCCACTCCTTGCTGTTCTCCTGGTTTCCTGTCCTGAAATTCCATTTTCAGGCTCTCGTTAAGTAGTTGTTAATGTTAGACTGCATTTGGCCTACTAGTTGGGTTGGGGCCTACTATCGGTGTCTGCCACTCCTTGCTGTTCTCCTCCACTGAACAAAGCTGTGCCGCCTGTTTACTACGGTTGCCAATTTTGAACTGCATTTCGACTACTTACTGATTTGGCCCTACTCTCTGTGTCAGCCTCTCATTCCAGTTGTCCTCCACTGCAATGCCCCCTGGTTATTCCTGTGTTACCAATTTTGAACTGCATTTAGCCCACTTTATTCTTTGGGCCTATATCTGTGTTTCCACTTCATCGTGCCCATTGCCCAGCCAGTGATAGATGAGTCTGCTGGTACATTGACCCATTACGCAACATTCCCCGTGCATGCTACACAACAACATTGTGACCCTGCTGAAAGTCAGGTTGCTCTTCCCGCATACCATACCACCTTACACGGGGACAAAGAGGAAGGTGCAGATGAAAGTGCAGGTTCCTTCATCAGGTGGGGGGAGGAATACTAGTTGGCGACGTCACTGGCACAGGGCCTCTCATAGTACGCAAAAGTGTTGCTGCCGGTGGGAGGCGCCCCCGCCGTGCAAACACACCGCTGTACTTTGAGGGGCCCTGTGCCAGTGCCAATGCCAACAAGTAGGCCCCCCCTGCTTGCTCAGGATCACAGCACTTGCAAAGTTGAAATACTTACCTCTCCCTGCTCCACTGCCGTGACGTGGTCCAGATTTCCTGGGCCCACTAATTACTTGAACCAGCCCTACCTCACACAACTTTAGCCAAATGACCCCCAATTTCAAATGCCTTCCAATTATTATAAGGTAAATTACGCTTGACAAGCTTCATTAAGAAGAATGGATGGTTTTGACATTAAAATGGGCACTCTAGGTGTTTTCCTGGCCCCCACTCACTGCCGACTATGCTGCCCCATTGACTTGCATTGGGTTTCGTGTTTCGGTCGATCCCGACTTTACGTCATAATCGGCCGATTTCACTCGACCCGACTTTTGAGATAGTCGGGTTTCGCGAAACCCGGCTCGACTCTAAAAAGGTCAAGGTCGCTCAACTCTAGTGGCGACTGGGCATCTGGTACTGGGGCACTGTGACAGACATAAGGTCTCGAAAATCCTCTGTGTCCATCAGGTGGAAAGGCAGCATTTCTGTAGCCAACAGTTTGCAGATGGTGAAATTCAACCTCTTAAGCTTTGTCATGGCTTTGAGGAAATGGTCTTTTACTTGTTCACATCTGAGGGCCCGAGGACTGGCTGCCATGCTTAGACGGGGTCCAGAAGGGTGTGCCAGGCAAACTGCTGGTCTGTGAGGAAGGTGCAGGCGGAAATATTATGTTGCCTTGATCAAAATGTGGTGGTCTCGATGTCGGAGAGCGCTCAACACCAGCAGTTGTTTCCACATGCAAATGTCCTGACGGCCTGCCAATCACACTGGCTGTTGCGGGTAAAGAGATGGAAGGTCTGCATCCAAAACCATGTGCGACTGCTGTCCCCACAGTCACAGAGGATGATGAGGCTGCGGATGCACTTGATGGGGCAGACTGTGGTTGGTCCAGCCTACTAGGCCGCATTGTAGCACAGTGAGCTTCCCACTGCAACTTATGCCTCATATCCATGTGACGGTTCATGCATAATGGTGACAAATCTTACAGACAACATGAGTTGAGTCATCCTTTGTGATCTCAAAAAATGCCCAGGCTATGCTAGGCTTAGAGCCCATGCGACCTGAAGAGCCACCGCGACTTGTGCTCAGAGGCACAGTTGTGGTTGAGGATGCATTTGTTGACGTGCTTCCAGTACTCTGTCTCTGTCCAGGAAGGTGCAACCTACCCTCGCCATCAGACTCGTCACTAGCATCCTTCTCCACCTCCTCTGCTGACCTCATGGACTGGCGGACTGTGGGTTGACAGTAAGTGGGGTCTCCAACCTCGTCATTACCCTGTGTGTTCTCACACCCGTCATCCTCAGAGCCAACCTCTTCCTGTCCTGACCAAAAAGTCAAGTTTTCGTTCCAATCAGGTATCTCAGTTTCATCATCATCTTCCTCACTATCTTCACCAACAGGAATTACAGTTTGGGAACGAGGGTCTACATTATGCTCAGAACCTTCTTCATCTGGGCCAGGATCCAATTCACAAAGATTCTGGGCATCAGTGCAGATCATTTCCTCGTCTGGATTCACAGAAGCTCTGGAGCAGACCTCTGATTCCCAGGCTATAGTATGAGTAAACAGCTCTGCAGACTCAACCATCTGTGTTACCCGATACTCAGATGGGCGGCTGGAGACTTGGGAGCTGTGAGGAAGCAAGTGTGATTGGGGTGACACCTCTGAGGACTGGAGTATTTGTGATATTGAAGTTAAGGTGGAAGAGAGCCCACTTGAACGAGCACTTGATATCCGTTCAAGCACCTGCTGTTTTTGTGCCTCATCTGGAATTTGTAGCGATGCTCATAGCGATGGTCAAAAGAAAGGGATCATATCAGATTGTCCACGAAAAGAAGTAGACATCTTACCTTGGCTGGAAGATGGTCTTTCTTTTGCAGATGTTACAGTTGCTTTACCACCTACCCGGCAGACACAACCTTTTTTTTCCCTTTCCAAGACGCCTATTCCCCTTTCCACGAGCAGCAGGCCTTTTGCCACTCATTTTGGTGCTTTACTAATTGGCAACTCTGTATGTGTAGTTGTTGGCACAAAAAACGATGGATGAAAACTGAGAAGAGCTGAGTGGCCAAACTGTGCTCCTAGGCCCAAGATGATTTACTGGTTTATATGCAGTACAAATTTAGATACACAGGTGGTGTAGTTAACTTCACAAGTGGGCTACTCTGCTGACGTGCAGACACTGCTCCTAGGCCCAAAACGATTTACTGGGTTATATGCAGTAAAATTTTAGATACACAGGCAGTGCAACTTCACAGGCGGGCTACTCCACTGACTTGCAGACACTGCTCCTAGGCCCAAAACGATTAACTGGGTTATATGCAGAAAAAATTTAGATACATAGGCGGTGTAGGTAGCTTTACAGGCGGGCTACTCCGCTGACGTACAGACACTGCTCCTAGGCCAAAACTATTTACTGGATTAAATGCAGTAAAAATTTAGATACACAGGGGGTGTAAACTCACAGGCGGGCTACTCTGCTGATGTGCAGACACTTCTACTAAGCCCCAAACGATTTACTTGGTTAGATGCAGTAAAAATTAAAATAAGTAAAAGACCTGCCTGGTAAAAAGTGCTATGAACTGCTGTAACTTACCCTGAAAAGGGCTGATATTACAATTAGTCCCAACTCCCGACTCCCTAAACCTATCTCTCAGAAAATTTGCTCCCAAAAAAGTCTCTAGACTGTATAGCGCCCACAGGAGCAGCGGTGACCTCTAACACTAAGCTGCAGCAGTGAGGAAATGGTGGCGACGGGGAAAATGGATGGTTCTTATGGTGCAAGGAAATGTGACATACACAGCCAATGACACATGCCCTTGCTTGTGTGCATCACATGCACATTGCTGTGTGTGTGTGCACTGCCAATAGGCTGAGAGACTGCACCGCCCCACTGTAAATGCGGGAAAGAAAAAAAATGGATATCAGCATTATTTCAGCACAGATCTATCCCCACCCCCCTGCCCACTATACACTGAAACAGTCTATTAACAATGATAGATACAAAAAGGACAGGCTAACGGAGCTCCAGGCTGGCGGTCAAGGGAGATTGAGAAAGGTCCGATGTAGCTTCTGCCGGGTGCCTCAGGAGAGGAATAAACAGTGAGTTGCAAAATACTCCGGTCACATAGAAGCGCACAGGACACAGATGAAAGGATTAAAAGTTTCTTTGTTTATTGAAATCCACAACGCGTTTCAACGGAACAGCTCCGTCTTCATCAGGTGGCAATGATAAACAGTTTTAATGTGCAAATCAAAATAGGCTTTTGGTGACTGAACAGTTATCGAACAGAAACTCAAACAGCCGAATTTTAAGCAAATTGTTTGGGTTCATCGAACGACTCGAACACCGCCCAAAACAGTTCGAATTTGAAATTGGTGAACAGTTCGACTTGAACACTGCTCATCTCTGCGGAATATATTGGCGCTATATAAATAAAATTATTATTATTATTATTAATTAAACAAATCTTTCTTATTTAGGGCTTAAAAGCAAAGCAATACTACAGGGACTAAAAAAGAAGAAAAACATACACGGCAAAGAACTATTAAAAATATGGCTTTATTAACACTAGGACTACTGGACTCGTGACCCCGCCTAGAACTACTGAAAGGAGTCATTTTGACTCCTTGCTTGTTTTCATTTATTTTTAGAGTTTCATTTGTGGTTATTTATTAATAATTATATTTTTTGTAATGTATTATTATTGTGAGATCCAACAGTAATGCTTTTGATTGTTTTTTTTCTGCTTTTCTTATTTTTCTACAGAAATTATCAATAATTATAATAGACGTTTTTCAAACATTTTTTTTTATTCAAGTGCACACATATAAACAACAACTGAAGAACAAAAAGCAGAGAAAATGTAGGTGGAGGAGCATAAAAATGAAAATATGGCGCAGAATTCACCTTCTAAACATTTGGTGTTTCGCATTTTAGGCATTGCCTTTGATTTATGGCAGTACATTGCCCACACAAAGACTTACCACAAGTCTTACAATTGCCGACAGATCTATTTTTCTTGCACTTTTCTTTGATCTGGCAAAATTTTGTTTGAACCATCACTTCTGAACATGTAGAAACTTGGGACGTGGAACCCTTTTCCCTATCTGTGACATAAGGACCACTCAACTCTCCACAAGCATTTGCAAAAATGCCTTGCGTGACATTTTTTGGTGGGTAATCTCCTTGAATATTATACATGCATTTATACCCGCAAAGTCTAAGGCATTTTCAAATGCATGAACAGGCCATCTCCTTGTGGATGTTCGTGTGGTATATTTTCGTGCCATCTGATCCACTACATCTACTCCATATTTTGTTTCATTGTAAAACTTTACCGTTTCTGGAGTTTTTTTAGCGGAATCAGACGCAACAACAACATCTGGATGGACGGAACTCAAAATGACAACATTTTTGTTGGGCTTTCCTTGATATACTGTAAGTGTAAAATTGTCTTCATTTCTAAACACTTTAGTGTTGTACAATTCCTCTTTCATGGATTTTATTTCTTTAGGCACTTCTCGCCTTATCTTATTCAGTGCTCCCACGATGGTTGTTCCTTTGCTTTTTAGCTGTTTAGCTAATTTTAATGAAGTAAAATAATTATCGGTTGTAACATTGCGACCTTTTTTCAAAAACGGGTCCAATAACTTCATTACCACATGGTCAGCTAAACGGTCCTCAGCACGGCGTGTGTCATCTTTGCCTAGATAAGGGAAGCCATTTGCCAGATATTTGCTCTCCTTATCAACAGCTAGCCAATATTTGTGGCCATATTTATCTGGTTTGGAAGGCATGTACTGCGTGAATGGACACCTAGTTTTGCTTGGGAAAAGTTGCTCATCCACCGTTATGTATGGGCCAGGTTTGTAACACGCAATACAATTTTCAATAAACCTGTCCCACACAGTAGAAAATAGAGCAAACTTGTCCGTTTGCAGTCTCTCCGATCGAGTAGATTTCTCATCAAATCTGAGAAACGTCATAATTTCAACAAAGCGGTCCCTAGACATTGTCGCTTTGCAAAACGGTATTCCCCAGTCATTATACCAAATACTGCTAATCGAGTGACGGTTCGTGCCAGATATTCCACGAGCATAGAATATCGCAATGAATGCATCTAGCTCCTCATCAGATAGAGTAAACTGTAAATTATTGTTCCTGCATGCTTCTGCAAGCGTACAGTTCTTTATATGTGTCAATATATATGAATCAAAAAATAAACGCCATGCGCTCAAAGGACTATCGATAATGATATTTCTTCTGGCGTATCCTGTAGGGCCAGGTGCTTCTCGAAGAATATTTTGGCTGTCACGCCTACCAGGCAAGTGTTGTCCAATTGCAACAGGTTTCCATTGAATACCATCCGCTGAAACTAGTATTCCTTCAGATTCGCCTTCTCTGGTGTTTGTTGTTGCATTACCTTCGCCGCCATCGTTATCTGTTGTTCTTTCATTTCTGGGACGTTTTGCTGATTTTTTCTGTCCACGACCAGGAGGATGGTCACGAGGCAACATAACTGCATGAGCCCGATCCCTAGTTGATGTGCTTGGAATATCTGGAAAAAAGTTGATGAATATTTAGAATTTTTGTTTTGTAAGGGTCCGTGCACACTGGCTGGATTAGCGGCGGAATATCCGACCGGATATTCTCACCACAATCCGGCCCGTACCTGCCCGCTCAGGTACAGAGCGGAGTTTCATACCTGAAGCTCCGCTCCGAACCCCGGGCTGGAGCCGCTGTCTGGGACGGAGCTGTGCTCGCGCGTAAGCAATCGCTGCTCTGTCCCTGACAGCGGCTCCAGCCCGGGGTTCGGAGCGGAGCTTCAGGCATGAGCGGACAGGTACGGCCTGTATTGCGGCAAGAATATCCAGATAGCTATTCAGCCAGAATTCTGCTAGTGTGCACAGGCCCTAACTCAGTGTGTGGAAGAACAAATAAATACACATAACTACTTACCTTCTGGATTTGTTCCTTCTGAGTCTTCAGATTCACTTGATATGTTCTGAGGAATGAAATCTTCATCACTGTCAGAATCAAATACATGTTCCTGCAATTCGGATTCCGATTCATCCTCCGGTATGGATTGCAAAGTAGCCAGAATATCCTGAGGCTTTATCAAACGTCTTCTCTCCATATTCCTCACAAATTCCATAATTCTATATAGTTCCCTGCTGAAAAATAGAAATGAAATGAAAACTAAAAGAAATAATAACTGTTCTGCCACCTTCAAAAGTAGGTGGGCTGAATCAGTTGACAGACAGCTAAACTATTTCATAACAATTCATACCTGTATGAGTCTTCAGAGCTCGTATGTCTGCGTCTGTTCTCTTTGTCTCTTCAGCTGAACTGAAAGTAAAGTTACTATCCAGAATACTGTCTCCTGCTAGGACCTTAGAAAAACACCACCCTTCATTAGCATAAGATAAGAGCCTAGAGTAAACAAGCTATTTTGTTCAGCATTACACAGTAATACAAGCAGGTAAAACACAAGGAAAATGTGAAAAGTTGACATGTAAATTGAACTACATCTATATGAACATCAGGGTAAATAAGACAGAGTGAAAAAATTATGCACAAAACTTTATAGCAACATTTAGTGACAATAGGACCTCAAAATATAGTAGGGAGTCAAAATGACTCCCTTCAGTAGTTCTTGGTAAATTTTGAAAAAAACGCGCACATTTTTTACCAAAATTATTTATTCTCACAAAATCTTTTTTCACATCATATTTGAGGAAAAATCACCGAGTTTCAAGCCGGAATTCTGAAAAATGTAGTCACAGAAGAGAAATAAAAAACGAAAGGAGTCAAAATGACTCCATCAGTAGTTCTAGTGTTAAAGGAAATGCCAATGATTACACAATCATAAATAAAAATTATAAAAACAGAAAAGGGCTTGAAGTGCTGGTTCGTCAATAATTTGCTTATTTCTTATTAAAGAATGGCATTTTGATAATTTCTTTCACCTTGCCTGTGAATGCTGCAGTACTGTTTGATCATGAGAACACAGGTTCTCTCTTTTTTTAACCCCTTTACCCACAAGGCTGGTTTGCATGTTAATGACCAGGCCAAGTTATACAATTCTGACCACTGGTAATAACTCTGGAATGCTTCAACGGATCCCAGTGATTCTGACATTGATTTCTCGTGACATATTGTACTTCATGACAGTCATAGAATTTATTTGATATGACTTGCGTTCATTTGGAAAAAAAATAGAAATTCGGCGAAAATGTTGCAATTTTGAAAATTTGAATTTTCATACCCTTAAATTATACAAATATGTTCCAGAAAAACATAATATGTAACAGTTCCCAAATATCTACTTTACATCAGCACAATTTTGGAACCAACATTTTTTTTGTTATAGAGTTATAAGGGTTAAAAGTTGACCAGCGATTTCTCATTTTTACAACACCATATTTTTTAGGGACCACATCACATTTAAAGTCACTTTGAGGGGTCTATATGATAGAAAATACCCCAAGGTGACAACATTCTAAAAACTGCACACCTCAAGGTGCTCAAAACCACATTCAAGAAGTTTATTAACCCTTCAGGTGCTTCACAGGTATTTTTGGAATGTTTAAAAAAATGAACATTTAACTTTTTCACAAAAAATTTAATTCAGATCCAATTTGCTTTATTTTACCAAGGGTAACAGGAGAAATTGGACCCCAAACTTTGTTGTACAATTTGTCCTGAGTACGCTAATATGCCATATATGCATATAAACCACTGTTTGGGTGCATGGCAGAGCTCGGAAGGGAAGGAGCACCATTTGACTTTTCAATGCAAAATTGGCTAGAATTGAGATCGGGCTAGAATTGAGATTGGACACCATGTTGCATTTGGAGAGCCCAAGATGTACCTAAACAGTGGAAATCCCTCAATTCTAACTCCAACCCTAACCCCAACACACCCCTAATCCTAATTCCAACCCTAACCATAACCCTAACCACAAACCTAACCCTAACACACACCTCACCCTAATCCTAACCTTAATCCCAACCCTTACCCTAATCCCAACTCTAACCCTAATTCCAACCATAACCCTAAATTTAGCCCCAAATCTAACCCTAACTTTAGCCCCAACCCTAACCCTAACTTTAGCCCCAACCCTAACCCTAACTTTAGCCCCAACTCTTATCCTACCTTTAGCCCCAACCCTAATCCTAACTTTAGCCCCAACTCTAACCCTAACTTTAGCCCCAACCCTAACCCTAACTTTAACCTCAACCCTAAACCTAACCCCAGCCTTAACCCCAACCTCAACCCTAACCCTAATGGCAAAATGGAAATAAATACATTTTTTATTTCATTATTTTTCCCTAACTAAGGGGGTCATAAATGGGGGTTGATTTCCTATTTATGGTGGGTTATTATAGTGTGTTTTTATGTTTGGCAGCTGTCACACACTAAAAGATGCTTATTATTGCAAAAAATAGTTTTTGTATCACCACATTTTGAGAACTATAATTTTTCCATATTTTGGCCCACGGAGTCATGTGAGGTCTTGCTTTTTTGTGGGATGAGTTGACGTTTTTATTAGTACCATTTTCGGCCACATGACATTTTTTGATCGCTTTTTATTCCGATTTTTGTTAGGCATGATGAACAAAAACCAGCAATTCATGAATTTCTTTTGGGGGGGGGCATTTACACCGTTCTGTGTGTGGTAAAATTGATAAAGCAGTTTTATTATTTGGCTCAGTACGATGACAGTTTATATTTTTTTCGTTTTGGCGCTTTTATACAATAAAAACTGTTTAATATAAAAAATAATATTTTTTGCACCCCTTTATACTAAGAGCGATAATTTTTTTACATTTCTGGTGATGGAGCTCTACGTTGACTTATTTTTCACCAGACAAGATGACTTTTTCACCGGTACCACATTTTTTTTATATCTGTCTTTTTGATCGCGTGTTATTCCACTTCCACATTTTGTTTCGTGGTATGATGATAAAGCATTTTTTGGGGGCTTTTTTAATGTTGTTCACTGAAGGGGTTAACTAATGGGACAGTTTTATAGGTCGGGTCGTTATGGACACAGTGATACCAAATATGTGTACTTTTGTTTAGTTTTTTTAATTCAAATATTAATTTAATGATATAATTAATATTGATTTTATTATTCTTATTATTTATTATTTTTTAACCCCTTAATGACCCAGCCTATTTTGACCTTAAAGACATTGCCGTTTTTTGAAATTCTGACCAGTGTCCCTTTATGAGGTAATAACTCAGGAACGCTTCAACGGATCCTAGCGGTTCTGAGATAGTTTTTTCGTGACATATTGGGCTTCATGTTAGTGGTAAATTTAGGTCAATAAATTCTGCGTTTATTTGTGATAAAAACGGAAATTTGGCGAAAATTTCGCAATTTTCACATTTTGAATTTTTATTCTGTTAAACCAGAGAGTTATGTGACACAAAATAGTTAATAAATAACATTTCCCACATTGCTAGGAATTTATAAGGGTTAAAATTTAACCAGCGATTTCTCATTTTTACAACGAAATTTACAAAACCATTTTTTTTAGGGACCACCTCACATTTGAAGTCAGTTTGAGGGGTCTATATGGCTGAAAATACCCAAAAGTGACACAATTCTAAAAACTGCACCCCTCAAGGTGCTCAAAACCACATTCAAGAAGTTTATTAACCCTTCAGGTGCTTCACAGCAGCAGAAGCAACATGGAAGGAAAAAATGAACATTTAACTTTTTAGTCACAAAAATTATATTTTAGCAACAATTTTTTATTTTACCAATGGTAAAAGGAGAAACTGAACCACGAAAGTTGTTGTCCAATTTGTCCTGAGTACGCTGATACCTCATATGTGGGGGTAAACCACTGTTTGGGCGCACGGCAGGGCTTGGAAGGGAAGGAGCGCCATTTGACTTTTTGAATGAAAAATTGGCTCCACTCTTTAGCGGACACCATGTCACGTTTGGAGAGCCCCCGTGAGCATAAAAATTGGAGCTCCCCCACAAGTGACCCCATTTTGGAAACTAGACGCCCCAAGGAACTTATCTAGATGCATAGTGAGCACTTTAAACCCCCAGGTGCTTCACAAATTGATCCGTAATAATGAAAAAGTACTTTTTTTTCACAAAAAAATTCTTTTAGCCTCAATCTTTTCATTTTCACATGGGCAACAGGATAAAATGGACCCTAAAATTTGTTGGGCAATTTCTCCTGAGTACGCCGATACCTCACATGTGGGGGTAAACCACTGTTTGGGCACATGGTAAGGCTCGGAAGGGAAGGAGCCATTTGAAAAATTATCTCCATCGTTAGCGGACACCATGTCTCGTTTGGAGAGCCCCTGTGTGCCTAAACATTGGCGCTCCTCCACAAGTGACCCCATTTTGGAAACTAGACCCCCCAAGGAACTTATCTAGATGCCTAGTGAGCACTTTAAACCCTCAGGTGCTTCACAAATTGATCTGTAAAAATGAAAAAGTACTTTTTTTTTCACAAAAAAAATTATTTTCGCCTCAATTTTTTCATTTTCACATGGGCAATAGAATAAAATGGATCATAAAATTTGTTGGGCAATTTCTCCCGAGTACGCTGATACCCCATATGTGGGGGTAAACCACTGTTTGGGCACTCGGCAGGGCTCGGAAGGGAAGGCGTGCCATTTGACTTTTTGAATGGAAAATTAGCTCCAATTGTTAGCGGACACCATGTCGCGTTTGGAGAGCCCCTGTGTGCCTAAACATTGGAGCTCCCCCACAAGTGACCCCATTTTGGAAACTAGACCCCCAAAGGAACTAATCTAGGTGTGTTGTGAGGACTTTGAAGTGCTTCACAGAAGTTTATAACACAGAGCCGTGAAAAAAAAATATATATATTTTCTCAAAAATGATCTTTTAGCCTGCAATTTTTTATTTTCCCAAGGGTAACAGGAGAAATTTGACCCCTAAAGTTGTTTTCCAGTTTCTCCTGAGTACGCTGATACCCCATATATGGGGGTAAACCACTGTTTGGGCGCATGCCGGGGCTCGGAAGTGAAGTAGTGACGTTTTGAAATGCAGACTTTGATGGAATGCTCTGTGGGCGTCACGTTGCGTTTGCAGAGCCCCTGATGTGGCTTAACAGTAGAAACCCCCCACAAGTGACCCCATTTTGGAAACTAGACCCCGAAAGGAACTTATCTAGATGTGTGGTGAGCACTTTGAACCCCCAAGTGCTTCACAGAAGTTTATAATGCAGAGCCGTGAAAATAATAAATACGTTTTCTTTCCTCAAAAATAATTATTTAGCCCAGAATTTTTTAATTTTCCCAAGGGTAACAGGAGAAATTTGACCCCAATATTTGTTGTCCAGTTTCTCCTGAGTATGGTGATACCCCATATGTGGGGGTAAACTACTGTTTGGGCACATGCCGGGGCTCGGAATTGAAGTAGTGACGTTTTGAAATGCAGACTTTGATGGAATGCTCTGCGGGCATCACGTTGCGTTTGCAGAGCCCCTGATGTGGCTAAACAGTAGAAACCCCCCACAAGTGACCCCATTTTGGAAACTAGACCCCGAAAGGAACTTATCTAGATGTGTGGTGAGCCCTTTGAACCCCCAAGTGCTTCATAGAAGTTTATGATGCAGAGCCGTGAAAATAATAAATACGTTTTCTTTCCTCAAAAATAATTATTTAGCCCAGAATTTTTTATTTTCCCTAGGGTTACAGGAGAAATTGGACCCCAAAGGTTGTTGTCCAGTTTCTCCTGAGTACGCTGATACCCCATGTGTGGAGGTAAACCACTGTTTGGGCACACGTCGGGGCTCAAAAGGGAAAGAGTGACTTTTGAAATGCAGACTTTGATGGAATGGTCTGCGGGCGTCACGTTGCGTTTGCAGAGCCCCTGGTGTACCTAAACAGTAGAAACCCCCCACAAGTGACCCCATTTTAGAAACTAGACCCCCCCAAGGAACTTATCTAGATATGTAGTGAGCACTTTGATCCCCCAAGTGCTTCACAGATGTTTACAACGCAGAACCGTGAAAATAAAAAATAATTTTTCTTTCCTCAAAAATGATGTTTTAGCAAGCATTTTTTTATTTTCACAAGGGTAACAGGAGAAATTAGACCCCAGTAATTGTTGCGCAGTTTATCCTGAGTATGCTGGTACCCCATATGTGGGGGTAAACCACTGTTTGGGCACACGTCGGGGCTCGGAATTGAGGGAGCACCATTTGACTTTTTGAATACGAGATTGGCTGGAATCCATGGTGGCGCCATGTTGTGTTTGGAGACCCCTGATGTGCCGTAACAGTGGAAACCCCTCAATTCTACCTCCAACACTAACCCCAACACACCCCTAACCCTAATCCCAACTCTAGCCATAACCCTAATCACACCCCTAACCACAACCCTAATTCCAACCCTAACCATAAGGCTATGTGCCCACGTTGCGGATTCGTGTGAGATTTTTCAGCATCATTTTTGAAAAATCCGCGGGTAAAAGGCACTGCGTTTTACCTGCGGATTTTCCGTGGATTTCCACTGTTTTTTGTGCGGATTTCACCTGCGGATTCCTATTGAGTAACAGGTGTAAAACGCTGCGGAATCCGCACAAAGAATTGACATGCTGCGGAAAATACAACTCAGCGTTTCCGCGCTGTATTTTCCGCACCATGGGCACAGCGGATTTGGTTTTCCATATGTTTACTTGGTACTGTAAACCTGATGGAACACCGCAGCCAAATCCGCACCGTGTGCACATGGCCTAATTCTAAAGGTATGTGCACACACTGCGGAAAACACTGCGGATCCGCAGCAGTTTCCCATGAGTTTACAGTTCAATGTAAACCTATGGGAAACAAAAATCGCTGTACACATGCTGCGGAAAAACTGCACAGAAACGAAGCGGTTTACATTCCGCAGCATGTCACTTCTTTGTGCGGATTCCGCAGCGGTTTTACAACTGCTCAAATAGAAAACCGCAGTTGTAAAACCACAGCGAAATGCGCAGAAAAAACGCGGTAAATCCGCCATTAATCCGCAGCGGTTTAGCACTGCGGATTTATCAAATCCGCAGCGGAAAAATCTGCAGAGGACCAGAATACGTGTGCACATACCGAAACCCTAACCCTAGCCCTAACCCTAGCCCTAACCCTAGCCCTAGCCCTAGCCCTAACGCTAACCCTACCCCTAATCCTAGCCCTACCCCTAACCCTAGCCCTAACCCTAGCCCTAACCCTAACCCAAGCCCTAACCCAACCCCTAACCCTAACCCTAACCCTATTCTAACATTAGTGGAAAAAAAAATACTTTATTTTTTTATTGTCCCTACCTATGGGGGTGACAAAGTGGGGGGGGGTCATTTATTATTTTTTTTATTTTGATCACTGAGATATATTCTATCTCAGTGATCAAAATGCACTTTGGAACGAATCTGCCGGCTGGCAGATTCGGCGGGCGCACTGCGCATGCGCCCGCCATTTTGGAAGATGGCGGCGCCCAGGGAGAAGACGGACGGACCCCGGCAGGATCGGTAAGTATAATGGGGTGGGGGGGAGCACGGGGGGGGGGAAATCGGAGCATGGGGGGTGGATCGGAGCGTGGGAGGGGTGGAACGGAGCATGGGGGGTGGAACGGAGCACGGGGGGGTGGAACGGAGCACGGGGGTGGAACGGAGCACGGGGGGGTGGATCGGAGTGCAGGGGGGGTGATTGGAGCATGGGGAGGGTGATTGGAGCACGGGGGGAGCGGACAAGAGCACGGGGGGAGCGGAGCACAGGACGGAGGAGAGCCGGAGCAGTGTACCGCACAGATCGGAGGGCTGGGGGGGGGGGCGATTGGTGGGGTGGGGTCACATTAGTGTTTCCAGCCATGGCCGATGATATTGCAGCATCGGCCATGGCTGGATTGTAATATTTCACCAGTTATAATAGGTGAAATATTACAAATCGCTCTGATTGGCAGTTTCACTTTCAACAGCCAATCAGAGCGATCGTAGCCACGGGGGGGGGATGTGAAGCCACCCCCCCTGGGCTAAACTACCACTCCCCCTGTCCCTGCAGATAGGGTGAAATGGGAGTTAACCCTTTCACCCGATCTGCAGGGACGCGATCTTTCCATGACGCCACATAGGCGTCATGGGTCGGATTGGCACCGACTTTCATGACGCCTACGTGGCGTCATGGGTCGGGAAGGGGTTAAAATATTTTTACAATTATTTGTCCCACTCACACTCATTTATTCACTTCTATAGCATGCAGACATTTTTTGATCGCTTTTTATTCTGATTTTTGTGAGGCAGAATTAACAAACACCAGCAATTCATGAATTTTTTTGGGGGGTTGTTTACACCCTTTTGCTTGTGGTATAATTGATAAAGCAGTTTTATTATTCGGGTCAGTAAAATGACAGCGATACCTCATTTATATCTTTTTTTATGTTTTGGCGCTTTCATACAATAAAACCGAATTATATAAAATATAATTATTTTTGCATGGCTTTATTCTTTTTTATTTTTCTGGTGATGGAGCTATATGGTGGCTTCTTTTTTGCAGGACAAGATGATGTTTTCAGTGGACCCACGTTTATTTATATCTGTCTTTTTGATCATGTGTTATTCCACTTTTTGTTCGGCGGTGTGATGATACAGCATTATTTTTGGCCTGTTTTATTTTGTTTTTTTTTAATGGTCTTCACTAAAGGGGTTAACTAGTTTTTTATTATTATTTTGTATTTTTTTTTAAATATTTTTACAATTATTTTAAAAAAAATATTTCATTCTTACTTTTACACTGTGTCCCGCTATGGGGCACTCATATTGTGCAGGCTGATCGCTTCTATAGCATTCAGATCTGCATGCTATAGAAGCTGTCAGCACTGCAGCTTCTGTACACTGACACTGAGAAACTTCCTGACATGCACTGCACATGACAGGAAGTCTCTCAGCTCTGGAGAGCGAGAGCCAAGACATGTCAGCCCCTGTGTCAGCTCCGAAACGCATGTTTGATCGCAGTGTTCCGGGGGGTTAAAATGCCGGGAGCGGTCCGTGACCACTCCTGGCACTTAGTGCCAGGTGTCAGCTGTGAGAATCAGCTGACACCCGGCCCCGATCGGCCACACACCACCCATGTGCACGGCTGATTGGCTATAACGTACTATCCCATCCATGGTCAGACGGGCCTAGGGCACATGGACGGGATAGTACATCTAACTGTCAGAAAGGGGTTAAAGAATAACTAGTATCACCCACTCTGACGGCAGAAGTTGTAATATTGAAGGATTAAGTATCATGGATTTAAAATGAAGTAATGTTGAGGTGTTTATTCCCATTTTCCCACTGACATTAACCCTACTCTGCCAAAGCCAGTTTTGCTTTCCTGACATTAGCATGCATTAGTAGCTTCTTGATGTATGCTATGGAGAATTGTCCTGCATGAAAATCATGGTTTTCTTGAAAGATGCAGACTTTTTCCTAGACCACTGCTTGAAGAAAATGTCTTCTACAAACTGGCAATGTTTCTTTGAGTCAATATTCACCTTGAAAAGGCCCAACTAGCTAATCTTTAATAATATAAGTCCATAGCAGTACGTTGCCACCACCTTGCTTGTATCTATCTTGAAGTTGAGGTTTGTGCCTGTTATTGATCCAGCGAATTGCACATCGAATTAATTCATCAGGAGTCACTCTCACCTAATCCGTGCATGAAACCTTTGAAAAATCTGTCTTCAGATAGTTCTTAGACCATTCTAGATGCTTTAATTCAGTGTCTTGTTTAGTGGTGGTTGGGTTTCGACCTTCGTTACCTTGGCCATGTTACTGAGCACTGAATGCCTTGTACATCTAGGCAAATCCAAAGAAGGTTGTAGTTCTGGAACATGACAGCATTGAAGAATAATGGGTTCTTGGTGGCTTCACCATTGATTCTTCTCAAATCTTTGTGTTGAGAAGAAAAGATGCATATTATCTGACACTTTTTTTGCAACTTAATTTGCAACAAAACTTTCAATGGTTTTTGATCATTCCCCAATATTCCATTTACATTTTTTGCCACATTTTCGCTGAAGAAAACAAGCTGCCTGATTATGCACTCCTTGATAAATAGCTTGGTATCCTTAGGCAACTTCCTCTCACAATACAAATACACATCAGCTGTTCTGTCTTCATACACGTTGATACGGTGTGTGATCCGACATACGGCATAAACCACTTCTGTCTCCCAAATAAGCAGACTGTTCTCTGTAGTCTAACTTGTTTATTGGTAAACATGAGCGCGGTAAAACTATAAGAATACAAATGATTTGTATAAGTATTGGGCAAATAATAACATGACTGCAACTAACAGGGAAAGCATACAGGATGATGCAACTTCTATAATAACTACATACAGCAGGTAACCAAAAATCACATTTCCTGTGTACTAGCTGCTATACAGTTAATCACACTCTGTACAACATTACATAGCAAGAACAGGGATAATGGTCTTACCGGATAATCTTAACCGGAATGGCAAGTAAGTGAGGTAGTTCAACACAGCAGATTAATACGTGTGTCCAGGGAAATACACAGAGAGAAAATGGAGTTTCCCCTTCCCATGATACCTTGGTGAATCCCAGAATGCAACACTCTAATAGTTACTGAAAAACACAGGTAATAAATTTAACCACCACTGGGTGGTGCTATAACACAGCAAAACCAAAACTATGGTATTAAACCTTTTTAAAGCTAGATACGAAACCTGACCTTCGCTAGAATGGGCAGAACACTCCCCGCTTGGCATCAACCGATGCCACCCACAGGTTCTTTTGGCGAAAACAGTAAGACAAGTTCTGGGGAATAGTTTACTCTCCCCGGACTTGCCTACTTTGACCTCGACCTTACGCACCTTCCCATCTTTGCTTGGGAGTATCTTAGTGATGAGGCCTAGTGGCCACTCATTACGGTGAGACTGGCTGTCTTTCATGAGAACGACATCACCGGTTTTGATGTTTGGTTTGTCGGTCTGCCACTTCCTCCTGGGTTGTAAGGTAGAGAGGTACTGCTTCCTCCATCTGTCCCAGAAGGTATTGGAGAGACTTTGGACTTGTCTCCATTGTCGTCTGTAGAGGTCCTTGTTGTTAAATTCTCCAGGTGGAGCGCTGAGAACGCTGGCTTTCTGAGTAAGTAACATGGCAGGAGTGAGAATGGTCGGATCCTCAGAGTCACTAGAAAGTAAAGTCAATGGTCTAGCATTAATAATGGCCGAAACTTCTGCCAGGAATGTGGTCAAACTTTCATGTGTGAGTCTTGCGCTACCTGCTTGCAAGAAGATGGAGTCAAGGATTCTGCGTGCCATTCCTATCATCCTCTCCCAAGCGCCTCCCATGTGAGAAGAGTGTGGAAGATTGAAAGTCCAGGTGCATCCCTGCTCATTCAAGTACCTTTCCACACTGGTGGTGTCTAGGTTGGAAGGAATTTGAAGTTCTTTCACTGCTCCTACAAAGTTGGTACCTCTATCGGAGAGTATGTGCTTCACGGGCCCTCTGATGGCGATGAAACGTCGGAGTGCATTTATAAACCCTGAAGTGTCCATGGACTCAATTACTTCGATGTGGACTGCTCTGATGGACATACAGGTGAACATAACCGCCCAGCATTTGGCGTTGGCTTGGACTCTTCTAGTGTGCCGTGCAACCACAGACCATGGCCCGAATACGTCCAGTCCGACATTGGTAAAAGGAGGTTCTGTACTAAGTCTGTCTGGTGGGAGATTGGCCATCTTTGGCTTTTGAGTCCCGCCACGGAGTTTGCAACAAATCACGCAGTTGTAAATAAGTTTACTCACGCACCGCTTTGCTCCAACTATCCATAGTCCAGCAGTTCGTAGATTTCCTTCGGTAAACAGTCGGCCCTGATGTTTCACCAAGACGTGGTGGTGTTGCACAAGCAGGGTCGTGACATGATGATGTCCAGGAATTATTATAGGGTGTTTCTCCCCAAATTCCACTTCAGCTTCTTGAAGACGACCTCCAATTCTTAACAGCCCATCTTGGTCGATGATTGGATCAAGCTTCTTCAAGACACTGTCTCTAGAGACAGGTTGGTTTTTATTGAGGTTATCTATTTCTTTGGTGTAACATTCACGTTGTATGGTACGAATTATAACGTTCTTGGCATTTTCCATATTTGGAACGGTAAAGGCAAGCTTGCAGTGGTGCCAACCTTTGCAAGGTTCCTGGATGGCGGGTGACATTGACTTGTAGGATCGAGCCGCATGAATTAAACAAGCGAGGGCACGAACAAGCGAGTTCCAAGTTGAGAACCTATTGAAACGGTGGGATTTGAGGTGATTGTCTTTAGTCACCGTACGTAGGACGGATACCTGAGGGCGGATTTCTTCATCTGCCTCCGGATCTACCAGCTCAAAGATGTTTGACTCGTCCGTGTATGGCGTCGAACGGTATAAGAATGTTGGGCCAGTAAACCAGGTTGTGTCCTTAAGGTGTCTTGCTTCTATGGATCTGGATGCGTGGTCCGCAGGGTTGTGGTTTGTGGACACATAATGCCACTGTTTAGGGTCGTTGGATCTCCTGATCCTTAGCACCCGATTGCTGACGTAGACATAGAATCGACGAGTATCATTGCAAATGTACCCCAACACTACCTTGCTTTCAGTGTAGAACTCGATTTCTTTGACCTCCAGGTCCATTTCATTTGAGATAAGCTCAGCTAACTCTACTGCTAACACAGCTGCACAGAGTTCCAGTCTGGGTACTGTGTGTTCACGGAGCGGGGCCAGTTTTGTCCGGCTCATAACAAGCCTCACGTGGCATTGTTTGTTGATGTCAATAGTTTTCAAATACGCCACTGCTGCAATTGCTTTGGTTGAGGCATCGCAGAAGATACAAAGCCTTTGCATTTTGATTTCTGTTGATGGCACAGAAGCATATGGTCGTGCAACTTAGAGACTTGACAGGGCTTCTAACGAGTTCTTCCATCTTACCCACAAGTCTCTTTTCTCACTGGGAAGTGGATCATCCCAATCGGACCTTGGATAGTTACAGGAGTTACAAATCCCAGAGGATCGTACAAGCTGTTCACAACGGACAGGACGCCTCTACGCGTGAAAGGTTTCTCTTCTTCGCTGATCTGGAAGGTGAATGCATCCCTTTTCAAATCCCAAAGTAAACCCAGGCTCCGCTGCATAGGGAGGGAGTCCGTGCTTAAATCCAAGTCTTTTAAATCGGTTGAGTAATCTTGAGAGGGAAAGGCTTCCATTAGTTTTTGGCTGTTGGAAGCAATTTTGTGCAACCTCAAATTGGATGAAGCGAGCATTTCTTGCGCCCTTTTCAGGAGACTGACTGCTGACTCATCTGTGGGTGTGGATTTCAGGCAGTCATCTACGTAGAAATCCTTTTCCACAAAAGATCTTACATCCGATCCGTACTTTGCTTCACCCTCTCTGGCTGAATGTCTAAGCCCATAGATAGCGACAGCAGGGGAAGGGCTGTTCCCGAAGATGTGTACCTTCATACGATATTCCACGATGTCCTTGTAGGGGTCATTATCGCGGTACCAGTAAAACTTCAAGTAGTTTCTGTGTTCTTCTTTAACAAGGAAGCAGTGAAACATCTGTTGTATGTCGGCCATAAATGCTACTGCATCTTTGCGGAAACGAAGAAGTACTCCCAGAAGTCTGTTGTTGAGGTCTGGACAAAATAGAAAGACGTCGTTTAAAGAAACACCTTTGTATCTGGCACGTGAGTCAAATACCACTCTTATCTGACCAGGTTTCTTCGGATGATACACGCCGAAAATAGGTAAGTACCAACATTCCTCGGAATCTTGAAGTACAGGTGCAATTTCCGCGTGGCCACTCTGGAATATTCTCTCCATGAAGGTAAAGAAGTATTCTTTTGTCTCTGGTGACTTCTGCAGTTTGCGTGTAAGGGAGACAAATCGACTGTACACAAGTTCTCTGTTGTTGGGTAAGCGTTGCCTCTGTGGTTTGAATGGTAAAGGTGCGACCCAACTCTTTGATTCATCTCTTACTATCTCCCGCTCCATGATGTCCAAGAACAGTCTGTCCTCTATGGACGTTGCTACCTGGTTGTCTTCTCTTGTCCTGTGGAAAACTGTGCACCCTATATGATCTTCCTCACCATCGCATGCATGGTCTTCACAGGAAGGATCAGCTAACGGACAAGGTGGAAGGGCGTTGTGTGGCTATTCTTTAATCAGGAAACTGCTCTCGCATGGCTGGAAGAGAGACGGGCGTCCATTCTCGAGGGTATTGGTGAGCATGCTGTTGACTGATGTCTGCTCCACCCAAACAGACGTCTCCCACAATGACCCATCCTAGGTCAAGTCTCTGAGCATATGGGGCGTTTTGTGGGCCGTTGATCTGTCCTCTAGCCTTGTGGACCTGTAAAATGTCTCTTCCGAGGAGTAAGACGATAGGAGCTCCTTGGTCAAGCTCCGGTATCAGGTGAGCTATACATTTCAAGTGGGTATGATGAGCTGCTACCTCTGGTGTAGGTATCTCCGACCTGTTGTCAGGAATTTGATTGCACTCCAGTATCGATGGCAAGGATAAGCAGGTTTGACCGTCTATAGACTCTACTTTGAATCCGGTCGCCTTTCTCCCCGCCGTCTCGACAGTACCTGCACATGTCTTCAAGGAGTACGGAGAGCCGGGACCAGCAATGTTGAAGGTGTTGAAGAAAAAGGACTTAGCTAGAGACCTGTTGCTCTGATCGTCCAATATTGCATATACCTTGATTGCCTTATCCCGTTGGCTCACTGGGAATACTCTGACAAGACAGATCTTCGAGCAGGATCTCCCTGCTACAAATTCCTTGCAGATCTCTGTACACTGAGAAGTGACCACTTGGGTGTCAATGTCAGTGTCCGTCTGTTTTTCGGCAGACTCTTCTACTCGTGACGATACCCCTGAGGGTGGTCCAGGGTGTAAAGCCGTGTTGTGCTCCACACTTCTGCATTCTGCGCATTTCACACTGGTTTCACAGTTCTTGGCGAAGTGTGAGGTAGTCGCGCAGCATCTGAAGCATATCTTGTTTTCCCTTAGGAAGCTCTTACGGTCTTCTAGAGGCTTCTCCCTGAAGGCTCTACATTTTAGTAGAGGATGAGGTTTCTTGTGTAGGGGGCAATGTTTGCTGAGATCCTGAGGTTTGTCCTCCTCTGGAGAGGACTTACTTGCCCTGTAAGGAAAACCTGTGGAGGTAACATTAGTTTTGTGTACTGCCACTGGTGTTTTACTGTGTTTTACATCGGAGGCAGTGGTACATGACATAGTGAAATCGAAACTGGGGTCATTTCTAACTTTAGCCTGCTGAGCAACAAAGTCTACAAACACCCTGAAAGGAGGAAATGGCACCTTATGGGCCTGTTTGTAACGGGACCCGTGACTGACCCACTTTTCTTGTAAGTTGTAAGGGAGCTTTTGGACGATTGGGTTGACACCTCTGGCAGTGTCCAGGAATGCCAACCCTGGTAGGTCACCTTCTGCCTGAGCAGCATGCACCTCCATTAACAAGTCACTCAGTTCTCTGAGCTTGTGATAACCCTTATTTGCTATCTTGGGAAAATCATCAATTCTTTTATACAAAGCGTTTTCTATAGCTTCTATTGACCCATAACATTCTTCGAGTCTCTCCCACACCATGCAAAGTCCTGTGTGTGGGTACTTTATGTTAATGTTCCTGATTCTTTTGGCGTGTTCAGCTGACTCGTTCCCAAGCCACTTAACCAGTAGATCTAACTCTTCACTACTGGAAAGATGCAAGTCTCTGATGGCGTTCTGGTAGGAGGCTCGCCAAGCTCTGTAGCTTTCAGCTCGATCGGTGAACTTTACAAGTCCCTTGGTCACCAGCTCCCGGCGGGTAAAGAACCTTGCAAAGTTCATAGTGGCTGAATCAGTGTCAACATGAGCTGGTGTGCTGTTGTCATGCAGTGTGTGTGGTGCATCCTCATACCTGGTAGGAGCTTCTGGCTTAGGAAAGTCTGTATAAAACCGTTCTGAAGCGAAAGGTGTCCCTGTCAGTCTGGGAGGAGGCCGTACCTTCTGTTCTGTAAGACGGTAGTGGTGGTCGACGTCGTTTCGCAGTATACCTTCCTGCTTCCAGTACGGTGTTTGGAGGAAGGATCTCTGGTAAATCTGTATAGGCTGGTTGGTGTAACGGATCAGAGTTGTCTTCTATTCTGGGATGTTGGTGGACATATTCTGAGACGCGCTGAGCAGGGTCCTGACGATCAAGGTCTGGTCCACGTACGTCGCTGTCACGCTCAGATTCGGGAAACTCCACGGCTTCTAAGAACTCAGCTTTGGCTATTGCGGCTGCTGCTTCTTTTTCAGCGGAAAACCTTTCTAAGGTCGATCGCAGGCGTGCTGTATCTGCGTCTCTATCGGCTTGCAGGCGGGCTCTTTCTGCTTCTTGCTCTGCTTGCAGGCGGGCTCTTTCTGCTTCTTGGCAGGCTCTTTCTGCTTCTCTATCTGCTTGCAGGCGGGCTCTTTCTGCTTCTTGCTCTGCTTGTCTTAACTTTAACTGCATCTCTTGTGCAGCGAAGGAGGATCTTACCTTCGCCGCCTCAGCTTCTGCTCGGGCAAGGGTGACAGACCTTTTCGAGGAAGACTTGCTAGAGCGGCTTGTATGGGACCTCGTCCTGAGTGAGGATGCTCGACTTGCAGACATTGTGTGTCCATTTGCAGGCTGTAGGACGTCTCAGAGCGGGTAGGAATGACTTCAGCGTAGACTGAGACGTGTAGCGCTTGTCGGGCAATATGGCGGCCGCTGCGGTATCTGCAGGCTGTGCGGTGTGGTACAAGCGGCTGTGTAAGTGGTCTTGTTATTGCTGGCATCTAGCCTGGTTTTGCTAGCCTCCGCTGGTATTTAGCTTCTGTTTTACTGCTTGCTGGTATCTAGCCTGCGTTTTACTGGCCTCCGCTGGTATCTAGAATCCGTTTTACTGCTTGCTGGTATCTAGCCTGCGTTTTACTGGCCTCCGCTGGTATCTAGAATCCGTTTTACTGTTCTGTCTTCATACACGTTGATACGGTGTGTGATCCAACATACGGCATAAACCACTTCTGTCTCCCAAATAAGCAGACTGTTCTCTGTAGTCTAACTTGTTTATTGGTAAACATGAGCGCGGTAAAACTATAAGAATACAAATGATTTGTATAAGTATTGGGCAAATAACACATGACTGCAACTAACAGGGAAAGCATACAGGATGATGCAACTTCTATAATAACTACATACAGCAGGTAACCAAAAATCACATTTCCTGTGTACTAGCTGCTATACAGTTAATCACACTCTGTACAACATTACATAGCAAGAACAGGGATAATGGTCTTACCGGATAATCTTAACCGGAATGGCAAGTAAGTGAGGTAGTTCAACACAGCAGATTAATACGTGTGTCCAGGGAAATACACAGAGAGAAAATGGAGTTTCCCCTTCCCATGATACCTTGGTGAATCCCAGAATGCAACACTCTAATAGTTACTGAAAAACACAGGTAATAAATTTAACCACCACTGGGTGGTGCTATAACACAGCAAAACCAAAACTATGGTATTAAACCTTTTTAAAGCTAGATACGAAACCTGACCTTCGCTAGAATGGGCAGAACATCAGCTGATATGTGTCAAACTAATAAGCATTCAAGTCTATACAGCCTGTAGTTGGAATACATGTATAAATATGATATTGTCAAAATACTCTCTTGCAGGGTGCACAAGCAGCTGAAATGTTTTGTGGCACAGAGATCCGCCACTTCTCTGCACTGCAATACACAGATGACTAATCAAAATTCTACAGCTAATGTCGGCATGCATGTCACAGGCAGCACATGACAATGATGTAATGCCCTGCTTGTGTCGGTAGATCGAAGCCAGCTATAGAAAAGGATGCTGTGCGTCATGAGAGCTGGATAAGTAAGAATAATAATTTCTTTAACTTAATAAATTTCTGGAGAAGAATGAGAGATATTTTTTGCTGGAAGGAGCCCATGATGGGGGATATTATACCAGGAAGACACCCAGGATTGAGGACTTTACAACAGAAAGTGGCCCAGGATTGAGGACATTATACTGGGAAGGAATCCAGGATTTGGGATATTATACTGAGAAGAGGCCCAGCTTTAAGGACATTGTTATTGAATGAGGGGGCATTATTACAGAAAGGGGCCTAGGACATGGTACATTAATTCAGAAAGGGGCCAGGAGGATGATATTATTACTGTAAGGTGCCAGAACGGGGGACATAATTAAAGGAAGGAGACAGAACAGGACATTATTACAAAGGGTGTGGAATGCCTGTCTTTATAGGTTCTAGAATTCTACAGGGACCCATACATTTGATCAACATGCAGGCAGAGGCCAAAGAAAAAATTTTGCACAGGTGCCCATTGTAAAAAGGGGTATATGCTGCAATCCTTATTAATGTGACATGTAAGGCTACTTTCACACTAGCGTCGGAATCTCCCCGTCGCAATGCGTCGGGCAGAGATTCCGACGCTAGCGTTTAACGCACTGCACAATGGAGGCAGCGGATGCATTTCTCCGGCGCATCCGCTGCCCCATTGTAAGGTGTGGGGAGGTGGGGGCGGAGTTCCGCTTTTTTTGTGCTGACGGTCCGCCAAAGCACGACACATCCGTCGCACATTGGATGCGACGTGTGGCAATCCGTCGCAATGCATCGTCAATACAAGTCTATGGGGAAAAAATGCATCCTGCAAGCACTTTTGCAGGATGCGTTTTTTCTGCAAAACGACGCATTGTGACGGATTGCAGTTAACGCTAGTGTGAAAGTAGCCTAAGTAATTAAATATCCACGATAGGTGTTTGCAATCATCGCAGCCAATGCAGCAAGGTGAAAGTTGATATTCGTTGCTAATGGCGCTAGCTCTGTTTTTGGAAACTCTGCATGGTTGGAGCTTCCTTCCTGCTTTTCCATATGTGTTCTACGGATGTCAGGGAGGCATTGACACTTGCCATGAATGGAGTCAGTAAAAATATGTTTATGAATAAATAATATTATTGATGATATATTAAAAGCAAATTCCATTAGAATCAAATTAAGCAGTGATGTAATGAACTTCCCATTTTTTAAAATAATTTTACAATATTTCATATACTAAAGTAGTAAACCAAACGGTTACAATGAGAGCATTTAAGACGCAAAATAAAAGTAAGAAAGGAATACATGAGATGAAGAAAAATAGGACAAGTTACTTCTAAAATAATATCTCAGAATAAACCATTTCTAAAATGTTTATCATTACGGTTATGCACTTACTATTTTACATTCATTTTTTTTAGCAACTAGATGCTTTAATCAAGACTAGGTGAATGTTGTAGTCAAGAATTAATTATATTCTATGACCAAAACCAAAAATTCACAAACAATGGTAGATACCTTTCTGGCAGCAGAGCTTGGAATACTTTTCTAAGTTCCCTTGGTCAATGCAGTCTTTTTAACTTTAGACTTTACCTGAGGAAAGCAAAGCCGTCTTCTTTTTGTAAATTCATGTTCTTTTCCTCTGAAACTCTAGACTTTAAAAAGGTGGTGGTTTTAAAGCTTACAACCCCGAGAGGAAACAAAGCAGCACGAATACAAGATGAGTTGGAAGTCATCGAAAAGAAAGCTTTGATGTAGTTTTATGAAGTACTTGCTGTATGAGAATGATACATAACTAAGGATTTTTTTTTTCAACAGATAATATCAAGCAGGAATGTGAGAATAAGCAGTGTTTGAAGAATAACTATTTCTCAGACTATGTGCTCGGCACAGTTGCGGTACTCATCCTGTCTTAATAACTCTCTCTGCTGCATTTAGTGTCTATAAATTAAAGGTGAAATGAAAGTCGTATTCAATGGTATTACTTTAATCATCAAATTTAAATTAACGGTTATATAATATAGTTTTCATTGAAATGTATTATTGTCTTGTCAGGCATAGTATTATTTACAATTTCCCTTTCATAAGAGTTAAAGCTCATGGACATTGAGTATTAGTGTTTCGATAATGAAGAGAAAATGTCAACTTTTGTGTTGTAAAGGGCACCTATACTGTTTTGTGTGTGCATGGAGACTTGCATAGGTTTATTGGTTGGGGTATGAATCTGGAAAAATGCAAATGGTTCAAATTCAGACACATTGATGGCTTGGTATGATTGAGTCTGCCTGAAATTCTTATTCGACAGTTTGAATTTTGACTATAAATTTGATTTGCATGAAATGATTTGGCGGGATTCACACTTTTCTAATTGTCTGGCATCTCTTAAAAACCCCAGAACCTATTAAATATACAGAGAAAAAGACATAGTCCGCCTGCAACTCATCTCCCCCTTCATCTCAGCCCACCATCCTGTACTTCATGCAAATTTCTCTGGCCTTTTCCTTACTTTTGCACTGAGCACAACATCCGCTTCACTCTATGCCTCAGCTTTCAGGAATGAGTAGACTTGTGATGTCATGGCACACATCATGACATAATGACATTATAATGTACATCGCCAGAGGCACTGACTAGGTTTTGGACAACGCTGGTTATGTCAGAAGGCGATCTTAAATGTTTTAACATCTGAACAGACGTTGTGGCACAGTGATTGAGGAATAAAATATTGTTCATGGTGCAGGAATGAAGACGATGACTGGGTAGCTGCGCCGAGGGTGGTTCAGAGTGCGGCAATGAGAATATTGAGGTGAATATTATTTTTTTCACTCCTTTTCCAGCCCTCCACAAAACAGTTATTCTCCAAATTAAATTCAACGTCCATATCACCTGGAAGTCAGGGCCTCAATCAATAAACCGCACATGCGAATAAATATACTAAAAGTGATTATATCACATACATAAATCTAGACCAGGGAATAATAAACCATACACATTCTGTATAACAAGGAAACTTTGGACTCCATTTAGCTTCCATTAAGGGGGCATCCATCTTTTTACATGGACACAGTAATGTAGTTATACTTTTGTGTCTGAATCTGCTGTACAGAGGTTAAGAGCATTGTCTTGGCTGCAATGTATCATTGGCTACTGTATTGTATTTGGTGAAACATAAGAAAATTAATGATACTCGCTTGCTTTCACTCAGCAGGATCAAGTGCAGGCTGTTAAAATCACCAAACTGCGGCAGCCAATCAGAGGCTTCAGTGGTCCTGTAACTTTCAGATGACACAGACATCGCTTCCTAAGCCAATATACACAAAGCACCCTGCACTGGATCCATGTGTCTGCTATTAGGCAAATATGCCTCTTTTTTCTGTCTGACAACCCCTATTATCTCAAATTCTGCACGAACGTAGCTCATTCAGATTCGAGTTCCGATTCCCGAGTATTTTCGCTCAGTCGTCAAAAATTGGGCACAGTTCGGTAAATGATCGAGTTTCCACTAATGGTTTTGTTAGGATTTTGGTTAGAATAGTGCTGCTGTATGATGAACGGGCTGACTTGTTTGATGAGGGGAGGTGGTGGGAGAGGTCAGAAGCAGCAGACTGTTATTTTTTTTACATTTTTTTTACTAAATATTGTCTGGAGATTTTAGCAGCCATTCGGGGTGCAGAAACCATCCATGACGTCCTGACACAGGGGCTTCTGTCATTGGCTGCCGAAGTCACATGTCCCAAAACAAAATGGATGCCAAAATTTGCTAGGCAATTTCTCCTGATCACACCAATACTCTATAATTAACTTAATGTGTGGAAATTACGGCACCCAATGTTAGGGTTGGTGGAACCCCCTCAAGTATAAATATATGTAATAATAGGTGCGTTTGCAAGCCGGGGTCCACCGTGCAGGAGAAGAACCTGCTGCTAGCAATTGATGGCGCTATATGGCAGTATTAACAAACTCTGTTACTTCACAGAATCGCTAGGATAGGGAAACACTGTGCCCTGTTAACCTTACAGAGGAACACAGTTACCAAACAGAGCAAAACTGTGGTCATGCAGTCAGCATAGCACACAAACAACTCCTCACCGGAAGTGCCGGTATTCTAGGGGCTTATTTCAGCCAAGAAGTGAATCCAAACACACAAAACTAGGGTTGAGCGACTTTTCATTTTTTGAGGTCGAGTCGCGTTTCGCATCGAGTTGAGTGAAATCGGCCGATCTTATTGAAAAGTGGGGGTCGGGGATCGGCCGAAACATGAAACCCAATGCAAGTCAAAGGGAATTTTTTTTTTTTTATATTTACTTCAGCGCGATATAGCAGAAAAGCCGGTAATTCAATTGCTGGCTTTTCATTTCTCCTGCCTAAACCCGACATGATATGAGACATGGTTTACATACAGTAAACCATGTCATATCCCCCTTTTTTTTTGCATATTACACACTACTAATGTTAGTAGTGTGTATGTGCAAAATTTCGGCGCTTAAGCTATTAAATTTAAGGGTTAAATCGTGGAAAAAATTGGCGTGGGCTCCCACGCAATTTTCTCCGTCAGAGTGGTAAAGCCAGTGACTGTCCCTCGAGCGTGGGAAAATATTCAGAAAAGTTCCCAGGCTCGAGGTCATATGAGGACATCCAGCAGAGGGCGCATCACCACGAATTAAGGTAACCACAGGTCATTGACCTACATTACCTTAATTCCCTGGGGTTTTACAGGAACGAGCACAGCTGCATTATAGCAGAGCTCCTGCCTGTAAAATATTTTAACCGCTTCAGATGGATTTACATCGTGGGACGTTACAGATCAACGGAAGGTATGTATATTGTTGGTTTATTATTTTAATTTGTTACAGGTCGAGGGTCTTCAGGTGGATTGAGAGAGCAATAAAATATTAAAACTACCTGTGCTTTTATTTCATTAAAATACGTTTTAATAATGTGTGTGTGTTTTTTAACCCTTTCATACAATTGGATTAGTAATGGATAGGTGTCAGAATTGACGCCTCTTTATTATTAATCTGGCTTAATGTCACCTTAGCAAGGTGACATTAACCCTTCATTACCCCATATCCAGCTCAATTCCTCAATTCCAGCCAATTTTGCATTGTAAAGTCAAATGACACTCCTTCCCTTCCAAGCTCTGCCATGCGCCCAAATAGTGGTTTACCCCCACATATAGGGTATTGGCGTACTCAGGACACATTGTACAACATATTTTCTCCTGTTACCCTTGGTAAAATAAAACAAATTGGATCCGAATTAAATTTTTTGTGAAAAAAAGTTAAATGTTCATTTTTTTAAACATTCCAAAAAATCCTGTGAACCACCTGAAGGGTTAATAAAAATCTTGAATGTGGTTTTGAGCACCTTGAGGTGTGAAGTTTTTAGAATGGTGTCACTCTGGGGTATTTTCTATCATATAGACCCCTCAAAGTGACTTCAAATGTGATGTGGTCCCTGAAAAAAATGTTGTTGTAAAAATGAGAAATTGCTGGTCAAATTTTAACCCTTATAACTTCCTAAGGAAAAAAATTTGGTTCCAAAATTGTACTGATGTGAAGTAGACATGTGAGAAATGTTACTTATTAAGTATGCTGTGTGTCATATCTCTGTGATGTAAGGGCATGAAAATTCAAATTTGGAAAATTGAAATTTTCAAAATATTTGCCAAATTTCTATTTTTTCCACAAATAAACGCAAATCATTTCAAAGAAATGTTACCACTATCATAAAGTACAATTTGTCTTAACAAAACAATGTCAGAATCACTGAGATCCGTTGAAGTGTTCCAGAGTTATAACCTCATAAATGTATAGTGGTCAGAATTGTAAAAATTAGCCTGGTCATTTGGGTACCCTTAGAGTAAAAGAGTTAACAATTTGACTATGGAGATAGTAATAGGGATGTCATATTGACACCTCTCTATTACTAACCTTGAGGCTTGATGTCACAAAGGTGACATCAACCCCCACAACTATTACCCCACTTGCAACCGCTACAGGGCAAGTGGGAAGAGCGAGGCTAAGTGCTGGAATTGGTGCATCTTAGAGATGGATGCACCTTTTCTCGGGTGGCTGAGTCCTGATGTTTTTAGCCAGTGGGGCAATATCCATGGCCCCTTCCTAGGCTATTAATATGAGCCTGCAGCTGTCTGCATATCCTTTGCTGGTTATTAGTTCTAGAGGGCTACCCAATTTTAATGGCCAGTAAAGGCTAAGTATACAGCTGTGAGCTGATACTAATATCCTGGGAAGCTCTATGGGAATTACACCCTTTGAAGGCTATAAACATCTGCCCCCAGTCGCTGGTTTCCCTCTGCTGGTTGCAAAATTGTGCAGGAGTCCACGCCGTTTTTTCCATAAAATAATCTTTTATTAATTAAATACATGTCCAGTAATTTGCACACACACTGTACTAATTGTATTTGTCACTGACATCTATATATCTACCTATTATATTTGTTTTTACTGTGTGTAATCTATCTCTTCTATCCTGTCTGCTCCTGTAGTGATTTTATAGAAGACGGCAGATGAATAACCAGCTTTTCTTCTCTCTTTCTGTGCAATATAAATATACGAGTATGTATGTATATATATATATATGTGTGTGTGTGTGTGTGGGTTACTGACATGTATATATATGTACAGTATGTATTCTATATGTATATTTCTATTCTCTCTATTCTATTCTAACCTGTCAGTGTGATTTTACACTGACACTAAACTTCAGGAAGGCAAATTTCCAATGGATGAGAGATGATCTTGGTGAAATTAACTGGGACGATATCCTAAGACTAGTGTTGAGCGATACCGTCCGATACTTGAAAGTATCGGTATCGGATAGTATCGGCCGATACCCGAAAAGTATCGGATATCGCCGATACTGATATCCGATACCAATGCAAGTCAATGGGACACCAAGTATCGGAAGGTATCCTGATGGTTCCCAGGGTCTGAAGGAGAGGAAACTCTCCTTTAGGCCCTGGGATTCATATTAATGTGTAAAATAAAGAATTAAAATAAAAAATATTGATATATTCACTTCTCTGGCGGCCCCTGGACATCACCGCGGGTAACCGGCAGGTTTCTTTGTTTAAAATGAGCGCGTTTAGGACCTGAGAATGACGTCGCGGCTTCTGATTGGTCGCGTGCCACTCATGTGACCGCCACGCGACCAATCAGAAGCCGCGACGTCATTCTCAGGTCCTAAATTCCTAGAATGAGGAGTTTAGTGCCTGAGAATGACGTCGCGGCTTGTGATTGGTCGCGTGGCGGTCACATGAGCAGCACGCGACCAATCAGAAGCCGCGACGTCATTCTCAGGTCCTAAACGCGCTCATTTTAAACAAAGCAGCCTGCCGGTTACCAGCGGTGATGTCCAGGGGCCGCCGGAGAGGTGAATATATCAATATTTTTTATTTTAATTCTTTATTTTACACATCACTATGGATCCGATACCGATTCCCGATACCACAAAAGTATCGGAATTCCGATACCGCAAGTATCGGCTGATACCCGATACTTGCGGTATAGGAATACTCAACACTACCTAAGACATAAAAGTACACAAAGAAAATGGGAGACTTTATTAGTATCTTGAATAGAACCAATGCACAATATATACCCTGCGGGAATAAACATATTAGAAATAGGAGGAAACCACAATGGCTAAATAGAGCTGCAAGGGGTGCAATAAGTGACAAAAAGAAAGCATTTAGATAATTAAACAACTAGGTAGTGATGAGGCATAAAATTAATACAGTATTAATTTTCTGTAAATTAATACAGAAATTTACATAAATTCTGTAAAAAGCAAATCAAGGCAGCTAAGATTGAGACAGAGAGACCCATTGCCAAAGAGAGTAAAAATAATCCCAAAATAGTCTTTAACTAAATAAATAGTAAGAAACTAAAAAATGATACTGTTGGCCCCCTTAAAATGTATGTATGTATTGTATATGTATATTTCTATTCTCTCTATTCTAACCTGTCAGTGTGATTTTACTGCACACCGCACATGAATTATCGGCTTTTCAAAGGACACTGGTGATTAAAAAACAGACAGCACTCTCATGCTGCAAGTGCTGCGCGGTTTTTTCTTGCACCCATAGACTTGCCTGGGCGAGACTCAGCCGATATACTCGTAAAATCATAGCATGCTGCGATTTCACTCGCACGTAGAATACGCCAGAGTAAAAAATGGTGATGCGAGCTTCCCCATAGATTAACATTGGTACGAGTGTATGTGATGTTTTCTCGCATAGCACTTGTCCGTATTATATGCTAGTGTGACTCCGGTGGAAAACTCACTTTTTTCTTCTTTTTACAGCTGCTCTAAATTATTCTAATTGCTAACTCTTCACTCTTCTTGATTCTTTTATTCTTTCTTCTTAGTGACTTTCATTGTGGAGCTGTATTTGACAAGTGAGTGATTTGGTAAAATTAAAAGCTTTCTTGTAACATCAGATCTTAAAATATATTTCGCAATGTGAGTAATCATAGGTAAAAATGAATAATCTTTATATTTCGTTTCTCCTTATTAATAGTCTTATTACAATAGTTGTCGCACACATATAATTTGCTGTCAGACTTGAGCCAGATGATGATTTTTTCCTTCGTACTTGAACAAGAATCTCCAATATTCTTGAAATAATGCTTAGTTCCAAAATAGAAAAAGTAAAAGGCATAAGGATACAGTTTTAATGAATGTATTTTATACACATATCTACTATGTATATTTTTCAAGCAGGAAATAATCCTATAAATATTTCAGAATTGTTTTCATGTAATAGTAGTCCAGTGAATTGTTGTTCTATTGTACTATTATGTTGCCCAGGTATATGGGGACCTATTTTACTACCATGTCTCTTATTTCATCTATATAAATAAAAAATGTGCCATGCTGTTACTGCTTTACTAATATTTTCTTCCCTAAAACAATGTGCTATAGATGGAGCACGGTTAAAGCACAGGTGGTTCTCTACGTGCTCGTGAAAGGAACACAAATTTGACTGTGCTATGTTTGTGCCAACTTTGAGATTGGCGAACATTTTTCAGACAAGTTCTCTTACCTGGAGTTCCCAAGAAATCACAGTTTGTATGGCCGAGTCATTTTCTATCTTCAGAGTCAATAAGTAAGTCTCCCTGTTCTGTAGAGTACAGTTAGTGGGGTCCTCTCTCTCCTGCAGGGTGTAAACTTTTATGGTTGGCATGGTGCACTCTTTCACTCTCTCCATTAGAGCATAAGCATTTATGGTCAAAGGATTCCTCTCTAATTTGCCTGTAAAGTGCATCAGTCGGGTCCTCTCTATAATATAGAATGTAAGCTCTTACAAGCAAAAAGGTTGACTCTCTCCTCTCCCCATGTGTTTTTTACAAGCCATTACAAGCTTTCCAGCACTGAAATTCATGCTAAGCTTTTCGCCACAACTTAATTTTTTTGTGGAAAACTTGTCTAAGTCAGCAAATTTGAATTTCAAAAGATTTGGTCCTCTTTAGAAATAAACTAAATTTCTGCATTCTTAAAAAAAAGAAACGTAAAATAAATCACACATTTTTTTTAAATTGTTTAACATAGAATTAATTTTGTTTAAATCAAGTGGTTTACGATGTCACATAATAGTAAGAAGGGTTGCTTTTTGAGTTGTACTTGCATATGGCACCATTTTGGGGTTCTTATAACTTAATAAAAGTTAGGTATATACTCACCCTCGGACGCGCCCTGCTTCTTTCCGGCAGCCTTCCTTCCTAAGAATCAGCACTTGAATGACCTTCGGTGACGTCGCGGCTTGTGATTGGTCGCGTGAGCAGTCACATGGGCGGTTGCGCGACCAATCACAAGCTGCGACGTCATCTAAGGTCCTTCACGCGCTGATTCTAAGGAAGGAAGGCTGCCGGTTAGTACTAGGGCGCGTCAGAGGGTAAGTATAGCAATATTTTTTATTTTAATTCTTTATTTTACACTTAAATATGGATTCCGATACCGATTTCCGATATTGCAAACATATCGGAACTCGGTATCGGAATTCCGATACCAGATTCAGAAGATCACCGACCTCATGGCCGACCCCACACAGGGGTTGGGTCAGGTTTCATGAAACCCGACTTTGCCAAAAGTCGGCGACTTCTGAAAATGGCCGACCCGTTTCGCTCAACCCTAATGTTCACCAAATGCTAAAACTGACCTGCCATTATGATTCTCCAGGTCGTTAGGTGTTCATAAATGCAAGGCATGTATAGGTTCATTTTTATTTTAAGTGCTTAAAAAAAGTCAAAGTTTGTGTAAATAAACAAAATGCATAATTTTACAAGACTCGTAGATTGTTCGGGGTCTGGGGCTTGGTGATGGCTAATTTTTTGCATGCCGAGCTGCTGTTTTTAATGATGCCATTTTGGTACAAATTTGTTCTTTTGGTCACCCATTACTGCATTTTAATGCAATGTCATGGTGACCAAAAAAACTAATTCTGGCTTTTTGACTTTATTTTTCTTGTTACGCCATTTACCAATCAAATTAATTATTTTTATGTATTAATAGATCAGGGGATTCTGAACACGGTGATACCAAATATGTGTATATATTTTTTATTAAATTATTTTATTTTGATAGCGGAGAATGGGGGGTGATTGTAAACTTTTATATTTTATCTTTATAATATTTTGAAAACGTTTTTTACATGCTTCAATAGTGTCCATGGGAGAGTAGAAGCTTAGGTCATCCGTTCACATGTGCTACACACAGTACAACTCTGCTTTGTGTGGTAGAAATACTCAATTGCTATGTGTCCCGACCGCTGGGCAATGCTCAAAGCTATCCGGCTATGACAACCACTGGAATCAGCTGCAGAACCCGGGTTGCCATACCAACCCATCAGCAACCCTTGGTCATGTGACACGGGTGCCAATGGGCGGGATTAGTGTTGTGCTTCCAGCACGAACATGTTAAAAGTCGCTGTCAATTTCTGACAGCGACTTTTAACATGTTAACAGCCAAGGGTGTATCGCAAATTCACCCACGGCTATGAGGGGCACATGTCAACTGTTAAAATCAGATGTGCTAGAAAAGATGTGGACTGAGCGCCGGAGCATTAAAGAGACCCAACATGCAATGTACATGCACGGCGCATGTAGTGACGGGGTCAATACCACAATTGATAAGTCTTGCAATTATAACCTTTTGTTAACTAAATCACAACATTTTGTGTTGCTGCCATCAATTTTTAAATAGTTTTACATGGTCTTGGTCGGAAGCCCTGCTCTAGAGGGAACACTCTATCTTGGATGTGGAAAGAGGCCCTTTGGACCAAATAAGTGGGCAACAGTCACCAGAGCCAGCAGTGGTGCCAAGATAAGTGAGCGATGTTAAAAAATTATTTTTCTATGTTTACTATTGATTTATTTTAAAAAAATGCTCTTGTTAATAACTAACAAACTAAATACATTATTCTTAGTAAAAATGCCCAATCAAAATTATTTTAGGAAAAAAAAATACAAAGCCAACTTTACAAATATGCTAAGTAGCGATTTATTTTACAGCACGGCTCAATATCAGGCAAATGCATTATGCAGTTGTCAGGTTCTCTCCAAGGACAGTGATAGACTTCATGCTTCTAGTGCCAAATCCAATTTGACATTTAAATTAAATCCCTAGGTATTATAATGCAAAAACATACCTATAATTGTGATAAAGCAATGGGGTATACTGCTTGACAGAAATAATATGTCTGATGCGGTTGGTATTTTCCGCTAAATAATAGAAAGTCTAATTAAGATATGGTTGAGCAAAGAAAAATCTGTTGTGCCCAATCATGAACTGAGCAATCAAACTACAAGGGATATGACTGGCAAATTACCAATGGGCCAAAGGCTAACATTGCAAAGTACAAGTGGATTAAGGATTTTATTGTTATTGGTATTTCATTTATTTAAATTTCAGTTTGTTTTCTACATCAGTTTATTTAATGCTGCTCACTAATATGTGTGTGTGTGCGCGTGTGTGTGCACGCGCGCGCGTGTGTGCGTACATGCGTGCGTGCGTGTGTGTGTAGAGAGAGAGACATTTTTGCAATGTTTTACTGATACATTATTGACTTTTTATAAAAATATAACCATCAATATATGAGCTTAAGGGGTCCACAGTCCTACTGTTAGGACAAACAAAAGGGGTAGCTGGAACAATCATAGCCACATGGGTGTGATGCTGCCTGATATTATATGTCATTGTCACTGAATCTCTCTAAGTAGAATGAGCTGAGCTACAATACCAGAAATATCTAACTTAATAAGGATATTCCTGTGCTGGATATTGCAGTAAGGGTAAATTTGAAAAAAATGAAAAAATGTTATGCTGTTTCATACAACCCAGATATGTCCCATACTGCACAGGCGTAGGAGGCAACAGCCTGATTATTCCCATGCTACATTAATACCATTGCACAGAATTTCCTAATAATTTTATATAAGTGGCATTCTTCTCAAAAATCTTAGGAGCAGTATGCTATCGCCATAGCATGCTGCAGATGTCATGGTCTAGACTGATATATCTGTACAGAGAAACATTACTTTAATGTGCATAGTGTGTAAAGCTCTATCAGAGTTTCAAGTGCCTAAAGTGTCTACAAATCAAATATTTAAAGCTTAAAGTGGTTGTCCAACTTTTGGGGACATTTTTCTTATTTAGATGCATGAAATTGAAGCTAAAAATAATCTTTTCAATTTCAATTTTGCTCAGTTTGCCATTAATACTACTGATAACGAAAATAATAATTGCATTTATGTAATGCCAACATACAGTTAGGTCCATATATATTTGGACAGGGACAACATTTTTCTAATTTTGGTTATAGACATTACCACAATGAATTTTAAACAAAACAATTCAGATGCAGTTAAAGTTCAGACTTTCAGCTTTCATTTGAGGGTATCCACATAAAAATTGGATGAAGGGTTTAGGAGTTTCAGCTCCTTAACACGTGCCACCCTGTTTTTAAAGGGACCAAAAGTAATTGGACAGATTAAATAATTTTAAATAAAATGTTCATTTTTAGTACTTGGTTGAAAACTCTTTGCTGGCAATGACTTCCTGAAGTCTTGAACTCATGGACATAACCAGACGCTGTGTTTCCACCTTTTTGATGCTCTGCCAGGCCTTCACTGTGGTGGTTTTCAGTTGCTGTTTGTTTGTGGGCCTTTCTGTCTGAAGTTTAGTATTTATCAAGAGAAATGGATACTCAATTGGGTTGAGATCAGGTGACTGACTTGGCCATTCAAGAATATTCCACTTTTTTGCTTTAATAAACTCCTGGGTTGCATTGGCTTTATGTTTTGGGTCATTGTCCATCTGTAGTATGAAACGACGACCAATCCGCTTGGCTGCATTTGGCTGGATCTGAGCACACAGTATGTCTCTGAATACCTCAGAATTAATTTGGCTGCTTCTGTCCTGAGTCACATCATCAATAAACACTAGTGACCCAGTGCCACTGGCAGCCATGCATGCCCAAGCTATCACACTGCCTCCGCTGTGTTTTACAGATGGTGGTATGCTTTGGATCATGAGCTGTACCATGCCTTCGCCATACTTTTCTCTTTCCATCATTCTGGTAGAGGTTGATCTTGGTTTCTTCTGTCCAAAGAATGTTCTTCCAGAACTGTGCTGGCTTTTTTAGATATTTTTAGCAAAGTCCAGTCTAGCCTTTTTATTCTTGATGCTTATGAGTGGCTTGCACCATGCAGTGAACCTTCTGTATTTACTTTCATGCTGTCTTCTCTTTATGGAAGATTTGGATATTGATACGCCGACCTCCTGGAGAGTGTTGTTCACTTGGTTGGCTGTTGTGAAGGGGCTTCTCTTCACCATGGGGATTATTCTGCGATCATCTACCACTGTTGTCTTCTGTGGGTGCCCAGGTCTTTTTGCATTGATGAGTTCACCAGTGCTTTCTTTCTTTCTCAGAATGTGCCAAACTGTAGATTTTGCCACTCCTAATATTGTAGCAATTTCTCGGATGGGTTTTTTCTGTTTTCGCAGCGTAAGGATTAGAGTTGAGCGACCTTGACCTTTTTAGAGTCGAGCCGGGTTTCGCGAAACCCGACTATCTCAAAAGTCGGGTCGAGTGAAATCGGCCGATTATGGCGAAAAGTCGGGATCGACCGAAACACGAAACCCAATGCAAGTCAATGGGGCAGCATAGTCGGCAGTGAGTGGGGGCCAGGAAAACACCTAGAGTGCCCATTTTAATGTCAAAACCATCCATTCTTCTTAATGAAGCTTGTCAAGCGTAATTTACCTTATAATAATTGGAAGGCATTTGAAATTGGGGGTCATTTGGCTAAAGTTGTGTGGGGTAGGGCTGGTTCAAGTAATTAGTGGGCCCAGGAAATCTGGACCACGTCACAGCAGTGGAGCAGGGAGAGGTAAGTATTTCAACTTTGCAAGTGCTGTGATCCTGAGCAAGCAGGGGGGGCCCACGTGTTGGCATTGGCACTGGCACAGGGCCCCTCAAAGTACAGCGGTGTGTTTGCACGGCGGGGGCGCCTCCCACCGGCAGCAACACTTTTGCGTACTATGAGAGGCCCTGTGCCAGTGACGTCGCCAACTAGTATTCCTCCCCCCACCTGATGAAGGAACCTGCACTTTCATCTGCACCTTCCTCTTTGTCCCCGTGTAAGGTGGTATGGTATGCGGGAAGAGCAACCTGACTTTCAGCAGGGTCACAATGTTGTTGTGTAGCATGCACAGGGAATGTTGCGTTATGGGTCAATGTACCAGCAGACTCATCTATCACTGGCTGGGCAATGGGCACGATGAAGTGGAAACACAGATATAGGCCCAAAGAATAAAGTGGGCTAAATGCAGTTCAAAATTGGTAACACAGGAATAACCAGGGGGCATTGCAGTGGAGGACAACTGGAATGAGAGGCTGACACAGAGAGTAGGGCCAAATCAGTAAGTAGTCGAAATGCAGTTCAAAATTGGCAACCGTAGTAAACAGGCGGCACAGCTTTGTTCAGTGGAGGAGAACAGCAAGGAGTGGCAGACACCGATAGTAGGCCCCAACCCAACTAGTAGGCCAAATGCAGTCTAACATTAACAACTACTTAACGAGAGCCTGAAAATGGAATTTCAGGACAGGAAACCAGGAGAACAGCAAGGAGTGGCAGACACCGATAGTAGGCCCCAAACCAACTAGTACGCCAAATGCAGTTGTTCCATTTAACCACAATTTAATGAGAGCCTGAAGATAGAAGCTCAGGAAAGGCAACCTGGGGAACACCTTGGAGTGTAACACACCATCTCTCTCCACCCCATACCCATTTTGTAGGCCTAATGCAGTGTACTTTTCTACAACTACTAAACGAGAGTCGGAAGACCGAAGCAATGGCAAGGAAACCTGGGGAACACCTTGGAGTGGAACACACCATCTCTCTCCACCCCATACCCAATTTGTAGGCCTAATGCAGTGTAGTTTCCAAGAACTACTAAACGAGAGCCGGAAGATCGAAGCTCAGGAAAGGCAACCTGGGGAACACCTTGGAGTGTAACACACCCTCTCTCTACACCCCATACCCAATTTGAAGGCCTAATGCAGTGTAGTTTCCAAGAACTACTAAACGAGAGCCGGAAGATCGAAGCTCAGGAAAGGCAACCTGGGGAACACCTTGGAGTGTAACACACCCTCTCTCTACACCCCATACCCAATTTGAAGGCCTAATGCAGCGTAGTTTCCGACAACTACTAAACGAGAGCATGAAGATCGAAGCTCAGGAAAGGCAACCTGGGGAACACCTTGGAGTGTAACACACCCTCTCTCTACACCCCATACCCAATTTGAAGGCCTAATGCAGTGTAGTTTCCAAGAACTACTAAACGAGAGCCGGAAGATCGAAGCTCAGGAAAGGCAACCTGGGGAACACCTTGGAGTGGAACACACCATCTCTCTACACCCCATACCCAATTTGAAGGCCTAATGCAGCGTAGTTTCCAACAACTACTAAACGAGAGCCGGAAGATCGAAGCTCAGGAAAGGCAACCTGGGGAACACCTTGGAGTGTAACACAACGTCTCTCTACACCACGGAAGGGCTGATTCTTAGGAAGGAAGGCTGTTGGAAATAAGCATTGCGCGTCCGAGGGTGATTATATTCTTATTAGGTATATACTCACCCTCGGACGCGCCCTGCTTCTTTATTTGGAATGAATGTTTATTTGCAATGTGGTGTTGACTTTCTCTATTATTTTGGTAATTAATGATTTTATTATTTTCATTGTTTTGCATCTTCTCGGCAATAATATAAAGAAGACGCGACAGGACAACACTCGGTGGATGCCATATCTGTGTTTTCAATTTAAAAAACCTTTCAGTTAAATACTTGCAGGATAAAGTAATTGTAGCTGGTGGCCATTTTTAGTACTGTACCAGATTTTAGTTGTGTGTTTGTTTTTAATGTTAAAATGTCTGCATTTGATATCTCACCAGTATTTTCTTTTTTATAAGCAAAATACTTTTTTTTTTATTTTATGATGTTGGTTCAAGGGGTACACGGGCAGCAGTAGACAGGTCAGTGTAGGCCTAGTGGAAGGAGGGACCGCAGACAGGCTTCGAAGCCCTAACATAATAAATTGGGCTGCCTGTAGGCAGTTTAAAATTGGTTCCAGGGGAACACGGCCAGCAGTGGCCTGGTCAGTGTAGTAGTTGTAGAAAGAACGGACCGCAGACAGGCTTCGAAGGCCTAACATAACAAAAATGTCAAAACAATGGTATTGTCAGTGCCAGGCATTGAAGGATGTCAGCGCATAGACTAAACATTGGTGAAGCTGTGAGAGATAATTTTGCTAGTGGTAGAGCACTGTTTGAGCTGGGGGGGGAACTGTCTTGTGGCTGGCGGTACAGGCCCAGGGCCCCTCATATTACAATGGTGTGTCTGATGTTGGGTGCGCACCACCACCGCCAGAGACACTTTATTGTACTATGAGGGACCCAGTGGCAGTGCCGTCGACCAAAAGCGGGCACACCCACCTCTTCAGACAAACAGCACTCTCACGGGTGCTGGCGCAAAGTGGCGATACCACGGCCCCGTGTGGGGAGTTTGGCCATTTTGTTAGGAGTAAACATGTCGTATGCTGGACAATCAGGTGCAGAAAATTACGAAATTGGAAAAGTCATTCAGAAGAGTCCACAGGCAAGACCTTTTCATAGGAAAGTTAGGTGTCAGCCGGGCAAGGTGGGGCAAAAGATTTTGAAATCCAGTTGTGGTTCATTTTAATGAAGGTTAGATCATCTACATTTTGGGTAGCCAGACGAGTCCTTTTTTCAGTTAGTATTGAACCTGCAGCACTGAATACTCTTTCTGATAGGACACTAGCTGCCGGGCAAGCAAACTCCTGCAATGCATATTCTGCCAATTCTGGCCAGGTGTCTAATTTGGATGCCCAGTAATCAAATGGGAATGACGGTTGAGGGAGAACGTCGATAAGGGATGAAAAATAGTTTGTAACCATACTGGACAAATGTTGTCTCCTGTCACTTTGAATTGATGCTACAGTACCTGTCCTGTCTGCGGTCATAGCAAAATCACTCCACAACCTGGTCAGAAAACCCCTCTGGCCAACGCCACTTCTGATTTCTGCCCCTCTAACACCTCTGGTCTGCTGGTCCCTGGAGCTCGTGTGAGAACGATCACGGGCGCTGTGTGCAGGGAATGCCAGAAGCAAACGGTCAACAAGAGTTGATTGTTTTGTTGCTAATATTAGTTCCAAGTTCTCATGTGGCATAATATTTTGCAATTTGCCATTATAGCGAGGATCAAGGAGGCAGGCCAACCAGTAATCGTCATCGTTCATCATTTTTGTAATGCGTGTGTCCCTTTTGAGGATACGCAAGGCATAATCCGCCATGTGGGCCAAAGTTCCAGTTGTCAAATCTGCGGTTGTGCTTGGTTGAGGGGCAGTTGCAGGCAAATCTACGTCACTTGTGTCCCTCAAAAAACCAGAACCCGCCCTTGCCACGCCACCAATTTCCAGTGGCCCCGGAAAAGCTTCCTCATTAAAAATATAATCATCCCCATCATCCTCCTCGTCCTCCTCCTCTTCGCCCGCTACCTCGTCCTGTACACTGCCCTGACCAGACAATGGCTGACTGTCATCAAGGCTTTCCTCTTCCTCTGGTGCAGACGCCTGATCCTTTATGTGCGTCAAACTTTGCATCAGCAGACACATTAGGGGGATGCTCATGCTTATTATGGCGTTGTCTGCACTAACCAGCCGTGTGCATTCCTCAAAACACTGAAGGACTTGACACATGTCTTGAATCTTCGACCACTGCACACCTGACAACTCCATGTCTGCCATCCTACTGCCTGCCCGTGTATGTGTATCCTCCCACAAAAACATAACAGCCCGCCTCTGTTCGCACAGTCTCTGAAGCATGTGCAGTGTTGAGTTCCACCTTGTAACAACGTCTATGATTAGGCGATGCTGGGGAAGGTTCAAAGAACGCTGATAGGTCTGCATACGGCTGGAGTGTACAGGCGAACGGCGGATATGTGCGCAAAGTCCACGCACTTTGAGGAGCAGGTCGGATAACCCCGGATAACTTTTCAGGAAGCACTGCACCACCAGGTTTAAGGTGTGAGCCAGGCAAGGAATGTGTTTCAGTTGGGAAAGGGAGATGGCAGCCATGAAATTCCTTCCGTTATCACTCACTACCTTGCCTGCCTCAAGATCTACAGTGCCCAGCCACGACTGCGTTTCTTGCTGCAAGAACTCGGACAGAACTTCCGCGGTGTGTCTTTTGTCGCCCAAACACTTCATAGCCAATACAGCCTGCTGACGTTTGCCAGTAGCTGCCCCATAATGGGAGACCTGGTGTGCAACAGTGGCAGCTGCGGATGGAGTGGTTGTGCGACTGCGGTCTGTGGACGAGCTCTCGCTTCTGCAGGAGGACGAGGAGGAGGAGGAGGGGGTGCGAACGGCTACAGCCAACTGTTTCCTAGACCGTGGGCTAGGCAGAACTGTCCCAAACTTGCTGTCCCCTGTGGACCCTGAATCCACCACATTTACCCAGTGTGCCGTGATGGACACGTAACGTCCCTGGCCATGCCTACTGGTCCATGCATCTGTTGTCAGGTGCACCTTTGTGCTCACAGATTGCCTGAGTGCATGGACGATGCGCTCTTTAACATGCTGGTGGAGGGCTGGGATGGCTTTTCTGGAAAAAAAGTGTCGACTGGGTAGCTCGTAGCGTGGTACAGCGTAGTCCATCAGGTCTTTGAAAGCTTCGCTTTCAACTAACCGGTAGGGCATCATCTCTAACGAGATTAGTCTAGCTATGTGGGCGTTCAAACCCTGTGTACGCGGATGCGAGGCTAAGTACTTCCTTTTTCTAACCATAGTCTCATGTAGGGTGAGCTGGACTGGAGAGCTGGAGATCGTGGAACTAGCGGGGGTGCCGGTGGACATGGCAGACTGAGAGACGGTGGGAGATGGTATTGTTGCCGCCGGTGCCCTAGATGCAGTGTTTCCTACTACGAAACTGGAGATTCCCTGACCCTGACTGCTTTGGCCTGGCAAAGAAACCTGCACAGATACTGCAGGTGGTGCAGAAAATGGTGGCCCTACACTGCCGGAAGGGATGTTGCGTTGATGAGTAGCTTCATTGGCCGAGGGTGCTACAACCTTAAGGGACGTTTGGTAGTTAGTCCAAGCTTGCAAATGCATGGTGGTTAAATGTCTATGCATGCAACTTGTATTGAGACTTTTCAGATTCTGCCCTCTGCTTAAGGTAGTTGAACATTTTTGACAGATTACTTTGTGCTGATCAATTGGATGTTGTTTAAAAAAATGCCAGACTGCACTCTTTCTAGCATCGGATACCTTTTCAGGCATTGCAGACTGAGCTTTAACCGGATGGCCACGCTGTCCTCCAACAGGTTTTGACTTTGCCACGCGTTTTGGCCAAGATACGGGCCCGGCAGATGGAACCTGTTGCGATGTTGATGGCTGCTGCGACCCCTCCTCCTCCGCTTCAGAACTGCTGCCGCCTGCACCCTGTTCCCCCAATGGCTGCCAATCGGGGTCAAGAACTGGGTCATCTATTACCTCTTCTTGTAGCTCGTGTGCAACTTCGTCTGTGTCACCGTGTCGGTCAGTGGTATAGCGTTCGTGATGGGGCAACATAGTCTCATCAGGGTCTGATTCTTGATCAGCACCCTGCGAGGGCAATGTTGTGGTCTGAGTCAAAGGACCAGCATAGTAGTCTGGCTGTGGCTGTGCATCAGTGCACTCCATGTCAGATTCAACTTGTAATGGGCATGGACTGTTAACTGCTTCACTTTCTAAGCCAGGGACGGTATGTGTAAAGAGCTCCATGGAGTAACCCGTTGTGTCGCCTGCTGCATTCTTCTCTGTTGTTGTTTTTGCTGAAGAGGACAAGGAAGCGACTTGTCCCTGACCGTGAACATCCACTAACGACGCGCTGCTTTTACTTTTACCAGTTTCACGAGAGGAGGCAAAAGAGCTAGAGGCTGAGTCAGCAAGATAAGCCAAAACTTGCTCTTGATGCTCCGGCTTTAAAAGCGGTTTTCCTACTCCCAGAAAAGGGAGGGTTCGAGGCCTTGTGTAGCCAGACGACGAACCTGGCTCCACAGCTCCAGACTTAGGTGCAATATTTTTTTTCCCACGACCACCTGATGCTCCACCACTACCACTACCCTCATTACCAGCTGACAATGAACGCCCCCGGCCACGACCTCTTCCACCAGACTTCCTCATTGTTTTAAAAACGTTACCAAACGAACGGTATTTGTTGCTGTCACACAACTTACACGGTGAGCTATAACTTCAGTATGATTTAGCTACCCCTTTACAGGTGGGTGAGACCACAACGAAAATCAGCCACAATGTTACACACTCTGTTGTTGTTGGCAACAAATGAGATGGCACACACGCAGGACTGTCACTGAAGCGCAAATGTAAATATTTATCTCCCACTGATTTGTGTTTGTTTTTTTTAAAAAGGAGACTTCAGAAAAAAAAAAATTAAAAAAAAATTATTTTTTACAGAAGAATTTATAAAACAAATAAAATGAAATGATTGTTTCAGGGAGAATTTAGGAAAAAAAAAAAAAAAAAGGCTTTGTAGGGCCCACTGAGTGAGAGAGGACGCACACAGGAGTCAGGAGTGGCACACAAGCCCAGAGGCCAATATTAATCTCCCACCGATTGATTTAGTTATTTTTTTTGGTAGATTTTGGAACCCAAATCAAGCAAAAAAATTAATAGGCTTTCTATGGCCCACAATTGGGGAGAGAGAGAGAGATGGCACACCCAGGAGTCAAGACTGGCACACAAGCAGAAGGGGCAATATGAATCTCCCACAGATTTTTTTTTTTTTTTTTCAGGGAGACTTTAGAGAAAAAAAAATACAAAAAAAATGATTTTTTTCAGGAATAATTTAGAAACCAAAGAAAATAAAATGATTTTTTCAGGGAGAATTTAGAAAACAAATAAAACAAAAAATAGGCTTTCTAGGGCCCACTGAGTGACAGATGACGCTCACAGGAGTCAGGAGTGGCACACAAGCCCAGAGGCCAATATTAATCTCCCACTGATTGATTTAGTGATTTTTTTTGGTAGATTTTGGAACCCAAATCAAGCAAAAAAATTAATAGGCTTTCTATGGCCCACTATTTGTGAGAGAGATGGCACGCTCAGGACTGGCACACAAGCCCAGAGGCCAATATTATTCTCCCATTTTTTTTTTTCCAGGGAAAATTTATAAACCCAATAAAAAAAATAATAATAAATAGGCTTTCTATGGCCCACTATCTGAGAGAGAGAGATGGCACGCTTAGGACTGGCACACAAGCCCAAAGGCCAATATTAATCTTCCACTGATTGATTGATTGATTTTTTCAGGTAGAATTATGAACCCAAATCAACCAAAAAAATAAATAGGCTTTCTATGGCCCACTATTTGTGAGAGAGATGGCACGCTCAGGACTGGCACACAAGCCCAGAGGCCAATATTAATCTCCCACTTTTTTTTTTTTTCCAGGGAAAATTTATAAACCCAATAAAATAATAAAAAAATAGGCTTTCTATGGCCCACTATCTGAGAGAGAGAGAGATGGCACGCTTAGGACTGGCACACAAGCCCAAAGGCCAATATTAATCTCCCACTGATTGATTTATTGATTTTTTCAGGTAGAATTTAGAACCCAAATCAAGCAAAAAAATTAATAGGCTTTCTATGGCCCACTGAGTGAGAGATGGCACACACAGGAGTAAGGAGTGGCACACAAGCCCTGAGGCCAATATTTTTCTCCCACTGATTGATGTTGTGATTTTTTCTGGTAGATTTTGGAACCCAAATCAAGCAAAAAAATAAATAGGCTTTCTATGGCCCACTGAGTGAGAGATGACACAGACAGAGATGGCACTCTAGCAGAAATGTCAATCTTAATCTCCCACAAAAAAAAAAAAAAAAAAAAGGAACTGTCCTTCAATTACTATCTCCCTGCAGTAAACTCAGCCAGGTATGGCAGGCAGCAATAAGGAGTGGACTGATGCACAAATTAAATAAAAAGTGTGGACAAACAAACAAGATAGCTGTGCAGAAAGGAAGGAACAAGAGGATTTGTGCTTTGAAAAAAGCAGTTGGTTTGCACAGCGGCGTACACACAGCAATGCAGCTATCAGGGAGCCTTCTAGGGCAGCCCAATGAGCTACAGCGCTGAGGAAAAAAAAAAAAAAAGGAGCTTCCACTGTCCCTGCACACCGAAGGTGGTGTTGGGCAGTGGAAATCGCTACAGCACAAGCGGTTTTGTGGTTAATGGACCCTGCCTAACGCTATCCCTGCTTCTGACGAAGCGGCAGCAACCTCTCCCTAAGCTCAGATCAGCAGCAGTAACATGGCGGTCGGCGGGAACTCCCCTTTATAGCCCCTGTGACGCCGCAGACAGCAAGCCAATCACTGCAATGCCCTTCTCTAAGATGGTGGGGACCAGGACCTGTGTCATCACGCTGCCCACACTCTGCGTTTACCTTCATTGGCTGAGAAATGGCGCTTTTCGCGTCATTGAAACGCGACTTTGGCGCGAAAGTCGCGTACCGCATGGCCGACCACGCACAGGGGTCGGATCGGGTTTCATGAAACTCGACTTCGCCAAAAGTCGGCGACTTTTGAAAATGTTCGACCCGTTTCGCTCAACCCTAGTAAGGATGGCTTGTTTCACCTGCATGGAGAGCTCCTTTGACCGCATGTTTACTTCACAGCAAAACCTTCCAAATGCAAGCACCACACCTCAGATCAACTCCAGGCCTTTTATCTGCTTAATTGAGAATGACATAACGAAGGGATTGCCCACATCTGTCCATGAAATAGCCTTGGAGTCAATTGTCCAATTACTTTTGGTCCCTTTAAAAACAGGGTGGCACTTGTTATTGAGCTGAAACTCCTAAACCCTTCATCCAATTTTTATGTGGATACCCTCAAATGAAAGATGAAAGTCTGAACTTCAACTGCATCTGAATTGTTTTGTTTAAAATTCATTGTGGTAATATCTATAACAAAAATTAGAAAAATGTTGTCTCTGTCCAAATATATATGGACCTAACTGTATTTCACAGCACTTTACAATTCAATAACCTTTATATTACAATGTCTGATGCTGACTTAATAGTGTTCAATGTCTTTATTTTAAAAGAGGTGTTGGGGGACCTTAATTTGTGACACTTACTATTATATACTGTAGATATGACAGGTTCTTATCCTGCTCTTGTCAGTGCAGCTTTTCTCGCAGACCGCGCAGCTCTCCTGTCATCGAATTGACCGCTGGTGGAGGAGCATGTGACCAGATCTGTCCATTAGTCCATTAGTCTCCTCCATTAGTCCATTAGTCTCCTCCAATAGAAATTATGTTTTCTCATGTTAGCTTTTCTATTGGAGGAGACTCAGGACAGATTTTGTCAAAGGCTGTTTTAACAGCAGCCATTTTGTGGACAGGAGAGCTGCATTGTGTGCGAGAAAAGCTGCACTAACAAGAGTAAGATAAGAATCTGTCATACCTATATAATAGTAAATACCACAAATTAACTCCCAAACATCTGATAAAATAAGGTTAAAGTGGCCAACCCCGTTAATTCAATCTGCAGCGAGCAATAGCCAGTGTAAAACAGCCGCTATTGGTGGCAAATGGTTCAAAATTTTTAACCCCTTACCGACATCGGAAAAACATTTATGCCTATGTCGGTCTCCCCCTTTGATGTGGGCTCTGGCGGTGAGTCAACATCTTTCTGGGGACATGTCAAGTGTTTTGAATAGCTGACATGTGCCCGCAATAGCCGTGCTATTAACCAGTTAAATGCCGCTGTCAAACCATCATAGTGGCATTTAAATCACACTTCCAGCCATTGGGCCAGAAATGCATACAGGTGATCCCATCACGTGAACGCGGGTCACCGGTGTGTTGGCATGACAACCTGAGGTCTCCCAGTGGTCGGCGCTCATAGCAAGTGAGCAATTCTGCTATATAGAGGCAATTTGGATATCGCCTCTATGAAGCAGAGCAGATCAGGTTGTGGCAGCTTTTATGAGAACAAGAGGAGAAATGATCCAGCTTAAGGTGGAGGTGGCTCAAACTTTGTAAAGCTTTATTGGACATCTGAAAAAAACAGTCATGACTTAGACGCTATAGTTGAAACGCATTGATCGTCCTCACTGGTGTGCCAGGTGTTTGCTATGCAGATTTTTTGAAGAACTCTATATTTTTTTAGCTGTCCTGTAAAGCTTTACAAAGTTTGAGCCGCTTCCTCCTTAAGCAGGATCATTTCTCCTCTTGTTCTCATTTGGCGTGGGTGCTCTCCCCAATCCGTGCTGGAAGTTGGCAGGTTTGGGTATTTCATCGCAGACCGGTAAGCTGACTATTTTTCTTTTAATTATTCATTGTGGCAGCTTTTAGTCTCCCATGGAGACTTTTGAAGTATGCTAAAATTAAAAAAAAGTTTTAAAAATATAAAAATAATTTTAAAAATATTAAAGTTCAAATCACCCCCCTTTCGCACCATTCAAAATAAAACAATGTATAAAAAATCAAACATACACATATTTGGTATTGCCGCGTTCAAAATAGCCCCCGATCTATCAATAAAACAAAATTAATATGAGTGCTAAATGGCATAGTGAGAAAACAGAAACATCGCAAAAATTACTTTTTTTTGGTCGCCGCGACATTGCATTTAAATGCAATAACAGGCGATCAAAAGATTGTATCTGCACAAAAGTGGTATCTTTACAAATGTCAGCTCGGCACGCAAAAAATAAGCCCTCACCCAACCCGAGATCACGAAAAATGGAGATGCTACAGGTATAAGAAAATGGTGCAATTTTTTTTTTTATCAAAGTTTGGAATTTTTTTTCACCACTTAAAGGAAAGCTAGAAATGTTTGGTGTTTATGAACTCGTAATGACCTGGAGAATCATAATGGCAGGTCAGTTTTAGCATAGTAAAAAAGCCAAACAAAAAACAAGTGTGGATTGCACTTTTTTTGCAATTTCACTGCGCTTTGAATTTTTTTCCCATTTTCCAGTACAGGATATGGTAAAATCAATGATGTCGTTCAATAGTACAAATCGTCCAGCAAAAAAACAAGCCCTCACATGGCCATATTGACCAAAAAAGAAAAAAAAAAGGTTATGGCTCTGGGAAGAAGGGGAGCGAAAATGAAAACTCAAAACTGAAAAAAGCTCTGGAGTTTAGGGGTTAATAAAGCCCAATTGCACAAATAATTTTTATATTATCCCCAATTGCCTACATTTAAGTAAGAAAAACATGTCCACAAAGGTGAACAACATTTGGGAAGCTGGTGAACATGTTCTGTGTGCCAGGGAAGATTTCAGGATTTGGGAATGTTTAGCTTGCAAAAAAATAAGACTGTGAAGAAACTTAATAGCGGTCTACAAATATTTCAAGAGCTGTCACATTGTAGAAGGATCATCTTTATTCTCATTTGCACAAGGAAAGGCTAGAAGCAATGAGATGATACTGCAAGGGAGGAGACACAGATTAGATATTAGAAAAAAAACTTTTTAACAGTGAGGGTGATCAATGAGTGGAACAGGCTGCCATGAAAGGTGGTGAGTTCTCCTTCAATGGAAGTCTTCAAACAGAGGCTGGACAGACATCTGTCTGGGATGGTTTAGTGAATCCTGCATTAAGCAGGAGGTTGGACCAGATGACCCAGGAGGTCCCTTCTAACTAACTCTATCATTCTATGATTCTATGGTTATTTAGATACAGATGTAGTGCAGTAAAGTGGAAATCCTAGTTACAATTTGCTGTCTGATTAGTAATCTATATTGTTTCTGAGTAACTATATTATTTCTGAGCAATTCTAGAAATGATCATACCAGGCAATACTCTGCAATCTCATTCATTAGCTCTTCTATAATATTACTGTAAGATATTCCTTTGATTGCAACAAAAAAAGACTTCATTGATTGTGTAATTTGGTAACAAGAGCTTATCTCAGCATTAAATGTTGTGAAATCTGCACTGGACCTGCAAATATTGACTTACAACGTATCTGTATGCCATTGTGTGCTGTTAATCAAGTTATTGGATTGTGCTCGCAGATTCTTTATGACAGTCTGGCTGTTTAACTGGAACAACAAAATGGTACACTCTGTACACTTAGGAGAAGAAAAATCAGGATCAGTCCCAATGATCATTAATATTGAATACTTCCTAAAAAAAAAAAACCTGAGCTATAAATCGCATGCAGAGCCATCGCTATGAAATGTGTATATACTGTATTATGCAAGTTATGTGACATAATTATTTTTGTTGGCTATATTTATTAGGGAGAGTTTCCACTCTGCGCAAATTTCAACTTAAAGAATATCAATAGCTACTATTGCCTTTTCATTGGAATTTACCTGATGGAAATGTATGATATGACAAAATACATAAAACTTGTAAAAGGCTTACAGATAGATGTGTATATAGGTGTGTGTGTGTGTGTATAATATATATACAGTTAGGTCCATATATATTTGGACAGAGACAACATTTTTCTTACTTTGGTTATAGACATTACCACAATGAATTTTACACAAAACAATTGAGATACAGTTGAAGTTCAGACTTTCAGCTTTCATTTGAGGGTAACCACATTAAAATTGGATGAAGGGTTTAGGAGTTTCAGCTCCTTAACATGTGCCATCCTGTTTTTAGAGAGACCAAAAGTAATTGGACAGATTCAATAATTTTAAATAAAATGTTCATTTTTAGTACTTGGTTGAAAACCCTTTGTTGGCAATGACTGCCTGAAGTCTTGAACTCATGGACATCACCAGACGCTGTATTTCCTCCTTTTTGATGCTCTGCCAGGCCTTCACTGCGTTGGTTTTCAGTTGCTGTTTGCTTGTGGGCCTTTCTGTCTAAAGTTTAGTCTTTAACAAGTGAAATGCATGCTCAATTGGGTCTAGATTAGGTGACTGACTTGGTCATTCAAGAATATTACACTTCTTTGCTTTAATAAACTCCTGGGTTGCTTTGGCTTTATGTTTTGGGTCATTGTCCATCTGTAGTATGAAATGACGACAATCAGTTTGGCTGCATTTGGATGGATCTGAGCATACAGTATGTCTCTGAAGACCTCAGAATTCATTCGGCTGCTTCAGTCCTGTGTCACATCATCAATAAACACTAGTGACCCAGTGCCACTGGCAGCCATGCATGCCCAAGCCATCACACTGCCTCCGCCGTGTTTTACAGATGATGTGGTATGCTTTGGATCATGAGCTGTACCATGCCTTCACCATACTTTTCTCTTTCCATCATTCTGGTAGAGGTTGATCTTGGTTTCATCTGTCCAAAGAATGTTCTTCCAGAACTGTGCTGGCTTTTTTAGATGTTTTTTAGCAAAGTCCAGTCTAACCTTTTTATTCTTGATGCTTATGAGTGGCTTGCACCATGCAGTGAACCCTCTGTATTTACTTTCATGCAGTCTTCTCTTTATGGTAGATTTGAATTTTGATACGCCGACCTCCTGGAGAGTGTTGTTCACTTGGTTGGCTGTTGTGAAGGGGTTTCTCTTCACCATGGAGATTATTCTGCGATCATCCACCACTGTTGTCTTCCTTGGCGCCCAGGTCTTTTTGCATTGATGAGTTCACCAGTGCTTTCTTTCTTTCTCAGGATGTACCAAACTGTAGATTTTGACACTCCTAATATTGTAGCAATTTCTCGGATGGGTTTTTTCTGTTTTCGCAGTTTAAGGATGGCTTGTTTCACCTGCATGGAGAGCTCCTTTGACCGCATGTTTACTTCACAGCAAAACCTTCCAAATGCAAGCACCACACCTCAAATCAACTCCAGGCCTTTTATCTGTTTAATTGAGAATGACATAAAGAAGGGATTGCCCACACCTGTCCATGAAATAGCCATGGAGTCAATTGTCCAATTACTTTTGGTCCCTTTAAAAACAGGTTGGCACATGTTAAGGAGCTGAAACTCCTAAACTCTTCATCCAATTTTAATGTGGATACCCTCAAATGAAAGCTGTGAAGGCCTGGCAGAGCATCAAAAATGAGGAAACACAGCGTCTGGTGATGTCCATGAGTTCAAGACTTCAGGCAGTCATTGCCAACAAAGGGTTTTCAACCAAGTACTAAAAATGAACATTTTATTTAAAATTATTGAATCTGTCCAATTACTTTTGGCCTCTCTAAAAACAGTATGGCACATGTTAAGGAGCTGAAACTCCTAAACCCTTCATCCAATTTTAATGTGGATACCCTCAAATGAAAGCTGAAAGTCTGAACTTCAACTGCATCTGAATTGTTGTGTATAAAATTCATTGTGGTAATGTCTATAACCAAAATTTGAAAAATGTTGTCTCTGTCCAAATATATATGGCCCTAACTGTATATATATATATATATTTGTACTTTACGCACAAAAATACAGATGAGACGTTTCAGCTTTTCAACCTTACTCAAGCTTAAAGGGACTCTGTCACCTGAATTTGGAGGGAGCAATCTTCAGCCATAGGGGCGGAGTTTTCAGGTGTTTGATTCACCCTTTCCTTACCCGCTGGCTACATGCTGGCTGCAATATTGGATTGAAGTTCATTCTCTGTCATTCATCAGTTTTTCACAATCTGCGCCGGATCCAGTTTTTCCAACATTAGCCGAATTTAGCCTGGCAATGAAAACCTGATGTGTGAAAGTAGCCTAACACATTAAACCTAGTGCACGTATTTATGTGCCAGCACAATTAGAGCTTAATTACAATGTTATAAAAATACTGCAATCCATAATAATATATATATATATATATATATATATATATATATATATATATATATATATATATATATATATATATATATATATATATATATATAAAATACAGTACATTTCCATTCAAATTATTATGGACAATGGATGAGCAGTGAGGTGAGCATCATTTTTTTTTTTATCTTTTGCCCCATACAGTTTTGCAAAATCATGATGGCTACCATTTTGCTAATTCACACTGAGTAAATTAAAACAATTAGCATTTTGGATTTTCCAGGTATTTTCTAAGTTTGAGTAGAATTCATGTCCACTGAAATACTTTTGTCCATCTCCAGTTGATATATTATTTTTATCAAATAGCAAAGTGAATGAGCTAAAGAGAAATCTAAATCAGAGCAATATTTGGAGTGACCCCTTTTTGCCTGAAAAACAGCATCAATGCATCAGTTCTTCTTTAGGTAAATATGCACAAGACTCTGAAAAGGGGGCTGTGTCAAGCATCCTTGAAAACTTAACACAGTTCTGTCTTGGATGTAGTCTTCCACCAATTCTTCTGTCTCTTCATGAAATCCCATAAAGCCTCAATGATGTTGAGATCTGGACTCTGTGAGGGCAATATCATAAGTTCTCGGAATCCTTGTACTTCTTTACGCTGAAGATAATTCTTAAAGACATTGGATGCATGTTTGGGGTCATTGTCTTTGCAACAAGGAAACATTAATTTTCTTTTGGTATAACATGCACACTTTGAGAGGTAGAGAGTTGGACTTTCAATTCTGAAATGTTGAGATTTTTCATTTTTTTTTAGTAAGGCAAAAGAAATTTTAAAAAAAATGCCTGGGTTACCCATCATCCAAGGCAGGAAGCTCACTATCTCTGACACACAAACCTCAGTTTCAGGATTTTTTTCAAGAAGATAAATTTGGACAGATTATTATTGAACTGCCCTTTTTGATTTTGGAACGTGAAGATAAAGAAATGTTAACCTGCTGTATATATTACAGATCAATCAGTTCACACTCAAATTTACTCTGCTGATCAAGCAGCTTCCTATCAGTAGAATCTTTATATTATTTGCAGAATGTGAATTACAACTCTCATTTCTAATTTCCTACAGCACTACCCTAGTACACTACATACAGATTTAAGCCTTTTTCTATCATTTTATGAAGTGAGCTGTGCACCGTGATCTCTTATCTCTAGGCTATAAAATTCTAAAATGGCCACTGGTTTCTAAGTCTTCACCTTTCATAGTCTGTGTGATAGTTCCCAACCCAATTGTCTGTGCTCGACCTTGTCTTGTAATACTGTTAAAGGTGTTATGAGGAAGCAGACATTGCCACACCTGACACATGAGTACAAAATCCAGCTAATGCAATATTCCATAGTATGTATGTATGTTTTATTATCATCGCAATCTGAACTGCAAATTGTATGGATTCACGAGGACTAATTTTGGGAAATCCAATTGAAATAATGCTCATTATTAATTGACATGCCTTTTTACAACTAAACTAATTTTTAATTTTGTAGCTATGCAAATATAAGCAGTGTAAGATTGTATACCATAGGGCGGCACGGTGGCTCAGTGGTTAGCACTGCTGCCTTGCAGGACTGGAGTCTTGGGTTCAAATCCCACCAAGGACAACATTTGCAAGGAGTTTGTATGTTCTCCCCATGTTTGCGTGGGTTTCCTCTGGGTTCTCCAGTTTCCTCCCACACTCCATAGACATACTGAAAGGGAATTTAGATTGTGAGCCCCATCGGGGTCAGCCAATGATAATGTGTGCAAAAAGTAAAGCGCTGCGGAATATGTAAGCACTAAATAAAAATAAATATTATTATCATTAGTTCTCTTAATTGACAATTTTAGTAGTTGCTTCTGTAGGCACCATGCATTTGTCATCAAATGTCAATGGCAGATTTCAAAATAATACTAGCTGCAGTTTACCTGCATGATATTATCAGTAAGAACTTCATGGTGCTTGTACAGAATCAAAATATGTAGCATGGAATTCCATGGTTTGTCAAAAATCAAGTGGCAGACTGTTCTGTTTTTGCCTTGCAAAGCCTAGAGGGCCTGTTTTATCATTTAAGTGTTTGATGCCCAGGCTGACTCCTGGCCTTCACAAGCAACTTTTTCAAGTAATTATTTTTCTTTAATACTGTGCAAAAATTTTTAAAGACATACACCATGTAATAAATGAGATATGTTTCCCGAATGTAGGATTGCCTTACCTTACAAAAGTAAAAAAATTGAGTGCGAGGAGGGGATGCAACTGTTGAAGGCAGAGCAAAGTACTGCAGTGCGCAGGTGCCGGGAAAGGTCAGAGAGCCCCGGTGCCTGCTCACTGCAGTACTTTGCTCTGCCCACAAAAGGGCAGATAAGTACGCCTATGCAGGAGTGTGATGCCGGGGAGCCATAAAGCAAGAAGGAGGGCGGCATTGCAAGAGGTTGGGAGGTGCCAGACATGGACCCGCAAAACCTATTATACCGGTCTGCTCCCCGGGTAAGTATAATAAAACTTATTTTTCTTCTCTTGCAGGTTGGATCGGGGCTTATCTACAGCATTGTAGAATGCAGTATATCAGCCCTGAAAGGCGGTGGCCATATCTTATATCCAGTGGCGTAACTACAAAGTTAAGGGCCATGGTGCGAACATTCAAAAGGCCCCCCCACCATGCCAAAATATTTTTCACCCAAATTCACATTTTCCCTATTCATTTCGCACACTATAGCTTTATTGCAAAGTTGTATAGTGTGACCTCAGTGGCGTAACTATCCGGTGCCCCATTCTGGTATATATTTGTCCCCCGTACTGCCATTGTTATGTAATGTATAAAAGAAAATAAGCCACTATACTCATCAGAGGCTTAAATAGATGTCATGGGGATCCATATAGGAAGTATAATGCACCCCCATAGTCCTCCTTATAATATAATGCACCCCCATAGTCCTCTATATAATATACTGCACATTTCATAGTCATCCATATAGTATAATACACTCCCCTTAGTCCTCCATATAGTATAATACACTCCCCATAGTCCTTCATATAGTATTAAACACTCCTCAGTCCTGTGTGATGTAGTGTACGTCAGGTTGGTGTGTGGTGTAGTGTACGTCAGGTTGGTGTGTGTGGTGTAGTATACAGTGAGACAGTGTTCTCACACTAGACTACGGATATGTGACTGCACCATGTGATCAATGCAGCCCGTCTAATCTCATAGTTTGTAAGCTTGCGAGCAGGGCCCTTATTCCTCCTGGTATCTGTTTTGAACTGTATTTCTGTTATGCTGTAATGTCTATTGTCTGTACAAGTCCCCTCTATAATTTGTAAAGCGCTGCGGAATATGTTGGCGCTATATAAATAAAAATTATTATTATTATTATTATTATTGTAGTTTTCATGCGCGCTTAGGTGATTAATCAACAGAGGCTGGCTTGCCTCTGTCTCATTGGCAAATGTTAGGTTAAATAGCTAATTTACCAGCTGCCCATCACCCTTGGACGAAGCTCTCAGAGCGAAACGTACGTCGTGTGTGGTGGGCACCTGGATACCTATACTCTAGAGGTAAACATGCAGTGCTTAATTTGACTTGCTGTTTTGTATTATTCATGTTTTGACAACATCCACAGGACCTTTGGTCTGGAACATGTGACATTGCAAAGGGATATGCTGTGAGAGTCTTGTATATTTAAATTTATTTGTTGTTTTTTTTGTTACACACACACACATATATATATATATATATATATATATATATATATATATATATATAATCTCTGCCATCACCTGTGCAGATGCTGCACTGCCTTGGCCCTGCACAGAGCAGGTGCGGGATGAAGTGACATCATCATGCAGACACAGAACTCCTTGCTTGTCCCTATTAAGAGAAGATCGGACAATTACGTGCGCTTCATCACGGGTTATCATACCCAATGGCCACAGGTATGGAAGATTTTGAATGAGCATTGGAGGATTCTAACTACGGACATGCAAACATCCCAAGTGGTTAGTACCCAGCCATTGATGACGGCTAGGAGGGCACCGAATTTTAGATACATACTCACCAATAGTCATTATACCAGACCCACACAGAGACTTAACCGGGGAATTGTCTTGATAGGCTCGTTTCCCTGTGGTGACTGCAGTGTTTGTCCCTATATGCACCCAATTCATGATTCTTTTCATAGTCATGTCGATCAGAAGCAGCACAAATTAAAGGCGTATATTAATTGCAAGACTTCATATGTTATTTATGCCCTGATTTGTCCCTGCCCTTGCATCTATGTAGGTCAGACGTCACAGGAGCTACATCGGAGAGTGCAAAGTCATTTCTCAACCACTAATACAGCTGCAGCAGACAATCGTAAAGGTAAGACGCTTACCACGGTGGCCTCACATTTCTTGCTGCATCACAGGGGTAGTCATGCGAACACGAGGATTATCGGTTGGAGCATATTAGGAGCTCTGCTAGGGGTGGCTCCCTACACAAACGATTATTGCAGGTTGAATCCCGGTGGATTTACTTACTTAATTCTACAGCGCCACATGGGATTAATGAGGATCTCCTTTTTACAGGCTGCCTGGGCTGATTTATTTCTGGGTAGGCTTCATCTTTGGTTGGCGATACTCTGGACATCACCCTCTGGACGTACGTCTATTCTGCAACTATATATATCTCTACATGGTCCCATATCGCTGTGGGCTTCTTGGTACACCTCATTTATCTGAATCGGGATCACTCCTGCAGATTATGCGACATTCATGAAGATATTCTTTCTCCAGATCAAGGGACTTCACCAGGATTCCGGCCTTCCTTTGAATGATATGGACATTGTTTCTGTCTTGTGGAATCCTCTTGCCTTTGGATCATCTACATGGGACTGGTTTATTCTCAGTATGGCGAAAATATACGTATGGGTAGCCATTTAGTATTATTATCAAAAAGGTTTGTGGATAATTATTTGTGATTGTTTGCATATATGTGTAGGTTCGTGCACGTATGTACAGTGGGGCAAAAAAGTATTTAGTCAGTCAGCAATAGTGCAAGTTCCACCACTTAAAAAGATGAGAGGCGTCTGTAATTTACATCATAGGTAGACCTCAACTATGGGAGACAAACTGAGAAAAAAAAATCCAGAAAATCACATTGTCTGTTTTTTTAACATTTTATTTGCATAAAATTTTTTCATTTTTCAGTTATTTGTTCTTATTTTTCTTAGCGTCATATTTTTGTTCACATTTATGTTCATTACGTTATCGTGTCTTGTATTGTTTATGCATATATTTATATATTTTGTGTTTAACTTTATTCAATTATGTTTGTTTATTTCCAGGTACCATTATTTTTTCAATAGGGTCATCTCATCTTAGAATTCCTTATTTATCCTCCACATTTATTTACCATTCGGCCCCATTTCAGTCCCTCCCCTTTAGCCTTTATCTTCACACTCATTTTATTTCTGTTCTCTTGTGGACCGCCGATCTTTGAACGGTGCGTGCGCAATTGAACAATATGGGCAGAGACGTCTGCCCATTCTGTATACTCTCCTCACTACTTCTCATGCGCTACCCTGTGGTGTCTCTGACCTCTCCTTATGCTCTACTTCCTGCCTCTCGGTTTCCGGTCCTTCTACCGCACACCCGTGCCCGCTTATGATCACCCAGGATAACATATAAGAACGCTCTTGGCGTTGGTAAGTCACTTCCCCTTAAGAAGCGGTCTCAGCACCGCGATACACATTGGGTCCTCCTGCCTCTTGGTCCTGTTCCTCCCACTGGCCGCTCAGGTTACTCTCTTTTTACATTCTGGGCACTCCCAGGCTATTTTTTGCTGTGCCTCAGTGGATTATTTAGGGGTTTCCACGGCTGTGGGACCCGTTTTGTCCATCCCTAATACAGCTATACTACTCCTCATTGTGGCTGGGTCATTCCATATATAGGGTAGCACGCACATAGAGTCAGTCCATTATTCTCCTAGGGAACTTTTATCCTTTGTCTCTATATCTGCCGGGAGTATTTATATATAGGGACTTGCATTCTTATTATAGGTTGCAGGTTCTACCTAGCAATAATATGGTGCATGTCGCATTATGAACAGGCCTATTGGGGGAGCTCTCTTTTTTTGTATTGTTTTTAATTGCTTTTAGTCATTGTTACCAATAAAAGTTCTTCTTTTTCATATATTGCATTGGTGGTGTGCGGATCATGTTGTGGCCTCTTTTTCTCTCTTTGATGGAAGTGACGTCATCATGCATTCGCAGTGTCAGAGGCAGAGGGGAATGATGGGACACACACACACAACTAGCTCATACACACATCTCACACATACACATTACAAGCTCATACACACATCTCACACACACACACACACTACCAGCTCATAGACACATCTCGCACACACACAAACACACTACCAGCTCATACACACATCTCACACACACCACCAGCTCAGACACACATAACGCACACTACCAGCTCATACACACATCTCTCACACACACACACACTACCAGCTCATACACACATCTCTCTCACACACACACACACACACACACACACACACACTACCAGCTCATACACACATCTCACCCACACCACCAGCTCATACACACATCTCACACACACTACCAGCTCATACACATGTCTCACACACACTACCTTCTCAAACACACATCTCACACACACCACCAGCTCATACACATGTCTCACACACACTACCAGCTCATACACACATCTCTCTCACACACACACACACACACACACACACACACACACACTACCAGCTCATGCACACATCTCACACACACCACCAGCTCATACACACATCACACACACACTACCAGCTCATACACACATCTCTCACACACACACTACCAGCTCATACACACATCTCTCACACACACACTACTAGCTCATACACACATCTAACACATACACACATCTCACACTCTCCTCTCTGGTACAGGGGAGGCTAATATAAACGTGCAGCTCCTCAACTTCTCCTGCTTGCAGCAGCTCTGTCCTATTCCGCACCTCCCCCATTCTTGCTTTCTGTCCCGGGGCTGCAGAGCAGGAGAAGCTGTCTCACTGTGCTGTCTGGAGCTGCTTCCTTTCTCTCACATGCCCCGACTGCCCCCCTTCCCATAGATACGCCTCTCACTATTGCCATGCGGGAGGAATCTCCTGCACTACAACATGGTGTCGGGTGCCTCTGACCCGCCGGGCCCCTGACCTGCCAGGCCCAGTCACAGCGGCGACAGCTGTGATCGTGGTAGCTACGCCCCTTCTTATATTGGCCAAACCTGGTGACAGGTTCGCTTTAAACAAGGAGTTTTCTTAGCTGGCAACAAAATGTTTTTACAAGCTGTGCTGCTTTCCAAAGGGGGTGTATTGCTGCCAGATACTAGCTATGCAGGGAGCCCAAACTTTTGTATCTGTCTATTTTCCTTTTTGTAATTTTCAAAATGTAAAAGATTAATATATAGGTTTTTTTTTTCTCTAAAATACAAAGGAAATGTAATTGGCTCATCTTTAACGTTAGGCCTTTTAGACATCATTTCACCTTCAACTTGCTTAGCTGTTCACAATACCAGTAATAATAATAATAATAATAATAATAATCTTTATTTATATAGCGCCAACATATTCCGCAGCACTTTACAGTTTAACAGTTTCAAACACAAAAGTCATAAGTAACAACATTAACAATACAATAATTAAAGCAAAATAAGACGACCCTGCTCGTGAGAGCTTACAATCTACAATGAGGTGGGGGAGATACAAAGTACAGGTGTGTATTTACCATAATTGTATATTGTGTGTATATACCAGTAATTTTGACCAGCGGTGCCAACACTTGTACCACTGTACAGCAGCAAAAATGCATATATTTATGTATGGGTTTTATAAGCAGCACTTATAAAAGGCAATAATAAACAGGACTCTTACAGTAATAATGACATGTAACAGTTTAGGCACCCATAGTCAAAATTACTGTTATTGTGAGCTGTTAGGCAAGTTGAAGATGAAATGATCTGTAAAAATTTTAAAGTTAAAGATTGTATATATATATATAAACTCAAAAAAAAGGAAAAGCAGCACAAAATAATTGAAAAAAAGTGGACTTTAATGCCTGAACGGCGTGGCAACGTTTCGGATGTGTTATCCTTTGTTTGGCTTGACAAAGGATAACACATCCGAAACGTTGCCGTGCCGTTCAGGCATTAAAGTCCACTTTTTTTCAATTATTTTGTGCTGCTTTTCCTTTTTTTTTGAGTTTATTACTTTTTGACCATTGGATTGCTGGTCGGGAGAGCTCTGCATGCCTTGTAAGGTAGTAATTTGATGCTGTTCCAATTTTTTCACTTTTTATATATATATACATACACATGTGTTAATTCAGAGTTTTGATGCCTTCAGTGTGAATGTACAATTTTCATGAAAATACAGAAAAATCTTTAAATGAGAAGGTGTGTCCAAACTTTTGGTCTGTACTGTATATATTTATATATGTATATAATGCTATCATTTTTTTTTTTCATTTTACCAAATTACAAAAATGAAAATAGGCTGATGCAAAAGTTTTAGCATCCTTTGAGGTTTCAGTGCTCAGATAACTTTGGCCAAGGCTTCAGACCTTAATTAGCTTATTTGGGTTATGGCTTGCTCACCTGTATCACTTGGTCTTTCCTAACGATCATAATTTCCCAGCTTTATAAAAATCCAGTCTCCTCTAACCTTGTTCAAAAAAAAACAGCAGCCATGGAATCTTCTAAGCAGCTACCTAGCACTGTGAAAATGAAAATGGAGTTTAAAATGTATTAAAGAAATGGCAGTTTACAGGAACAATTAAGGTTAAGACAAGTTCTGGAAGATCAAACAAACTTTTAATGAGAGCTGCTCTTAGGATTGCTATAGAGGCAAATCAGAACCCCAGCATGACTGAAAAAGACCTTCTGAAAAATTTAGCAGACACTGAAGTTGATGTATTCATGGAAGAGCCAGCAGAGAAAAACCATAATGCATGGGGGTGGATCAATCATGCTTTGGGGTTGAGTTCCAGCCAATGACATGAAATTTTTTTATTGGTATCTGTATTCACCTGTAAAAAAGCTGGCTTCTACAAATGGATAATGATCCTAAACACACGTCAAAATACACACTATACTACCTCAAAAAGTGCAAGCTGAAGGTTTTACCATGGTCCTCACAGTCCCCTGATCAGATCTTTATTGCAAATTCAAGGCTAGACCTCAAAATAGCAGTGAATTCAAGATGACTCAGGAATTTCAAAGAACTGGAATATTTTTCCAAAGAATAATGCATGAAAGTCCCTCAAACAAGAATTGAAAGACTCTTTACTGGCTACAAAAAGTGTTTACAAGTTGTAATGCTTTCAAAAGGGGGTCCTACTAGGTACTCATCATGCAGGGTGCCCAAAAGTTTGAATCAGCCCATTTTCCTTTTTTTCAATTTTAAAATGTAAAAATTACAATATAATTTTTTTGTCTAAGATACAAAGAAAATGTTTCATATTTAACTTTAGCCCTTTTAGAGATCATTTCATCTTCAACTTGCTGAACTGTTCACAATAACAGTAATTTTGATGAGGGGTGCCCAAACTTTTACATACCACTGTAAATGCCTTTAATGGTAAATACCTTGTGTTCTATAAGAGCACCAAAAATCTCTGTGAGCTGAATATATACATATGCAGGCAAAGTATACAATACCAGCATGACCAATATGAATAGGAACAAATGGCAAAGAGTGAAAAAGAACCTGGAAACTATATGCAGAAACTTTGAAGACCAAGGCCAGAAAGTGAAGGATCTGAGAGCACAGATAGTTTTCTCATGCACCCTCACAGTGGATGGACATGGACCAAGGAGATTTAACATGGATAGCAATAGAGAAGACAGAGATTGGATTCAGAAGGATCTAGATATGTTTGAACAATGAGCAGCAACTAACAGAATGGTGTTTAACCGAGAGAAATGCAAGATTCTACACCTGAACAAGAAAAACTAAAATTACATCTACAGAATGAGAGGAATAGAACTAAGCAATAGCACATGTGATGTGAGGCTTGCAAGGGAAATCAAAAGCAGCAAAAAGGATTTTGCTTTTGCTGCATGGCTCCTACTTTGGTTTAACCACATCCTCTACCTCCCAGTGCATCCCCCTGTTGTTTGTGTGTGTATATTTGTATGTATTTGTATGTTTTGTATTTTTCTTTACCCCTGCTCATATTATCTTGTTAGTCTGGTTGGTGTATTACAGCACTACTCCCCTCTTCCCTGGGTGGGGGTAGGGTAGAGACTGATGGCAGATTCAGGAGCTAAGGCAAGGTACTTGGCCCCAGAATCTTCACCATTAGAAGTAACCCGGGATACAGGACAAGCTAGGGGACCTATAATGTTAGGGACAGGGAAGTATTCAGAAGGATCTAGATAAGCTGGAACAATGGGCTGTGTGACTATAGAATGGTATTTCACAGGGAGAAATGCAATGTTATACATCTGAGCCAGAAAAAGAAAAGTTACATCTACAGAATGGGACGAATAGAATTAAGCAACATCACGTGTGAAAAAGACCTAATAGATCACAGAGTGCACATGAGTCAACAGTGTGATGCATCAGCAAAACAGGCAAACACAGTTATAGGATGTATTAAGAGAAACATAGAGTCTAGATCACATGAAGTAATTATCCCCCTGTAATCCTCCTTGGTCCGGCCTCATCTGGAATACTGTATCCAGTGTTGGGCATTAATTTTTTTTAAAAAGACATTGAAAAACTGGAGCAGTTGCAGAATAGAGCTACCAGGATGGTGAGTGAACTGCAAAGTATGTCCTACAAGGAACTGTTAAAGAATCTGGAAATGTTTAGCTTGCAAAAAAGAAGGCTAAGAGGAGACTTAATAGCTGTCTATAACTATTTGAAGGGATGTCACAGTGTAGAGGGATCATCATTATTCTCATTTGCACATGGAAACATGAGAAGAAATGGAATGAAACTTAAAGGGAGAAGATACAGATTAGATATTATAAAAAAAACTTTTTGACAGTAAGGGTGACCAATCAATGGAACAGGCAGCCACAAGAGGTTGTTGGTACTCCTTCAATGGAAATCTTCAAACAGAGGCTGGACAGACATCTGTCTGAAATGGTTTAATGAATCCTGTGCTGCATTGATCAAGGGGTTAAACACGATGACCCTTGAGGTCCCTTCTAACTCTGACATTCTATGATTCTATGAATGTTCTAGAAAACACAAGTCCTCAATAATGAAGAAGGCACCTCCTACTGAATGTAACAACAATCTACCTAGACTAAGTACATTAAACTGAGTAAGGAAGAGATCCATAACATAAAAACTATTTTTCTGGGGACATGTATAAAACATATCACAAAAAAGAAAAATGCCATACAGGGGACGCTGAAATGATCAACAGTAGTCAGCATTAATCAAAGTATGAGAAGATATACTTGTAAATTGGGGAGGCACAAAATAGTTATACAATGACCCCTCCATCTGTAATTCTATAAAAAATTGGGAATCAACCATATGGTGTTACAGAAAAACAATATAGCTGAATAAATTAGTTATTTTGCCAAAGTAGTAACCAAGCCCATCTTAAAATGTAAACATGTAGTCTGATTGTAAGATGAATACAACATATGAGGGATTAAAGACAAACATTGAGTGCCAGAATCCACTATACACTTCTGATCGCTCCCATATATATTTACTGAGATAGAGTAACGATTGAGCGGGGTGCCAGAATACACCATGCAGCACTTATCCTCCATTAACAAAGTCAATTAAAAATTTCTCAGGGTGAAACATGGTATAATTGTATGTGGACAATTCCCAAGGTAATAGAAGAATCCACTCAACGTACCCTCACCTTGACATGCATCTCTCCGCCAGCTTCTTCGGGGAGGAATTTTTGCCTTTTTACTGATATGTTTTAGATGTGTTTCAATCAAATTTGTTTTTATGCTATGGATCTCTTGATTACTCAGTCTAATGTACTTCTTGGTCTGGGTAAATTCTATGAATGTGTCAGTTTGAGATAAATACCACGCTGAGGTACCTAGTACTGGATAAAAAGTGGGATGGGTGTTCCCCCATGCTCGTAGCCACCAACAATGCATATGATGGCTAAAACATTAGCTATTATCTTTACATTAGAGGTATGAAGAGAAATAGTCCTATACAAGTCTGGGTGCAAGGGGTCCTTATTTAGTTTAAGTATCAATGCTATGTATGGGCTTTGACAACTAATGTGACTATGGTTTCCTGAAAACATGTTTAAGAAATTAAGTAACAGAATACTCCCATACTTTTTTCTACAATTCAATTGGGATCCCAACAGAGCCTGGAGATTTACTATTTGCCATACCCGCTAGCGCTTCCTCCAGCTCTTCAAGCGCGATTAGATTATACAAGAATATCCTATGCTCATCTGAGATCTTAGGGCAGGCTTTGCCTCGTATATATTCCTGCATTTGCGGGTGTGTCCCAATTGACTTATAAATATACAGGATTCATAAAATATTTTAAGTTAATTTAATATTTGTAGGGTTTCATACATCACCTCCCCATCCACATTCTTTAGTGCAGCAAAATATACCAATCCTTGCTTTGCATTTTCTACCAAGACTAAAACATGCACAACTATTTCACTTTCAGCAGATTATAATTGTTTTTAGCATACTTTAATATACTTTCTTGCTGTAGTAGTTGCCAAAGAATAGCATAGATAGATACAGAAGGTAGACAGACAGATGAAGAACGTCAAAGATACAAATGTCACAAAGGACAGCAAAGCAGTTTTAAAAGCAACTATGAAATATAATTATTAATTGTAATAGTTGAAATAGTTCTCATTTATTTCACATAGTTCATAAAGTCGCTTGTCATCATAGCTACACAGTTTACAGGTTACTGATTTCTGTATGTTCTTTTTCGGATGTTGTTCGCTAGATCTTGCACTGCCGACAAGGTCAGTAAACTTTTGTCTTTCCATTTAAATGTAGCTCGCAATTTACAATGCCTATTGAGAACGCACAAGACACACTTCATCTCCCACTTTTACCACTGTTTTAATATACTTAGAGGACATTTCATGTATTCAGGGTTTATTCTTTAGAACAGCTATCAGGATTCTCGTGAGTCCTTCTCATGCATTTTTAAGTGATCATGAACATTTTAGTGCCCTCTAGAGCAGCACTTAGATTATGTAAATCTAAACCAGACATAGTCAAGAGGAGTTTCTGTTTAGTACAACATGAACTCCATTAATGTTCAGGCTACCCATATCCCCTTCTCGATAACATAAATATACAAGGTTAGATGCCGGTAATTCACGCCATTTACTTCAGCAGCTCTTGACATAAACTATATTAAACTGTCTTTGTTTAGACTTAGGTTGAAAATCTGGTTGAAAGCGAAGGTTGAAATGTGATGTGGAAAAATATTTTAAAGGAGAATTCTGAATCTCTGTAGTAGACAGTTTTCTGAGAAATATTAATTTTCTTTTCTTAGAATTCTGTATCTCTGTAGTAGACAGTTTCCTGAGAAATATCAATTTCTCTTTTATTGTACTTTAGATTTTTGTTGTGTTGACCCAAAAGAAGGCAAAATGAAAGTTTCTGCAAATTAGCTCCCATTACGGCTAGCTTTATGGGTCACAATATGATTTATTTCAAGAAAAACAGTAGTTTATTCCCATATGTCTACAAAATAAGTGTGTGGCACTTCATAATTCACGAGCAAACATACTCTAATGTGGTGGACCATATTAGAAGGGAACCGATTCCAACTCAACGATAAAACAAAGAATAATTTTATTAAATATAATTGTATAAAAACAATGAAAAAGACATGGAACGAAAACTGTTATGAACTGGTGATTCAGAAACACAATAGACCTGGTTGTTAAGAGCACACAAGTGACCTGATAGTTACAAATAACACAGGACAAGCTCTGAGACGTGGGAACTCCGCCGACCGCAATCCCTAATCCTATCATACCACACTAAAGGTAGCCGTGGAGCGCTTCTGACAAAACCTAGGCGCCTCGGGCACAGCCTGAGAAACTAGCTAGCCTGAAGATAGAAAAATAAGCCTACCTTGCCTCAGAGAAATTCCCCAAAGGAAAAGGCAGCCCCCTACATATAATGACTGTGAGTTAAGATGAAAATACAAACACAGAGATGAAATAGATTATAGCAAAGTGAGGCCCGACTTACTGAATAGACCGAGGATAGGAAAGATAGCTTTGCGGTCAGCACAAAAACCTACAAACAACCACGCAGAGGGGGCAAAAAGACCCTCCGCACTGACTAACGGTACGGAGGTGCTCCCTCTGCGTCTCAGAGCTTCCAGCAAGCAAGAAAAACCAATATAGCAAGCTGGACAGGAAAAAATAGCAAACAAATGTAACACAAGCAGAACTTAGCTTATGCAGGGCAGACAGGCCACAAGAACGATCCAGGAGAGAGCACGACCAATACTGGATCATTGACTGGAGGCCAGGAACAAAGAACTAGGTGGAGTTAAATATTGCAGCACCTAACGACTTAACCTCGTCACCTGAGAAAGGAAACTCAGAAGCCGCAGCCCCACTCACATCCACCAGAGGAAGCTCATAGACAGAACCAGCCGAAGTACCACTCATGACCACAGGAGGGAGCTTGACCACAGAATTCACAACAGTACCCCCCCCTTGAGGAGGGGTCACCGAACCCTCACCAGAGCCCCCGAGCCAACCAGGATGAGCCAAATGAAAGGCACGAACCAGATCGGCGGCATGAACATCAGAGGCAAAGACCCAGGAATTATCTTCCTGACCATAACCCTTCCACTTAACCAGGTACTGAAGTTTCCGTCTCGAAACACGAGAATCCAAAATCTTCTCCACTATATAATCCAACTCCCCCTCAACCAACACCGGGGCAGGAGGATCAACGGATGGAACCACAGGTGTCACGTATCTCCGCAACAATGACCTATGGAATACGTTATGGATGGAAAAAGAAGCTGGAAGGGTCAAACGAAAAGACACAGGATTAAGAACCTCAGAAATCCTATACGGACCAATGAAACAAGGCTTAAACTTAGGAGAGGAAACTTTCATAGGAATATAACGAGATGACAACCAAACCAAATCCCCAACACGAAGTCGGGGACCCACACAGCGCCTGCGGTTAGCGAAACGTTGAGCCTTCTCCTGAGACAATGTCAAATTGTCCACCACATGAGTCCAAATCTGCTGCAACCTATCCACCACAGTATCCACACCAGGACAGTCAGAAGACTCAACCTGCCCTGAAGAGAAACGAGGATGGAAACCAGAATTGCAGAAAAACGGCGAAACCAAAGTAGCCGAGCTGGCCCGATTATTAAGGGCGAACTCAGCTAAAGGCAAAAAGGACACCCAATCATCCTGATCGGCAGAAACAAAACATCTCAGATATGTTTCCAAGGTCTGATTGGTTCGTTCAGTCTGGCCATTTGTCTGAGGATGGAAAGCCGAGGAAAAAGACAAATCAATGCCCATCCTAGCACAAAAGGCTCGCCAAAACCTCGAAACAAACTGGGAACCTCTGTCAGAAACGATGTTTTCCGGAATGCCATGTAAACGAACCACATGCTGGAAGAACAATGGCACCAAATCAGAGGAGGAAGGCAATTTAGACAAGGGTACCAAATGGACCATCTTAGAGAAGCGATCACAAACAACCCAAATGACCGACATTTTTTGAGAGACGGGGAGATCCGAAATAAAATCCATAGAGATATGTGTCCAGGGCCTCTTCGGGACTGGCAAGGGCAAAAGCAACCCACTGGCACGAGAACAGCAGGGCTTAGCCCGAGCACAAATCCCACAGGACTGCACAAACGAACGCACATCCCGCAACAGAGACGGCCACCAAAAGGATCTAGCCACCAAATCTCTGGTACCAAAGATTCCAGGATGACCAGCCAACACCGAACAATGAACCTCAGAGATAACTCTACTCGTCCATTTATCAGGGACAAACAGTTTCTCCGCTGGGCAACGGTCAGGTCTATTAGCATGAAATTTTTGCAGCACCAGCCACAAATCAGGGGAGATGGCAGACAAAATAACCCCCTCTTTGAGAATACCTGCCGGCTCAGACAAACCGGGAGAGTCGGGCACAAAACTCCTAGACAGGGCATCCGCCTTCACATTTTTAGAGCCCGGAAGGTACGAAACCACACAGTCAAAATGGGAGAAAAACAGCTACCAACGAGCCTGTCTAGGATTCAACCGTTTGGCAGACTCGAGATAAGTCAAGTTCTTGTGATCAGTCAAGACCACCACACGATGCTTAGCTCCTTCAAGCCAATGACGCCACTCCTTGAATGCCCACTTCATGGCCAGCAACTCTCGATTGCCCACATCATAATTACGCTCAGCAGGCGAAAACTTCCTGGAAAAGAATGTGCATGGTTTTATCACCGAGCCATCAGAACTTCTTTGCGACAAAACAGCCCCTGCTCCAATCTCAGAAGCATCAACCTCGACCTGGAACGGGAGCGAAACATCTGGTTGGCACAACACAGGGGCAGAAGAAAAACGACGCTTCAACTCTTGAAAAGCTTCCACAGCAGCAGAAGACCAATTGACCACATCAGCACCCTTCTTGGTTAAATCAGTCAACGGTTTAGCAATACTAGAAAAATTATTGATGAAGCGACGATAAAAATTAGCAAAACCCAGGAACTTTTGCAGACTCTTCAGAGATGTCGGCTGAGTCCAATCATAAATGGCCTGAACTTTAACAGGGACCATCTCGATACTAGAAGGGGAAAAAATGAAACCCAAAAATGAAACCTTCTGAACACCAAAGAGACACTTTGACCCCTTCACAAACAAAGAATTTGCACGCAGGACCTGGAACACCATTCTGACCTGCTTCACGTGAGACTCCCAATCATCCGAGAAGACCAAAATATCATCCAAGTATACAATCAGGAATTTATCCAGGTACTCTCGGAAGATGTCATGCATAAAGGACTGAAACACTGATGGAGCATTAGAAAGCCCGAATGGCATAACCAGGTACTCAAAATGGCACCCGGGCGTATTAAATGCTGTTTTCCATTCATCGCCCTGTTTAATACGCACAAGATTATACGCACCACTAAGATCTATCTTGGTGAACCAACTAGCCCCCTTAATCCGAGCAAACAAATCAGACAGCAGCGGCAAGGGGTACTGAAATTTGACTGTGATTTTATTTAGAAGGCGGTAATCAATACAAGGTCTCAGCGAACCATCTTTCTTGGCTACAAAAAAGAACCCTGCTCCCAATGGCGACGATGACGGGCGAATATGACCCTTCTCCAAGGATTCCTTTACGTAACTCCGCATAGCGGCGTGCTCAGGCACAGACAAATTAAACAGTCAACCTTTAGGAAACTTACTACCAGGAATCAAATTGATAGCACAATCACAATCCCTATGCGGAGGTAGGTCACTGGACTTGGGCTCATCAAATACATCCCGGTAATCCGACAAGAACTCTGGGACCTCAGAAGGGGTGGATGATGAAATAGACAGAAATGGAACATCACCATGTACCCCCTGACAACCCCAGCTGGACACAGACATTGATTTCCAATCCAATACTGGGTTATGGACTTGTAGCCATGGCAACCCCAACACGACCACATCATGCAGATTATGCAACACCAAAAAGCGAATATCTTCCTGATGCGCAGGAGCCATGCACATGGTCAGCTGGGTCCAATACTGAGGCTTATTCTTGGCCAAAGGCGTAGCATCAATTCCTCTCAATGGAATAGGATACTGCAAGGGCTCCAAGAAAAACCCACAGCGCCTAGCATACTCCAAGTCCATCAAATTCAGGGCAGCGCCTGAATCCACAAATGCCATGACAGAATAGGATGACAAAGAGCAGATCAAAGTAACGGACAAAAGAAATTTCGACTGTACCGTACCAATGGTGGCAAACCTAGCGAACCGCTTAGTGCGATTAGGACAATCGGAGATAGCATGAGTGAAATCACCACAGTAAAAACACAGCCCATTCTGACGTCTGTGTTCTTGCCGTTCAGCTCTGGTCAAAGTCCTATCGCACTGCATAGGCTCAGGTCCATGCTCAGAGAATACCGCCAAATGGTGCACAGTTTTACGCTCACGCAAGCGTCGACCGATCTGAATTGCCAAAGACATAGACTCATTCAGACCAGCAGGCATAGGAAATCCCACCATGACATCCTTAAGGGCTTCAGAGAGACCTTTTCTGAAAATAGCTGCCAGCACACATTCATTCCATTGAGTGAGCACAGACCACTTCGTAAACTTCTGACAATATATCTCTACCTCATCCTGACCCTGACACAGAGCCAGCAAATTTTTCTCTGCCTGATCCACTGAATTAGGTTCATCATACAGCAATCCGTGCGCCAGAAAAAACGCATCAATATTACATAATGCAGGATCTCCTGGCACAAGGGAAAATGCCCAGTCTTGAGGGTCGCCACGTAATAAAGAAATAATGATCTTAACTTGTTGTACTGGGTCACCAGAGGAACGGGGTTTCAAAGCCAGAAACAGTTTGCAATTATTTTTGAAATTCAGAAACTTAGCTCTATCTCCAGAAAATAACTCAGGAATAGGAATTCTAGGTTCTAACATAGATTTCTGAACCATAATGTCTTGAATTTATTGTACTCTTGCAGTGAGATTATCCACACAAGAAGACAGACCTTTAATGTCCATCACTACACCTGTGTCCTGAACCACCCAAATATCTAGGGGAAAAGAAAGACAAAACACAGTGCAAAGAAAAAAAAAATGGTCTCAGAACTTCTCTTTTCCCTCTATTGAGAAGCATTAGTACTTTGGGCCTCCAGTACTGTTATGAACTGGTGATTCAGAAACACAATAGACCTGGTTGTTAAGAGCACACAAATGACCTGATAGTTACAAATAACACAGGACAAGCTCTGAGATGTGGGAACTCCGCCGACCGCAATCCCTAATCCTATCATACCACACTAAAGGTAGCCGTGGAGCGCTCCTGACAAAACCTAGGCGCCTCGGGCACAGCCTGAGAAACTAGCTAGCCTGAAGATAGAAAAATAATCCTACCTTGCCTCAGAGAAATTCCTCAAAGGAAAAGGCAGCCCCCTACATATAATGACTGTGAGTTAAGATGAAAATACAAACACAGAGATGAAATAGATTTTAGCAAAGTGAGGGCCGACTTACTGAATAGACCGAGGATAGGAAAGATAGCTTTGCGGTCAGCACAAAAAGACCCTCCGCACCGACTAACGGTACGGAGGTGCTCCCTCTGCGTCTCAGAGCTTCCAGCAAGCAAGAAAAACCAATATAGCAAGCTGGACAGGAAAAAATAGCAAACAAATGTAACACAAGCAGAACTTAGCTTATGCAGGGCAGACAGGCCACAAGAACGATCCAGGAGAGAGCACGACCAATACTGGAAGATTGACTGGAGGCCAGGAACAAAGAACTAGGTGGAGTTAAATAGAGCAGCACCTAACGACTTAACCTCGTCACCTGAGAAAGGAAACTCAGAAGCCGCAGCCCCACTCACATCCACCAGAGGAAGCTCATAGACAGAACCAGCCGAAGTACCACTCATGACCACAGGAGGGAGCTTGACCACAGAATTCACAACAGAAAACCTCCAAAGAGGAGAGAAATAAACAGCCCAAAAATTGGTAAATCAGAAAATCAAAAGGGGGAAGTTACCTGGTGTAAATCCGAAAAAACTATCAAAGGAAATCAGTGTGGGCTGAGATGGTCATAATAAAAATAGGATCACTCCAAAAAGTGATGCAAAGATAATCAATTTTTATTGCATAAAGTATCCACCCTTTGCACTTTTAACATTTTGCCCTAACATGGCCTTCTTCAGAACATAAAATAGCGCAATTCCTTCAGCATGGTTGTGCCATTCACCTGCGCCAACATTTGGGCTTCATGCTTGTCTGTTTTGCTCCAAGGTGTTCCTGCATCCACAGCCACACTCTACACTGAGCAATTTTATGTTCTGACAAAGGCCATGTTAGGCCGAAGCGTTAACACTGTAAAAAGTGGATACTTTATTTTATGCAATATAAATTGATTATCTTTTGCATCACTTTTTGGAGAGCTGATCTTTCTTTTTAATCTGTCATGGAGTAGAATCCTATTTGTGCACCTTGATTACAAGTGCCACGTAGATTTCTTTTTTTCATTAAGAAGAAATTATGAGATTCAGAGAGTGGCTTTGTTTTTTTGTCTCAAAGTATTGCTATGAAGTTTTCATTCAGTGTAGCACCATTGTTTGATAGTCCTGGAGGACGGTAAGCTGTCTTCGTGTATTCTTGAGTGAAGAATAATGTCCTTCTTACGTCTTTGTCTTGTTGAATTAGTATTTATTTAATATTTTAATTCTCATCATTGTCAGTAATTGTACACCTATGTTAGTTCTTATCATAATCTCTCTATATTATTGACAATCATAGTGTCTCTTTAAAAGTGCTAGTTATAGTACCCTTTAAAGGGAACCTGTCACCCCCAAAATCGAAGATGAGCTAAGCCCACCGGCATCAGGGGCTTATCTACAGCATTCTGTAATGCTGTAAATAGGCCCCCGATGTATCCTGAAAGATGAGAAAAAGAGATTAGATTATACTCACCCAGGGGCGGTCCCGCTGCGGTCCGGTCCATTGAGCGCCCATCTTCCAGGATACATCAGGATTACAGAATACTGTAGATAAGCCCCTGATGCTGATGGGCTTAGCTCATTTTCGATTTTGGGGTGACAGGTTCCCTTTAAACAAGGCAAATCATTGTGCTTTCATAACAATAGTGATAATGATTCTAAAAATGTTCCAGTGTGAGCCATAAGGCCCCCAGAAGAGTGCCAGGTTTTCAGCCCTATTAACTTGGACTAGTGGGTAATGAATAACCAAAAAAATTGCCCCACAAAATTGCATTTTACAGAAAACAAAAATGTTAAGAATATTATTTTGATGTACAATGACATGTATATAAGGCAAAATGTCAAAAGGATTTTAAAAAATATAATTTTAGTAAACCAAAATGTATTTTTTATTAAAAAAAATAGGAATTTTCAGTTTAATTTGTGAAGGAAGCAAGAACTTCCAAATATTATGGACTCAGATACACCCTGTATTAGATATAAAAGAGGGACTCATCCACATTATGTTCAAATTGTCATGTATTGGTACCCCTAGACTGTTTTTTTAAGGATTACCGTATTTTTCAGACTATAAGATGCACCGTACAATAAGACGCACCCAAAATCTTGGGGTGGAAAATAGCAGAAAAAATATTTTTATAAGATGGGGGTCCGTCTTATTGTCCGAATTTAAAGTATCTTACCTGAGCAAGTGGTGGTACAGCAGGGTCACAGAAGACCCGGTGTCCATGGTGAGCAGAGTGCATCACTGGTTTCCCTGCGCCTATCATTCTGAAGTGGAACCAAAAACAGAAGAAAAAGGGTAGCATGTATGATAAAGGGATCACCACAAAATATATAGAAAAGTATAACAAATTTTATTGAACCACACTTGTGTACACTACAGAGAAATATAAAAACACTAAAAATAGCAGCATAAAGCAAACATGAGAACACGACCTGTAATAAGGTCAAGCCACAATGTCACCCCACACACACAGACTACCAGGACAAATACAGGTACAGGAGATAAAGGGATATAGTGAAGCCCAACATGTAAGGCCTCTGTAGCTAAGAATAGCCAATACCTGACATGCATAGACCAGGCCTCCTATGTAGCGTTCCTGCATAGTAAATCAGGGTTAATGAATGGTGGCAATACACGGGGGTGGCACCGGGCACAGAAGCCCAACGCGTGTCGCCAGAGAATTGGCTTCTTCAGGGGCAGTGACAGCAGTGTCACAAGTGCATGCTTTAAATACCTTGTTAATAATGTACACCATGGGTGCAGCTGGAGACCAGGGCATCAGGGGCGCGGCGAATGCAGGAAGAAACCGGAAGTATCATTCTGAAGTGGGCCGCCGGAGGCTTCAGGAATATGGCTGCCAGAGGCCGCGTTTACGCAGATTGAGATCTCAGCAGCCAGTTTCCTGAAGCCGAGTGCCAACAAGATTTCAATCTGTGCACGTGCAGCCTTTGGCGGACATTTACATGAAGCTTCAGGTAGCCCACGGCATTCTGCATCTCTTAGAAGCAAAAATACAGCTGCAAAACAAGCATTTTTTGTGCTTTTTTGCCACATTTTTTGGTGCATGTTTGCTTGCGTTTTTTGGTGATTGGAGTGAAGTCAATGCAGCAGATTACTTTCTGGACCAAATATGCATGTCAAAAGTGCTCAATGTGTGCATGACACGTCAGGTTTCTCATTCACTTTGCTACCATCAGGTTTTGTCACAAATCCTAGCAGAAAAAATGTTTCTTGAGGCTTACCTATTGACGAAATGTAACCAAGAAGGTGTAACACATTGTGGGAGAGCTATTATTATTATTACACATTTTTGTAGCGCCATTTATTCCATGGTGCTTTACATGTGAGAAAGGGGGCAAATATATAGACAAATATAGACAAACACAATAAACATGAGCAAAAAAAATAAGACACTAACAGGTACAGAAGGATGGAGGACCCTGCCCATGAGGGCCCACAGTCTGCAGGGGATGGTGAGGATACAGCTGGTTGTGCGGCGGTTCAGTAGATTGAGGATCACTGCAGGCTGTAGGCTTGTCTTCAGGCTCTTTTTGAAGGTTTCTATGGTAGGCGAGAGTCTGATGTGTTGGGGTAGAGAGTTCCAGAGTATGGGGAAAGCACGGGTGAAGTCTTGGATGTGGTTGTGGGAAGAAGAGATAAGAGGGGAGTACAGAAGGAGATCTTGTGAGGATCGAAGGTTGCTTGTAGGTAAGTACCGGGAGACCATGTCACAGATGAATGGAGGAGACTGATTGTGGATAGCTTCGTATGATACAAATAAATTTTGAACACTTTCTGCATGTCAATGTATGCCGCTTGTGTACTCAATTTACAAAGGCAGCTACAGCTTCTGCCACCCTTGCCATGTTTCAGAAGCGTTTGCAGCTTCCAGCTCACCGACTGGTGTGTGATGTCCCCACGTATTGGAACTTTACACTGCATATGTTGGAAAGGATTTGTGAGCAGAAGAGGGCAGTTGTTGACTACCAGCATCAACAAGGCCAACGGTATTCATTTCAGACTCCACACATAAGACCTTAGGAGTGGATATGGATGTCAGACATATGTATCATCCTCCAAAACTTTGAGGACTCCCCAAAATGGGGAGTGGCAATGATGCCATGATTAGGGTCACCATCCCACTTCTCTGTGTTCTGAATTGCTCTCTGCTCACAAAAAAGATGCATTGCAGGCGGAGCCTGATGAGATGGAGCAAGGAACCATACAGGGTGATAACAGACCCCAGACTCATCTCATCCCAACTTGGATTGGGTGACAATGAGGAAGAAGAGGAGGAGGATGAAGCACAGGAGCTAGATTCATGCCCTATAGACTGTACTACTTGCACAACTGTCATACCGTCTATTCAGAGTGGATAGCCTGAGGATAGAGAGGAGGAGGAGAGCATGGTCAGTTGTCCTCTTGGTCAGAACACGGAAGTCTTGCCTGTTAACAGTCTGGCACGCATGGCTGAGTTTATGTTACGTTGCCTTACCTGTGACCCTCGCATTCTCAAAATTTTGGGTTACAGTCATTGCTAGGGTTGAGCGACTTTTACTTTTATAGGATCAGGTCGGGTTTCACGAAACCCGACTTTCTCAAAAGTCAAGTCGAGTGAATTCGGCCGATCCTATAGAAAAGTCGGGGTTGGGGTCGGCCGAAACATGAAACCCAATGCAGTGCATTGGGTTTCTAATGGTTCCCAGGGTCTGAAGGAGAGGAAACTCTCCTTCAGGCCCTGGGATCCATATTTAAGTGTAAAATAAAGAATGAAAATAAAAAATATTGCTATACTCACCCTCTGACGCACCCTGGTACTAACCGGCAGCCTTCCTTCCTTAGAATCAGCACGTGAACGACCTTAGATGACGTCACGGTTTGTGATTGGTCGCGAAACCGCCCATGTGACCGCTCACGCGACCAATCACAAGCCGTGACGTCACCGAAGGTCCTTCAAGCGCTGATTCTTAGGAAGGAAGGCTGCCGGAAAGAAGCAAGGCGCGTCCGAGAGTGAGTATATACCTAATAGGAATATACCTAATAGGAATATACTCACCCTCGGACGCTGCGTTTTTGAAACGCATGATGAGAAGTATGTGACAGATGCCAATCATCAAAATCAACTAGAAAACCCACTATAGACAGAAATAGCTAGGGTTAGGGTTAGGGTTAGGATCCCTAGTAACCATAGGGATCCTAACCCTAACCCTATCCCTAACCCTAACCCTAGGGATCCTAACCCTAACCCTAGGGATCCTAACCCTAACCCTAACCCTAGGGATCCTAACCCTAACCCTAACCCTAACCCTAGGGTTCCTAACCCTAACCCTAGGGATCCTAACCATAACCCTAACCCTAGGGATCCTAACCCTAACCCTAGGGTTAGGGTAAGGGTTAGGGTTAGGATCCCTAGGGTTAGGGTTAGGATCCCTAGGGTTAGGGTTAGGGTTGGGGGGTGGCTTATCAGTGTGTATTCTTGTGTTTTTCTATTGAAACGCATGCGTTTAAAAGCGCATACAAACACATGTGCTTAAAAACGCATGCGTTTACATAGACAGCAATGCGTTTTTTGCGGCAAAACAACGCATGTTTTTTTTTTGCGGCAAAAAAACGCCGCTAGAAATTACTACAGGTTGCATTTCCGCAACAAAACGCAAGCATAGAAACGACGCATGTGTTGGCAAAACGCAGCAAAACGCATGCAAAAAAACGCATGCGTTTTAATGTTAAATGTAGAAAAAAAACGCATGCGTTTTTTTGCGCTAAAACGCAGCGGCAAAAAACGCAAATGTGAAACCAGCCTTAGATTGATAATAACTCTGTATTATCTGATCCCCAAGGTTGAGACTGCTTAAGTACCTTTGGCGACATCACAGTGATTTGACCATGATGTCATCACATGTCTTGTACTCTACATGCACTTATCTGTATATATGTGCCATTGCATGCATGTCTGTCTGTATGTATGGAGAATCAAAAGACGTGGGCACAGCTACTTAGGTGCACGGGTAGGTTCCCAAGCCGTATACATATAGATAAATAGAACCCGGCACTCAACTTGAGTCAAACTGGTGGTATTTTATTTCGTAGTATGAAAAACGTTTCGGCCTGGTCTGGCCTTCGTCAGTTACTACAATATTATAAAGAAAAGGAATGATACATACATCCGTGACTACATCTGTAAATACATCCGTAAGTACATGCAGTGTGAAATAAATCAATTAACCAAACAGAAAAAAGAAAAAACAGAATAAACAACAAAAGTATATACAATGTGTCAATTGGTCATGATATGGCGATGTGAAAAACAAATATTGGTAAGAGCCATCTAGTATATCCCAGCCCTCCCAGATGGTGAGTAGAATGTGAAGAGCAAGATAACACCAACCATACCGTACTAAGAAGAGTTTAGGAGAACCGCTGAGGAAATGCTACTGTAAGCGAGGTAAATTGCAGGGAATTCCCTGCAGGCAAAAGAAAAAGGGCCTATAATATGGGTTACCAGCGAAAATCTGCTGTAGTAAAACAGTGCCAAAGGTGTAAGGGGCCCCACTAAGTGTTAATACCTTAGGAGATGTCTGTCTCCGATCAATGCCGCGGCTGCGGGCTGTGGAGGAAGAGGGGGTGATGTCAGCGTACATGCAGAATGGCATACTGGCCAGGCAATGTGTGATGCTAAGCGACGACATCGCTCCTAAGAGCGGGGGCTGAGAGGAGGGTAAGGCGGTTACCTGTAGTAGAGGCGGGTCAGGACGCGGTGTCCACCGCTGTCAAGGAGGATGCCCGAGTGAAGGGACGCCAGTGCGGCGTTCCTTATGTGCGCGCCCGCCGAACCGGATGTGACGTACCCGGAAGTGACCGCTTGTTGTGGCCTGTGATGGACAGGAGAGAGCCGGCCAATCGTATGACTCCCCTGAGGGGGGGGCGGGACAAAACGAGGTGTGCACTGTGTTTACAAAACAGATGAGCGACCTCAGCTAGTATGGACACGGTGATGGTGGTGCTGAAAAGGTGGGGGTGATGGTAGTTCATATCCTAAGAGCTGTGACCCCGTGGATTGGCAGGAGAGTCCTGGTGGTTCAATATAGACGGCTCTAGGAAGACAGATAAATATATTAGAGACATAGACATGATTAGAATACAATGATGATTAAATGAAGTCATGATAAGTATACAGTTATTGCAATTAGCACCCTAGATAGAGAGTACATATAAATGCATAAATACCCACTAGAAATATTCTGAGGTGAGAGCCCATAAGATAGAAACGGACCCGTGGGATTTAAGTAAAGGAGACAAGGTCGTAGTCCCTATTTAGACCTTTGGGGTGTAAGGTATCCAAAGTATGGATCCAGAAAGCCTCCCTACGTTTTAGGGAGGCTAATCTATCACCCCCCCGTCTGGGCGCTGAGACCTGCTCAATTACTTGAAACATGAGCTGGGAAATGTTGTGGCCTTTAGATATAAAATGTTGTGGAATGGGTAGGAGCGTGTTGCCACACCTAATCGTGGACTTATGCTTAGAGATCCGTTCCCGAATGGATCGGGTTGTCTCTCCCACATAGAGCATGCCGCAGGGGCATTTGATGAGGTAAACCACATAGGCCGAGTCGCAGTTAAAGTAGTTCTTAATAGAAAAGGCCCTACCAGAACGTGGATGGTGAAATGAGCTGCCCTTGAGAACATTATTGCATTGGGTGCAGTGGAGACAGGGGAAGGTGCCGAGACGGGGATTCTGAAGGAACCGTTGGAGGGGTGCCCTTTTGTCTGGTCCTATATCAGCTCTTACCAGTGTATCTCTTAAGTTACGTGGTCTCCTAAAGCACGGTAGAAAAGGTTCCCTGAACTCTGGTACGTCTGGATGGGCAGTACTGAGTAGATGCCAGTGTTGGCGTATATTTTTATGGAGGATATATGCAAAAGGGTGGAAGGAATGGACGAATGGAATACGATTCTTTGACTTCGATCTGTTGTTTGGGCCGGATGTCCGAGATTCTTGAAGGAACGAGCTAGGGTAACCTCGTGCCTGAAACTTGGCTTCCATTTCTGATACTCTCTGTGATCGTAACTCATTATCCGAGACTATGCGGGTTACCCGTTGTATTTGGGATTTAGGAATTGCTTTTTTGATGGCGTGGGGGTGTAAACTGTCAAAATGCAATAGGCTGTTCCGGTCGGTGTTCTTTATGTGGATATCGGTGCTTAATCTGCCAGTGTGGTCTTTAATGACCATAGTGTCCAGAAAATTCATTCTGTGTAGGTCATGAGTCATGGTAAAGGAGATACCAGGCCAAGCAGTGTTAAGAGAATCCACAAAGGACCGGAAGGACTCCAACGTGCCGCCCCAGACGCAGAAAATATCGTCTATGTAGCGTTTCCAGAGTAAAACGTTCTCTCTGAAACGCAAGTCAGGGTAGATGGCACTCTCTTCGAAATCCGCCATATAGCAATTGGCGTAGGGGGGCGCCACGTTGGAGCCCATAGCGGTCCCCCGTATCTGTAAGTAATATTGGTCCTGGAACAAGAAGTGATTTGAATCCAGAACCAGTGTGAGTAATTCCACCACCAAGTCGATTTGTAACTTGTGTGTCCCTGTGGTTGATAGGAGTTTCCTAATGGAATTGATACCTTCCCCATGTGGGATGGAAGTGTATAAATCTTTTACGTCCAGTGATGCCAATATGGCGTCAGCTGGTACTCTATCCAGGTCCCGTATTATGCCCAGGAAGGCCCCTGTATCCAGCAAGAATGATCTGGTGGACTGGATATGTGGGGTTAGAATTTTTTCTAGGAAAATAGCTATTGGGGACAATATAGAGTTAGTGGCTGCCACTATTGGTCGTCCGGGGGGATGTTCAAGGTTCTTATGGATTTTAGGAAGTGTGTAAAAAACTGGGGTAACCGGATGTTCATTGGTGAGGTAATTGCAAGTTTTGAGGTCTAGGACCCCTAGCGTCGTGTATTCCTGTAATATGCCCGAGATTCTACTTCTAATGGTATGGATGGGGTTGGAATCCAATTTCTGGTATATGGTGGTATTGTCCAGCTGTCTCCTGATTTCTTTTAAGTAATCACTCTTATCCATGATCACAATGGCGCCCCCCTTGTCTGCTGGTTTAATTATTATGCTGGAGTCAGATTGAAGTGATTGTAGCGACTGGCGTTCACTTACCGTTAAATTGGGGGGATAGTAAAGGTGTCCCATTTCAACCTCCCCCCGAAGTGACTGGAAAGAATTCTGGATGAACATTATAAATGTCTCTAGGGCGTGAGAGCCCCGTGGGGGTCTGAATGGGCTCTTATTGCGTAAACCTATACTTTCTGCTGATAGAAGTTGAGGCGCTACGGGGGGTCGTAGAGTGTGTACCATGTTGTTCTGTGGATCAGAAAAATAGACTTTTAACCGTAAGGACCTGAAGAACCTTTGTAGGTCCATGTCCAGGTCGAAGGTCCGATAGCGGTAGGTGGGACAGAAGGAGAGTCCTTTCTGTAGGACGCTGCAGTCCGATGGGCCCAGGGTTCTGGAGGAAATGTTCACAATTAGAGACTCAGTACCTGAGAACGTGTGATCCGTGTGAGGTCTGTGTCTCTGCCGAAATCTCTGACTCCTCCGCGTCCTCTTTTTCTGCCTCGTTGGGTGCGTGGACCTAAAAAACGGGACGTGCTGGGAATGGAAGAGCTCCTGTCTTGCTCCGATCCTGAAGTGGAGTAGTCCGTGGAGGAGCGGTGTCCAGTTCTTACGTTGGAGCGAGAGGAGGAATAGTTGTCCTGCCATCTGTACACCCTTTTGGCCTCGTAGTCCTCGGTGTCTCGGGCGAATTTCAATCGCTTCCTGTTCTCGATATCTCTACGGTGTTGTTCAGTCTTCGTCTTGATTTCCGATTTCAGTTGGTTCAGCTCCTCTGGGGTACCTGTGGATGAAAGCTGGATCTCAATAGCCTTGACCCGTTCTGAGCTGGCCTCGATCTCTTTTTGTAAGTGTTCTATGGTGAGAGTGATTAGATCTAGGGAGCACTTATTTAAAATGTGTTCAAATTTAGTGCAGTATTCCGGAGAATCCCGGAAAAGTGTGGGGCGTAGTGGAACCCTCAGGCCCCTCGGAATACGTTGTACCCGTAGGTACTCGGACAGCGTGGCGCAGTGGAGTTCAATGTTAATATGGTGCCTTACTTCTCGTTCCAGATCTCGTCCCCTCGTCTCACGGGGTGCAGTTTTGAGAAAGTCACAAGGATATACAGAGTGGGATAGGATACTAGTGGTCTCCTCTACATTGTAGGAGAAGGTATTGGTGGACATGACCAGGTGTGCGTGCCAACACGTATGGGAATAGTTACAGAGAATCAAAAGACGTGGGCACAGCTACTTAGGTGCACAGGTAGGTTCCCAAGCCGTATACATATAGATAAATAGAACCCGGCACTCAACTTGAGTCAAACTGGTGGTATTTTGTTTCGTAGTATGAAAAACGTTTCGGCCTGGTCTGGCCTTCGTCAGTTACTACAATATTATAAAGAAAAGGAATGATACATACATCCGTGACTACATCTGTAAATACATCCGTAAGTACATGCAGTGTGAAATAAATCAATTAACCAAACAGAAAAAAGAAAAAACAGAATAAACAACAAAAGTATATACAATGTGTCAATTGGTCATGATATGGCGATGTGAAAAACAAATATTGGTAAGAGCCATCTAGTATATCCCAGCCCTCCCAGATGGTGAGTAGAATGTGAAGAGCAAGATAACACCAACCGTACCGTACTAAGAAGAGTTTAGGAGAACCGCTGAGGAAATGCTACTGTAAGCGAGGTAAATTGCAGGGAATTCCCTGCAGGCAAAAGAAAAAGGGCCTATAATATGGGTTACCAGCGAAAATCTGCTGTAGTAAAACAGTGCCAAAGGTGTAAGGGGCCCCACTAAGTGTTAATACCTTAGGAGATGTCTGTCTCCGATCAATGCCGCGGCTGCGGGCTGTGGAGGAAGAGGGGGTGATGTCAGCGTACATGCAGAATGGCATACTGGCCAGGCAATGTGTGATGCTAAGCGACGACATCGCTCCTAAGAGCGGGGGCTGAGAGGAGGGTAAGGCGGTTACCTGTAGTAGAGGCGGGTCAGGACGCGGTGTCCACCGCTGTCAAGGAGGATGCCCGAGTGAAGGGACGCCAGTGCGGCGTTCCTTATGTGCGCGCCCGCCGAACCGGATGTGACGTACCCGGAAGTGACCGCTTGTTGTGGCCTGTGATGGACAGGAGAGAGCCGGCCAATCGTATGACTCCCCTGAGGGGGGGGCGGGACAAAACGAGGTGTGCACTGTGTTTACAAAACAGATGAGCGACCTCAGCTAGTATGGACACGGTGATGGTGGTGCTGAAAAGGTGGGGGTGATGGTAGTTCATATCCTAAGAGCTGTGACCCCGTGGATTGGCAGGAGAGTCCTGGTGGTTCAATATAGACGGCTCTAGGAAGACAGATAAATATATTAGAGACATAGACATGATTAGAATACAATGATGATTAAATGAAGTCATGATAAGTATACAGTTATTGCAATTAGCACCCTAGATAGAGAGTACATATAAATGCATAAATACCCACTAGAAATATTCTGAGGTGAGAGCCCATAAGATAGAAACGGACCCGTGGGATTTAAGTAAAGGAGACAAGGTCGTAGTCCCTATTTAGACCTTTGGGGTGTAAGGTATCCAAAGTATGGATCCAGAAAGCCTCCCTACGTTTTAGGGAGGCTAATCTATCACCCCCCCGTCTGGGCGCTGAGACCTGCTCAATTACTTGAAACATGAGCTGGGAAATGTTGTGGCCTTTAGATATAAAATGTTGTGGAATGGGTAGGAGCGTGTTGCCACACCTAATCGTGGACTTATGCTTAGAGATCCGTTCCCGAATGGATCGGGTTGTCTCTCCCACATAGAGCATGCCGCAGGGGCATTTGATGAGGTAAACCACATAGGCCGAGTCGCAGTTAAAGTAGTTCTTAATAGAAAAGGCCCTACCAGAACGTGGATGGTGAAATGAGCTGCCCTTGAGAACATTATTGCATTGGGTGCAGTGGAGAAAATATACGCCAACACTGGCATCTACTCAGTACTGCCCATCCAGACGTACCAGAGTTCAGGGAACCTTTTCTACCGTGCTTTAGGAGACCACGTAACTTAAGAGATACACTGGTAAGAGCTGATATAGGACCAGACAAAAGGGCACCCCTCCAACGGTTCCTTCAGAATCCCCGTCTCGGCACCTTCCCCTGTCTCCACTGCACCCAATGCAATAATGTTCTCAAGGGCAGCTCATTTCACCATCCACGTTCTGGTAGGGCCTTTTCTATTAAGAACTACTTTAACTGCGACTCGGCCTATGTGGTTTACCTCATCAAATGCCCCTGCGGCATGCTCTATGTGGGAGAGACAACCCGATCCATTCGGGAACGGATCTCTAAGCATAAGTCCACGATTAGGTGTGGCAACACGCTCCTACCCATTCCACAACATTTTATATCTAAAGGCCACAACATTTCCCAGCTCATGTTTCAAGTAATTGAGCAGGTCTCAGCGCCCAGACGGGGGGGTGATAGATTAGCCTCCCTAAAACGTAGGGAGGCTTTCTGGATCCATACTTTGGATACCTTACACCCCAAAGGTCTAAATAGGGACTACGACCTTGTCTCCTTTACTTAAATCCCACGGGTCCGTTTCTATCTTATGGGCTCTCACCTCAGAATATTTCTAGTGGGTATTTATGCATTTATATGTACTCTCTATCTAGGGTGCTAATTGCAATAACTGTATACTTATCATGACTTCATTTAATCATCATTGTATTCTAATCATGTCTATGTCTCTAATATATTTATCTGTCTTCCTAGAGCCGTCTATATTGAACCACCAGGACTCTCCTGCCAATCCACGGGGTCACAGCTCTTAGGATATGAACTACCATCACCCCCACCTTTTCAGCACCACCATCACCGTGTCCATACTAGCTGAGGTCGCTCATCTGTTTTGTAAACACAGTGCACACCTCGTTTTGTCCCGCCCCCCCCCTCAGGGGAGTCATACGATTGGCCGGCTCTCTCCTGTCCATCACAGGCCACAACAAGCGGTCACTTCCGGGTACGTCACATCCGGTTCGGCGGGCGCGCACATAAGGAACGCCGCACTGGCGTCCCTTCACTCGGGCATCCTCCTTGACAGCGGTGGACACCGCGTCCTGACCCGCCTCTACTACAGGTAACCGCCTTACCCTCCTCTCAGCCCCCGCTCTTAGGAGCGATGTCGTCGCTTAGCATCACACATTGCCTGGCCAGTATGCCATTCTGCATGTACGCTGACATCACCCCCTCTTCCTCCACAGCCCGCAGCCGCGGCATTGATCGGAGACAGACATCTCCTAAGGTATTAACACTTAGTGGGGCCCCTTACACCTTTGGCACTGTTTTACTACAGCAGATTTTCGCTGGTAACCCATATTATAGGCCCTTTTTCTTTTGCCTGCAGGGAATTCCCTGCAATTTACCTCGCTTACAGTAGCATTTCCTCAGCGGTTCTCCTAAACTCTTCTTAGTACGGTACGGTTGGTGTTATCTTGCTCTTCACATTCTACTCACCATCTGGGAGGGCTGGGATATACTAGATGGCTCTTACCAATATTTGTTTTTCACATCGCCATATCATGACCAATTGACACATTGTATATACTTTTGTTGTTTATTCTGTTTTTTCTTTTTTCTGTTTGGTTAATTGATTTATTTCACACTGCATGTACTTACGGATGTATTTACAGATGTAGTCACGGATGTATGTATCATTCCTTTTCTTTATAATATTGTAGTAACTGACGAAGGCCAGACCAGGCCGAAACGTTTTTCATACTACGAAATAAAATACCACCAGTTTGACTCAAGTTGAGTGCCGGGTTCTATTTATCTGTCTGTATGTATGCACATGCATGTATCTGCGTAAACAATGATGATCAAAATGGATGCAATATTTTGAACTTTTGACTTTTAGGCTCCATATTGCACCATCCACTGCTGCTTTGAACGTGAAACTATCATTTTGTAGGCAAACATCTTGGCTATCTTATACATAAATTTGAATTGGAACTATTTAGCATATGATTAGCTGTACAGATTATTGTCACGTCACTGTATTGTTACTGTTTTGCTACTGAAAATCAAAATTTAATTTTTTATTATATTGTCAGTATTTTGTAAATCCAACTTTGGCCTTCAATGCTGCCTGAATCCTTCTATGTATGGTTACAATCAGATTCAAATATATCTTGACCGAAATCTCATCCCAGGTTTTTTCTACACGTTCTCAAAATTTGTGCATACTGGTCAACTCATTTAGGTTTGTATACAGTTTTTTCTTCAACTATACCCACAAATGTTTGGTTGGGTTGACGTTTGGAGAGTGTGGGGGAAAATCCAGAACCTCTACTTCATTGTCAGCGAACCATTTCTTCTCCAATCTTGACGTATTCTTTGGCTAGTTGTCTTGTCTTGCTAGAATGTTTTCATATCTATAGTACTTGATTGTATGAAGTAATTTGTCTTGTAGGATACACACATATACGTTAGCACTGATACTACAATCAATCCCAGTTAAGAATCCAATGCCTTTGGCTGTCAAACAACCCCATATCATCAAGCTTCCACCACCAAACTTAACATTTCCTTTAATTTTTCATAGTTACATAGTTGCACAGGTTAAAAAAAGACCAAGTTCAACCTTTCTGCACCAATTGTAATTTTTTTCACTAAACTACCTATAACTCACAATATGTGTGTGTAATTTTTTTCACTAAACTACCTATAACTCACAATGTGTATGTGTATTTAGGAAATCATACAGCCTTTTTTAAAAAGCGGTTATAGTCTCTGCATTACAACCTCTTGTGGTCAGGCATTCCACATTCTGACTGCTTTAACTATACAGAACTCGTTCCTATTCAGCAGCTGGAATCGCCGTTCCTCCACCCATAATGAATGCCCCCTTGGGTAAAGTATGGTCTTTGTAAGGAATAAGTCATGTGCCAGTCCTTTGTAGTGACCACACATATATTTTGTATACTAATACATTTAAATCACATCTCCTGTGGTACGTCTTTTTTCTAAGCTAAACCAGCCAAACTTTTCCAGCCTCTCATCATGCGAGAAGCCTTCCATCCCTTGTAATAATCTAGTTGCCTTCCTTTTCAACTGACTCTAATTCCTGAATATCCTTTTTTAAAATGTGCAGCCCGAGACTGGATCCCATATTCCAGATGTGGCCTCACAAGTTATTTATAAAGGGATAAGAATACATTGGCATCAATCGATTTTGTTTTTCTTTTTATACACCCTAAAATCTTGTTTGCTTTTACGACTGCTGCTTGACATTGAGTGCTGGAGCTTAGCTTACTTGTAACCAGAAAACCCAAGTCCTTCTCCTGTTCTGTAGTCCCGATTATTCTCCCACTTAATGTATTGGTGTATTGCTCTACATTTTTAAACATTAAATCTCATTTTCCAAGTGTTTGCCCATTCAGTCATCTTATTTATATCATTTTGCAATATTGTTATGTCAAGATCAGATTTGAATATCCTACATAGTTTGGTGTCGCCAGCAAAGACTGACATTTTACTCTTAATCCTATCCACAAGGTTATTAATAAAGAGGTTAAAAAGAATCTGTCTTAGCACAGATCACTGCGGTACTCCACTGCTCACTATATTCCATTTAGAGAATGTACCATTTATGAGGATTCTTTGCTTCCTGCCATTTAGCCAATTCCTTACACATCTGCATATAGATTTCCCTAATCCTTGCTTCTGTAGCTTCAGTATAAGGCCATCATATCGTACAGTGTCAAATGCCTTTGCAAAGTCTAGATAAATCAAATGAAATGCATCACAGATTTGCGCTTACCTCCTTATAGAAACCCAACATGTTAGTTAGACATGACTTATCCTTAATGAATCCATGCTGGTTATCAGTTGTTATATTATTCTCTACAATATATTTCTGCACGTCATCTCTTATAATGCCCTTAAATTTTGCACACTACTGATGTCAGGCTTACCGGATGGAAGTTGCCAGAATCCACCTTCTTACCTTTAAGTATTGGTACCACATGAGCCATCATCCAATCCTGTGGCAATAACCCTATTACAAGAGTCTCAGAATATGACATACAGCGTTTTTTAATAACTGAGCTCAATTCCCTCAATATCCGTGGATGAATGCCATCTCGGCCAGGGGATTTGTCATTATTTAATTTGCTCAAACGCAGGCTTACTTCTTCTTGTGTTAAACTAGTTACATCTGGTCGTGAACTTTTATTTTTGCCTTGTTGAATGCTACCTGGAACAGACAGTTCATTGGTGAACATGAGTGAAGAGTGCCTGTTTAATATCTCAACCTTCTCTTTGTGCTCTACAATTATCTTTCTATTATAAGGGACAGATATAATATTATCTTCTTTTCAGTATTGATGTATTTAGAAAATTTTGGGGATTTATTTTAATGTCTTTGTTTCTCTATAGGTAAATTTGCTGTTAGAGGCCGGGACTTCCCTGCCATGTGGGATATATTGCAGGCACTGTTTGTTTGTCTGGTCTCCCATTCAGGTTCAGTCGCTAGGTCTTCTGCTTAGCGCAGACGTTGGTCCCAGAACCTTGCTCAGGCACCTGTTATACGTGTGGTTACTGCTGACTCCCCAGCTAATGTCTATGGTAACCAGTGGTATACAGTGGCAACCCCCCGCCTACATCCAGAAATCACCTTACTAAACATGTCCGTGATGTGGCTCCTTGTCATTGGAGCTTGGATGCTTTCTGCTCTGATGATGTGGCAGCTCTGGATTGGCCCACGGGTTATGTCCCGTCCAACTGGGCATGAGAGTTTGGGGAGGATCTTGGCGCATTAAGAGCTTTCAGCAAAGCATGTGGGCATGCTAGAGTCACTTGTGTTTGGTGTGTGGGTGGATACGCTATTGCTCTGTGCATTTTGTGTACTTTGCACTGTATCAGCTACAAGTGAACATCAGTGATCTGTGTCAACAAGTGTTCAGGGCTGGATCTGTGCCATTAGAATTCTGGCACCTCCGGAGAGGAGATTGGCTGTGTGATTGCAGGGCTGGCATCAAGCCATTAAAATTCCGGCTCCTCCGGAGAGGAGGTATGCTGCATGTTCTTGCTGACTGTGAGTTTTTGCAATCTGTTTCTATCCTGTGTGTATGCTATACTTATCTGTGGGGTTAACAGGGTATTGCACCACAGAGCACATTCAACCCACGTGTTCTTTTGCAGTGGTTCTAACGGGGTATTGCACACTTCTTATTGTCCCTGTACCCATCGGTGGTTAGTTGAGCTGGTACTAACCTTCCCTGTACCCCTTGGTAGCTAGCTGAGCTGGTACTAACCTTCCCGTTACCCCTCAGTGGTGAGCTGAGCTGGTACATACTGTCCCTGTAACCCTCGGTGGTTAGGAGAGTAGGTACTCCTCTCCCTGTGCAGCTCTGAGTAGTATGGGTTTGATTTTCTGTGTTCCATTCTCACTGTGTGGAGTTAACTCAGTGTGTTTAGGGAGGAACGTTCGCTAGCTTTTTAACCATCTTTCTTCATACTAGCAGCAGTTTATTGCACGGTTGACCCCGGGTTGCGATTGCACCTTATTTGTCATTTATCTTTATGCAGTCCACCAACCCTAACATTTGCTAGACAGAAATAGAAAAAACCACCTGTTAGGCATGTGTTGTGGGGAAGCACAGATATCGTGTAGTCACCACATGGAACAAATGTATCAAGAAAAGGAAAATCCAGCTTCCAAAAAAATTCCAAATTTATTGTGAATAAAACATGAAGTCCAGTAGGATGAATTCACATGATAATGAGTAGCAGGTTATGCGTTTCGAACAATAGCTTGTTCTTTCTCAAAGCTATACTAATATTTGCTAGCTTGATTTCTTTTTTACATGTCTTATTTAGATCTTTATACTCCTGAAATGCTATTTCTGGATTCTCAGCCTTCAATATTTTGAATGCCCATTGTTTTTGTCTTACTAAATTGTGTATGACCTTATTTATTCATAATGGTTTATTTTTATTCCTGGGCATTTTATTGCCATAGCGTATACGTTTTCTACAGGATTCTAGTAGTATTTCATTAAGCATTCCCTGTTATGTTCAATATTCCCAGTTACCATGACTCGCTCCCAGTCTACACGAATAAGCTCTTCTCTTAATTTGTTGAAAATTTCTAAAGTTCCATGTTTTTGCATTTCCCATTTAGAATGTTTTGATTGAACATTACATTGAAATGTAGCATATTATGATCACTGTATCTCAAATGCTCCCTGACATGTAGATCTGAAATATTTTTTAGTATTAGTCAAAGTAGGACCGTCCCTATGAGGGTCACCATGTCGACGGTGGGATGGCTTTTATGCTATTTTTGATCCATATGTATGTACACCGTGTATGTATATATCTGTATGTGCTCTGTGTTTGCATGTATCTGTTCTGTGTATACATATAAGAGTACATATACTTTGTGTATAAATGCGTGTGTGCTATGTGCATATACATATGTGTGTAGCATCAAATGTTTCTTTGCAATGGTGCAATATTTTAGCCTTTGGAGTCCCATTGTTAACTTTTGCCCAGGGCCCCACATTGTCTAAAACCAGCCTTACTATGGGGCAGATGCACTGACACCTGCTTCATGCTATTCCTGATGATACTATGCACTGGCGCTAAGCTAATACTTTTTTACATGAATCCTTAAATTATTCACAGACTGACTACCACTCCCATTTTCAGTGTGTGTCAACCCTAGTGCAGTAGTAAAACACAATCCAACATGGGGATTTTTCTGTCCCTATGCAAAGAAACTGTGCCCTTTGTCCTCCATTCCTTACCTTGTAAAATAATAAATTGCATTGCTTGGCTTGCCCAAAAACTTTTATTGGCTGCAATTGTATCCCTGATTGTCTCTGCTAGACTATTTGATGTGATAAAGATGTAGCCAAGCTGAAATTTACAAATAAGATGCCATCTTGATACATATTCTCAGAAAGATATCTCACTTTGTGGATTAAGACTAGTGATGAGCGAGTGTACTCATTGCTCGGATTTTCCTGAGCACGCTTGGGTGGTCTCCAAGTATTTGTAACTGCTCAGAGACTTAGTTTTTGTTGACGCAGCTGCATGATTTACGGCTGCTAGTCAGCCTGAGTACAAGTGGGGGTTGCCTGGTTGCTAGGGAATCCCACACATGTATTCAAGCTGTCTTATCAACTGTAAATCATTCAGCTGAGGCAATGAAAACTAAATCTCCGAGCACTTAAAAATACTCAGCGATCACCTGAGTGTGCTCGGGAAAACCCGAGCAAGGAATATACTCGCTCATCACTAATTAAGATACAGTACATTAATCATGCAAAAGCCATTGACTTATCTAATGTTTGGTAACAGATTATTCTTTTCTGTGCAGTGATACTAAAATGCTGGGTTGTCGGTATTCTTTTAACAATGGCTACATCTGTAGGAATAGGACATATGGAAGCTTGCCTGGCCACTCCTGATATCATTAACCCACTCTTTGACACTTCAGCAGTGTGTGAAATGGCATCTGTAATTTATTTTGCTGATCCACATAAGTTGAATTGAATTTTTTTTTAAACAAAACCAATATAATGCATTTGTGAAATATTAGTATGCATCTACATTAAAGAAAAGGAAGTGGTTGGGAGAAGGGGGGAAGGGGAAAAGGGGAACAGGAGGGGAAGAGGAAGGGGCAGGGGAAACATAATAACAAAACAAGAAAGAACAAAACTAACAGATAAGCAATAACCTTGCTTTTTGGGCCACTGACCTAGTTAGGCCAGAAACAAATTGCCCTAATAAAGAAAGAAAACTTTTAACTTAGTTACTCATCTCAATTTGATCGTCAACAACACCACAATCCACAGAAAAGATTACTGATTTTGGAATCTGAAGTTCCATTTATTCCATTTTTTTTCATATTTTTGTAAACATCCATTCGCTATAGCGAATTTAAGATCTAAGGAATTGTGAAGATTAAGATTGTCCACAACGTCAGGGAAACTCGGAGCCTCAGAGCTCTTCCACATCGCTGCAATTTTGTTTTTAACTATCAACAAGATATGGATTATTACAAAATTCATTGAGTAATGTAATTTTTCGATGTCCACTGACAGAAGAGCCGTCTGGGGAGTCAGGACAAAGTCCTCATTGAGCAGACTACTAATGTATTTGGAGACCTGCTTCCACAGGTTTGTTAATTTTGGACATGACCAAAATATGTGAAGTAAGTCCCCCTTGTTTCCACATCCCCTCCAACACAACGGTGAAGAGCTTCAGCCGAAATGAGTAATTCTATCTGGTGTAAGATACCACCTTGTAACTAATTTGTAATATGTCTCGTGGAGTGGAAGCGAGATATTAGAGGCATAAGTGTTTTTTAATGCTTCTTCCCACTGCTCGTCATCTATTTGTAGGCCTAGTGTTTTCCCCCATTTTTTCATGTATTTGTTCTTTTTAAATGTATAGTCTTTATTGAAAATATTATATAGGAACTTAGTGCTCCAGAAAACTTTATGATCAAGATTTCTAAGCAATAAATATATTGGTTCGAATTTAGGAGAAGCCTTAGAAATGAAGATCTGAAGGCATTCTTTAACAATGAGGTACTGATTAAATTCTGATAATGGGATATTAAATTTTTGTTTGATTTCTGAGAAATTTAGTAGTTTATTGTTTGCCAACAAGTCTCCTAATTTTTTTACTCCCTTTTGTTCCCATAATGTTGGAAATTTTTGTCCGAATAGAGAGGTTATTAATGAAATTGGTAGAATTTCCCCAATTGTTGTTTTATTTTTTTCCCCCGGGATTTTAGCTAATTTATCCCATGCTTGAAGAATGGCTGAGATAATCGGATGACTACGTTTATATTTGTCTAAATTTAGGGTATGTTTAATGAGAAGGTTTCCCAAAGAATCAGATTTATTTAAAGACAACTCCATATCGAGCCACACCGGGTTATCTTTTTTATTGAACCATCCCTGGCTATGTTTTATTAAATTAATTTTGTGGTATGCTTGTAAGTTCGGGAGACCTAATCCACCATTTCTTTTACTTTTGTAAAGGATGTCCCTAGATATTCTGGCTTTTTTCCCACTCCAGACAAAATACAGTATTTTTTTTTGACAGTTTTTGAAAAATTCTGAAGAAAACTTCAAAGGTAATGTTCTAAAGATGTACAGAGTTTTTGGAAGTATCATTGATTTGACCGCTAGAACCCTACCCATCAACGATAACCCCACTTTACCCCATGATTGAAAATCTTTATTAATTACTGAAAGAATGTTCTCCCCATTAGTCTTGGCCAATTCGCTAACCCTTTTTGAAAAAGTAATTCCTAAATATGAAATCTGTTCCTCCTCCCAGGTAAAATCTACCATTTGTTTTATTGAATTAATGGTTTCTTCTTGTAAGTTGAGTTGGAGTATCTTTGATTTAATATTGTTTATCTTAAATAGAGAAATTTTAGAAAATTCCTCAAGTATTTCAAGGAGGTTTTTAATGGAATTGTGGGGGTCTGTTAGAGTTAGTAACATATCGTCTGCAAACAGGGATATTTTATATTGGTTGTTACCGATGTCCACTCCTAGAACATTCTTGTTAATACGAATCATTTCTGCTAAGGGTTCAATTGCCAGGGCAAACAACAGGGGGGACAGTGGGCAACCCTGTCTAGTTCCATTACTTATTGGGAAGGATTTTGATAAGTTGTTGGTAATGTATATTTTTGCACTGGGTATCGAGTAAAGCGCAAATACCGATGTGAGCCATTTATCATCAAAACCGAATTTCTCCATCACCATTTTAAGATACTGCCAATTTATTCGATCAAACGCCTTTTCGGCATCAAGTGTCAACAGGACAGATGAAGTACCATTGGCGTTAATTTTGCTGAGAATGTTGAGTAATCTCCTGGTGGCATCGGAGGTTTGTCTCCCCTCGATAAACCCAGATTGGTCATGTTTTGTCACTTTTGGTAAGATTTCTTTTAACCTATTAGCTAAGATTTTCGAATAAACTTTAACGTCTGTGTTTATAAGCGAAATAGGCCTATAGTTTTTTATTTCGTCGATGTTGCTCTGTGGTTTTGGGATCATTATCAAAGTTGCCTCCAGCATTTCTTTGGGAAAAACACCTAAGCTTGATGCAGTGTTGAAAATATTAGTCATGTGAGGGGCCAATAGATCTGAGAAGATCCTGTAATATTCATTAACCAACCCATCTGGTCCTGGTAATTTTTGGAGTTTAAGGGATTTTATTGTATCTCTGACTTCAGATACTGTGATGGCCTTTGTTAAATTATCTAGATCTGATGATTCCACTGTTGGAAGGTGTAATTTACTAAGAAATGACCTAATTTCTTTTGGATCTGAAATGGGGGTTAAAGGATCATCCTTTAAGTTATATAATTTGTGGTAGAATGTAGCAAATACTTCTGCTATGTTTGTTGGATGGTGGATCATATCCCCCGAACTATTTTTTATTTTATTTACTCTTTTATTTATCCTGTCTTTTTTAAGTTTGGCTAGCATGTATTTAGTCGGTTTATTAGTCTCGGAATAGTTCTTAAATTTTGATGCCTTAATTATTTTTTCATAGTCCTCCATAATAGCTTTATTTAATTGTTGTCTCAGTGCGAGTATGTCTTTGTAAACGCTTTGTGCGTCATTATTTGGGTTATTAAGATTATTTTCTTTTTCTCTGATTTTTTTCTGAATATTCATAATTTTTTCTCTTTGTTTTGCATTATGTCTCGCTGAGATCTGAATTAATTTTCCCCTAATTACTGCTTTGTGGGCGTTCCATATCACAAATGGGTGTGTTTCACCATTTATGTTTTCTTTAAAATAATTTTGCAATGAGGTTTTAATTTCCTCTCTGTATTCTGGAACGTTCAGCAGGTAACTATTGCATTTCCACAAAGCAGAATTTTTAAGATATGGTCCAATCATGACTTCAGTTACTATGGGTGAGTGATCAGATATTGACCTGTCCAGAATAGTGGCTTTTTTTATTTTAGTTATAGTATATATTTCTGTTAGAAACAGGTCAATCCTGGACTCCGTTTTATGTACCAGTGAGAAGAAGGAAAACTCCCTCGAGGTAAAGTTTAAACATCTGAAAGTGTCAAATAACTCGTTACTGGTAATCCATTTGTCGAGATTAATAGAGGAACTACGTGAGGCAGAAGTAGAGTCAAGTTTCCCATCGGGGACCATATTAAAATCTCCCATAATGTATAATTCTCCTTGTTTACATTTATGGATTTTCCTCATAACCTTATTTAGGAAGCTTAGTTGTTTTGTATTAGGGGCATATATATTTACGATGGTACAAATTACCGCGTTAATTTGACAAATTAAAATATGAAATCTGCCATTTGTGTCTTTAACCTCTTCTATAAGTTGGAATGGAACAGTGTTTTTAACCAATGTAATCACTCCTGCCTTCCTTCCTTTGGTCAATGAAGAAAAGCAGTGTGAGAAGTTTTTATTTGAGAATGTGGGGTGATTACCTTCTCGGAGCTTTGTTTCCTGCAGGCATACAATTTCTGCCTGCAGTTGTTTAATCTCCTTCCAGACGGCACACCTCTTCCACGGACTGTTGAGTCCCCTGACGTTGTAGGACATGAATTTCAGTTGCATGTTGTGGACCGTTGACGATGCTGCAAGAAAAAAACTTTAAACAAATTTAATACCTAAAGAATATCAAGATTGAACTAGAAATATAGAAAATAAGAGAGAAAAAAGAAAAGAAAAACCAGTTGTGTTGTTTAACTTCAAATAATCCAGTTCAATCGACCGATCTTCGTCCCTAAAGGGACCTTTGATCCAATGGGGGAAAAGTTTGTGTATAATAAAACTCCCACAATACCCCCTTAATTAGAGACCATCTTTTAACTAAAGCCTATTATAAAGGAGAGAAAAGGTTAGAAAAACTACCCAGTTCTGTCAATTTTGAGATCTAAAGAGGTTCAGACCCTCCTCTACTGAGTTAATGATCTTGAATTTGTCCTTATAATGGAACATAAGCTTTGTAGGGAAACCCCACTTGTATTGGATATGTTCCTCCTTGAGAATATCAGTCAGAGGTTTAAAGGACCTGCGCGTATCCAATGTATGTTTAGAAAGGTCTGTGAAGATTTTCAACCTATCATAAGGTTCCGGTAGGGATCCCTTATCTTTGACAAAATTCTGTATTTTTTCTTTAGTCCCGTAAAAATGTAAGCGGAGAATAGTGTCCCTAGGTTTCTCCTCTGATATTCCTTTTGGTTTAGGCAATCTATGGGCTCTGTCAATGCAAAGTTCCAGATTTGAGATATCGGGCAAAGCTTTTTTGAACACTGTTTTTACAAAGTCCGGAAGGTCTGACTGTTTTACTTCCTCCGGTATACCCCTTATTTTTAGATTATTCCTGCGACTCCTATCTTCAATGTCCGCTATTTTAAGCCTCATGTCGTTTATTTCCTTTTTTAGTGCCATGTTTTGGGTAGTTAGGGACTCCGTTTTCTGTTCTAATTCGAATATTCTAGAGTCTTGCAGTTCCAGTTTTTTTGCAAAACCTTCAAATACTTCTTCAAATATTGAATTGTGTTTAGCAAATCCGGCGTTTAGTTTGTCATCTATTAATGATATGATGGTTTGAAAAAATTCTTCTTGAATATTTGGTTTAACTGCCCCTATGTCCGAGTACGATCTCTTTTAGTGTTACCTATAGATACTAATGGCTCCTCAGAAGCGGATCTTTTTGCTGACAAGGAAGTATCCATCGCCTGTACCCCAGCTGGGATAACAACAGGTGGAGAAGGGGCACCTTTAACTTTCACTTCTGTGTTTGTTTTTGTGCTGTTGGACCGTGTTGCAGGCACACTTTTTTGCAAAGCCATTTTTATGTTACTTGATTGCAACCCTGTTGCTTTATTTGATTTATAATCGTCCCCTTTTTGTGGGGATCTAGACTTGTCTGGGCTCAGCAAATTAGGTATGTCCACATATGATCTGGAAGCGTGTTTTTTTATTCTGGTTCTTTGCTCCATTTAATAAGTATTACAATTATAATGTGACCACAATCCCTTTATAGGTTACTTTTTGTGGGATCTCCCCAGATTTATTTTGTACAGTGATAATAGTATCTTCACATATGTTAGGTTTCTGTACTCAGGTTACCACTATGCAAGGCTAAGTGCACCTCCCCCCCCTGCTGCCGCTGCCCAGCTCTGCCACAGTATGTGATAATCACTCTAACTTGTTTGTGCCTATATGCACACTAATTGATGTTATTTTGGTGGTACACAGCTCCAAAGTCCCCTCTGTTATATAGTCTTAGCCTCTCAGGATTTATACCCCTTACTTTATATGAAAGCAGTTGTTTATTCCACAGCTTTACTGCCCGCTCACTATTGCAGTACCTTCCGGATCACAGTGCACAATTCTTTAACAGCGCGCTGCTCCTTGCCAGCAGAGATAATTATTTATATTCCACAGCTTTGCTACCCGCACCTTATTGCAGTATTTTCCGGCAAACAGTACACAGATTTATACCACAGCGCGGCTTCCACTAATAAAGTTATCAGTGTTCCATAGCTGCGTGCTCCCAGCTTTAAATATGCTCGTCGGTGCTAGGGGTGATCTCTGTAGCAGTCTTACCTTCTGCCTATTAAGGCGGCGCTGCTGTGTCCCCGGCACCAGTTCTTGCGGCCGCTACTGTAATGCTGTGATACTTTTTCAGGGGTTCTGCTACAGTGTGCCGTCCTCTCAGGCTGCGGTGACGGTTGCTCCTGGACTAGCTGTAGATCTCCGAATCCTGGCCTGAGAAGGCGGTGCTGCGGTGCTCGCGTCCTAGTTTGCTGTGTCCTCTAGTAATTAGCGGCAGGTCGCGGCTTCACATCTGGCGCGGAGGTGTCCTCTCCAGCAATGGCCGCAGCGGCAAAAGGTCTCCCTCCCGCCGCCGCAGCAGTCCGGAGCGGCCCCTCAGCTGTGATGAGGGGGCTCTGGAGCGGCCCCCACGGTCCTGCGCCGCAATAATCGAACTGCAATCCTCCTGGCAGCCGGAGGTGTCTGGGGATATCCCCAGCAACAGGCTCTTTCTTCAGCTGCTTGTCACAGCTCAGCTCCAGTGTGTGAGAGCCTGTAGATGTTGTAATCCTTCAGGAGGGGAGACAAAGACTTCTCACAATGGCAGTGTCACCATGAGGTGCTTCTAGCACAGAAAGTTCAGATCTTCCTATCTCGGTTTCTGCTTTGCCTAGAGACCTGGTTTTGGTCTCATTTTAAGCTTTAGAAGTTAGGCTTTTGATTGAAGGCAAAATCTTGGCAAAAAAAGGTCTCAAAGTCACTTTTGACGCTTTGTTGTCAGGGTTTCTGTGAGCGCTTAAGACTCCTGCTTCCTCACATTGCAGCAGCCAGGACACGCCCCGTTGAATTGAAAATTGTTTGGAATCACTGGAACCTGCAAATTTCAGGAAATCCACACATTGATTTTGTCATCTTTAGTATATAAACATCCTCCAAAAGCAACTTCTTCCAACAATCTAAAAGCAATTTGGTGATGATCAATGCTTTCTCCAGCAATGATGGAGACCATGTCACAAGGCAAAAGTAATAAATAAGTGGCTCTCATAATAATAAAAATCTATATATAGTGCTACCATATTCCTCAGCGCTTTACAGTTGGCACACATTGTCATCGTTGTCTCCTCTCAGGTGATTTTAAATGCAGTTATCGATTCATGTGCTACGGAAAAATTTACTAAGACAAAAAATATTAATGATGGGAGCGTGGCGATATAGTGGAGCAAGAAGGATGTGCTAGGCTTGAGCTCTGATCATCCTGATTAATAACCTGCCATTATCTCACCCAAGAGGCTCTATCCGGGTATCGCTGCATTCCCCTGGGCACCTGGAGGTGTCCGGCTCCTGAGGAGGTCCGAACCGCGGCTCTGGTCAGATATAATCCCGGGATATCCAGGTGGAAGGCAGCATCTGCAGGAGGCGGCGGCCATTTTCTTGACGCGCTCCTAAGGAGTGGAAGACACAGAGCGCGGGCATTTGGCTCAGGACAAGCAGGCTGATTCCTTGGACGTATGAGAGGAGGATCACGTGGTGTGAGCCCTGAGAAACGGGCCCCGCGCTCCCCTCACTAATCACATAAAGCGCCGGCTGGCTCCCAGCATTTGCACCATTACATGTGTTTCTACCCTCTGCTCCCACTGCCCGGGCCAGGGCTGGACTAGTTGGTGATCCAGCTTATTACTCGCCACGCTGGAACTACAGTATTTTTTTATTACACTGCCTAAGAAGAGGAAAAGGCATTGAATTTAGATAAGTAAGGAGTGGTGAATGCCACATTGCATGCTGAATTCCTTTGGCTCTCAGCTTTGCATCCTGAGCCCTCCCCTCCCCTAAAGCCATAATTTTAACTGTTGCAATAACTTCCTGACTCTGCAGGGTACTGTTTTGCAAAGAGCTTGCAAGCTTTATGGTGGCTTTGAGTGCAATTGTTTATATTACTATACGCTGGCACTAGGGTTGAGCGACCTTCACTTTTATAGGATCGGGTCGGGTTTCACGAAACCCGACTTTTGGAAAAGTCGGGTCGAGTGAAATCGGCCGATCCTATAAAAAAGTCGGGGTCGGGGTCGGCCGAAACTCGAAACCCAATGCAGTGCATTGGGTTTCCATGGTTCCCAGGGTCTGAAGGAGCGGAAACTCTCCTTCAGGCCCTGGGATCCATATTTAAGTGTAAAATATAGAATTAAAATAAAAAATATTGCAATACTTACCCTCTGACGCGCCCTGGTACTAACCGGCAGCCTTCCTCCTTCGAATCCGCGCTTCTAGGACCTTGCCGTGACGTCGCGGTGACGTCGCGGCTTGTGATTGGCCGCGCGGCCGCCCATGTGACCGCTCGCGCGGCCAATCACAAGCCGCGACGTCACCCGCGACGTCACCGAAGGTCCTGGAAGGGCTGATTCTTAGGAAGGAAGGCTGTCGGAAGGAAGCAGGGCGCTTCCGAGGGTGAGTATATTCCTATTAGGTATATACTCACCCTCGGAAGCGCCCTGCTTCCTTCCGACAGCCTTCCTTCCTAAGAATCAGCCCTTCCAGGACCTTCGGTGACGTCGCGGGTGACGTCGCGGCTTGTGATTGGCCGCGCGAGCGGTCACATGGGCGGCCGCGCGGCCAATCACAAGCCGCGACGTCACCGCGACGTCACGGCAAGGTCCTAGAAGCGCGGATTCGAAGGAGGAAGGCTGCCGGTTAGTACCAGGGCGCGTCAGAGGGTAAGTATTGCAATATTTTTTATTTTAATTCTATATTTTACACTTTAATCTGAATTCCGATACCAATTCCCGATATCTTAAACATATCGGGAATCGGGATCGGAATTCCGATTCCAGATTCAAAAGATCGCCGACTTCATGGCCGACCCCCCACTGGGGTCGGGTCGGGTTTCATGAAACCCGACCTTGCCAAAAGTTGGCGACTTTTGAACAATTTCGACCCGTTTCGCTCAACCCTAGCTGGCACGACAGGCTTACACGGTCTATATTCTACTTAAGTGTTACCTATTGTAATCTCAAGACTTTAATTATGAACCGTTCAAGAAATTCAAGTGCATCTGAGAAGTTGAAAAAATATGTGCGACCTGACCCCTCTGATAACCTGCAGTCGCATAAAGACAGCTCATCTGGGGTCACATCTACAGACCAGCAGAAAAACCACACTTCTGATAGTGAGGAGGGAGAGGAACAAGAGGATTTAACTTTAAAACAGGCATCTGAACAGCTGATGCAAGCTATATCCTTAACTAGGACATCCCTGTCTGGGAAAATAGAGGAGGTACATTCCGAGGTGGGACGCCTCCGGCAAGATATGCAAACCATGAGTGGCCGGATAATGGAAGTTGAATCACGGATATCTCACCTGGAAGACAGTTCCATACCTATGGAGACTAAACTGACCAAAGTATCTGGCTCTATAAATGCTTGGAAGCAGAAGCCTGGTGAATTAGAAAGCAGACTACGTCATAACAATGTCCGTATTATTGGGCTGCCTGAACGCTCAGAAGTTCAACAACCTGAGCAATTTTTGGAGAATTGGCTCAAAGATACACTAGGGGATGAATTCTCCTCAACTTTCTCTGTAGAGAGGGCCCACAGGGTTCCTACAAGGCCTCTTCCTCCGGGCGCTCCACCGAGAGCTTTTTGGTGCGTATTTTCAACTGCAGGGACAGGGATGGTATGCTTCGAAAGGCAAGGCAAAAGAGCCCCATCAAATTTAACAATGCCACTATTTCAATTTTTCCTGATTTTTCAATGAAACTTCAAAAGCAATGGGCTCAGTTCATGGAGATAAAGAAGCAACTCAGAAAAAAGAACATACTCTATTCATTGATCTACCCGGACAGACTTTGAGTTGTTTATGAGGGCTCCACTTCTTTTTTTGCGTCCCCAGCGGAAGCCGAGGAATGGATGCGCTCTCATGTGGAGGTGGGTGAGGGGGAGGGTAAGAAATCCTGAATTGTTTGCTGTCTCTATATTTGGGTACATTTGAAATGGAGCTTCCTCATCGTGGGGGGGGGGGGGGGTTCTTTTTTTACTTCCCTCTTTTTTCTCTTTCCTTTATTTTTTGGTAAATGGAGCTCTTTCCGTTAACGTCCAAGATAACACCTATACCAGATTCTGTGTTCAGAGATGGTACCCTCTTTATTGGACTGCAATAGGAGCATGGAACTTTGCTCCCTTTTGAAGCAATTTTTGCTTTTTCTTGTTCAAAGTTTGTCAGTTATTGTTGTTCTTCTTCTTATAGAAATTGCTGCCATGATTTTCTCCATTATTTGTAAGAAATGTGATCAGTGTGACGATGCATACTATGTTTGGATGAAGGGGCATGGCGACTGATATTACATGTATGACTTGGAATGTGAGAGGCCTCGGAACACCTAGAAAGAGGGTTTAAGTATTTTCTCAGATACGTCGCTATCACCCCCATGTTATAGCTCTGGTTGAGACACATCTGACCAGGGACTCAGCTCGTTATGTGCAAATGCCGTGGGTGCAGTGGTCTGTACATGCATTCCATACCAGTTACTCTAGAGGGGTTTCTTTGTTAATCCACAAAGATGTTAGATGGGAGGTTAGAGAGGTTCGGAGGGATCCAGAGGGACACTTCATATTTGTACATGCGACGGTGAACTTGAAAGACTATGTTATAATGTGTATATATAATCCCCCCGCCTAATATGTCAGTAATTCAAAAGGCGGTGAGCTTTGCTTTAAATTATCCAGACGCATATGTTATGTGTATGGGAGATTTCAATCTGGTTATGGACGATTGCTTGGATAGGCTCAAATTGGACAACGTGGCCTCAGAAGTGACCTCTTCTCCGTCTCGGTTATCATTACTTATGGAAGGAACTGGTTGGTCAGATTTAGGGAGAACGCACCATCCAGATGTTAGAGAATATGCCTGTCATTCATCCGTTAGACGCACTCTGTCCCAGTTAGATTACATATTTGGATCCAGTAATTTGGCGATATGGGTGGGGGAGGTGAAACATGGGAGTAGAGGAATTTTGGATAATAGCCCGGTAATTCTTAAACTTAGATTTAGTCATACGGATAGCAACATAGTATGGAGTTTAAACCCATTTTGGCTGAAATTAATAGGGCCCAATGACAGAACTACAGACCAGCTGGACTGTTTGGTCTCGTCCCATCCAGATCCACACAATATTAATATTTTTGGGATGCTCTTAAAGCATACCTGAGGGGTTGTTTATCCTCTACAATCTCATATATTAAACGTAAGACCTTACAGGAAGATGACAATATGGAGAGGCGTTTTAGAGACTCAGAAGCAGCCTATATAGCTAATCAAACAAGTGCAAACAGAGCTGAATGGTTACTTTCTTATAGACTACATGGCCAGTATACTGACACTAAATCTAAGCGCAAGCTGTTTTTTACTTGCCAGGCATACTTTGAACTAGGAAACCAGTCTAGTAAACTTCTGGCATTTATGGTACGTCAACACAACGCATCTAACACTATATTTAAAATTCGGGAACCAGATGGATCAATAGTTACCTCGACAGACGGCATACTTCAATGTTTTCATAACTATTATAAAGAACTATACAGCTCCAGGGGGGACTTTGATACTATGGACTGTCTAAATTATTTATCAGACATAGAATTCCTTCTCTGAGTCCTACACAACAGGCTTTCTTAGATGCAAATTTTACTCTTGAAGAGATAAATGTGGCCATAACAGATCTGGCTTCTGGAAAAGCACCCAGTCCAGATGGATTTCCCATAGAACTGTATAAGAAATACCGAGACAATTTAGCGCCAATCCTTTTGAAGGTATTTCAGGGGATTTGGAAGGGGGGTTCCTTACCAGACTCCTATTATGAAGCAACTGTTATAGTTTTAAAAAAAGATGGAAAGGACCCTCTGGAGTGTGGATCATATCGCCCCATCTCCTTAGTAAATGTGGACTACAAAATTTTTACTAAAATTCTGGCCACTAAGTTAAATACGGTAATATTGGACATAATACATCCAAACCAGACTGGATTTATGCCGGGTAAGAGTACGTCTATTAATATCAGGAGAGTTCAGTCCATAGCCCAATATAGTTCATTGATACTAGAGAATAAGTGGGCCATGACCTCGCTGGACGCGGCCAAAGCATTTGACTCTCTTGAATGGCCTTTCCTATTTGCATGTCTACAGAAGTATCAATTTGGCCCTGAATTTCAAAAATGGATTCACGCAATATACTTGAAACCAAAAGCCTGGATAATTATTAATAATTCTGAATCTGAAACACTCTCCTTGGAAAGGGGAACACGTCAGGGTTGCCCTCTCTCTCTTTGCCCTTGTGATTAAAGCACTAGCGATATGTATGAGATCCACCCCATCTATTCAGGGTATTAGAATAGCAGACCGCACAGACATTATTGGTCTATATGCAGATGATATGGTAGTGTTTTTGGATGAAGTCGAGGAGACGCTGCCACATGTGATCACTGCTATAGATGGATTTGGTACGCACTCTAAGTTATACATCAATTGGGAAAAATCTGCTTTAATGCCTCTCTCCCATGTCCCAACAGATCATCTTGAAATGTTATCCCCATTACCAGTTGTATCTAATTTTAAATACCTGGGAATAATTATTTCGAAATGCAGTGGACTTGATGTGCAGCTCAATATTTTCCCATTGCTAGACCTAGTCAAACACAAGTTCACCATTTGGAGTAAACTACAGTACCATTGTCTGTTTCTGGATACATAAATCTAGTTAAAATGATATTACTTCCGAAGCTCAATTATTCCCTCCAACATATTGCTGCACCGGTCCCTAAATCCTTTTTCTCAAGCTTAAACTCTCTAACGTCATCCTTTATATGAGGGAAGGCTAGACCTAAACTTAAGTTATCGACTTTACATAGATCCAAACAAATAGTAGGAGCGGCGTTACTAGACTTTTTCTGTACTATTTGGCTGGCCAACTTAGAGCTTTGGGTAAATGGATGCCTGGGGGTTATTTACCAAACTCAGAGAGCCATTTGGCTCATGCTGCAAGGATTGATTCCCCGCTGTTTTTTTTAGAAATAAATAAACCTAATTCCCCTAAATTACTACCGCTACTCTGAATGGCGCGATTGATTTGGAAACAGGTTAAAAAAGTAATCCACTTTGATGGAATTTAAGCCGAAATGCCATTATGGAACAATGAATATTTCCCAGGGTTATTGAATCATCCATCCGCTCAGTTCTGGATATCATATGGTGTTTCTTCAATTAATAATCTATATGAACAGGGCGTTCTGATGTATTTTGAACAAATGCAAATTAAATATAATGTCCCTAAATCCCAATTCTTTCGCTATTTGCAGCTTAGGACAGCGATCCAATCACATATGCACAGTATAAATTTGACGCAACAAATATCCTTCCCATTGATAGGAATCCTTAAATTGCAGGGACCCTGCGGTCTTATCTCTGCACTATGTACATAAATGTTGTCCACGGGCGCTGACTCTGCTTTACTTCCAATTAAAGAAAAGTGGAAACTTCTGGTTCCTGATCTTCAAGATGAGGACTGGGAAACAATTCTTGAGTCCCCAACCAAAGTTTCCCCTTCGGCCTACAATAAAATGATCCAAATGTGTATGATACACCAATTATACTTAACCCCATTAAGATTGTTCAAAACTAGATGGTCTCAATCTTCAGAATTCCTTAGATGCCACACAATGGTTGCAGATTTTATACACATGATATGGGGTTGTCCAATTATCCTATCTTTCTGGAAAGAGGTGACTTCGTTGTTGTCCTCCCTTGTACACATTCCCTTTCCTTTGAATCAGTTGGTGTGTTTTTTTGGAGAAGAAGAGATATGGGAACATCATACTCAAATTTTTTTGAGAGACACTTTTCTTAGCAAGGATGGACAACACACATCCATCTCTCAGAGCTTGAGTGAAGTTGGCAAACTCAGTCAGTCATACCTTATGAAAGAACTTTATACCAGAATCGGGGCTGTTTAGGGAAATGTAATAAAATTTGGGATGTTTGGAACTCGTCGTACCTCACTATGTCATCACATTGGTAATGGCCTAGCTCCAATTTCATAGAGTTTAAGATGAATTCTGCATCGGCTCGCACTACGTTCTAATACTGAATTATTAATGAGATGGAGATTGTTATGGCAATAGGATTGTTTTAAGTTTTAAGTCTTAGGTAGCTACTTTAGACATACTGTAATATCTTGTGCTACTTTTATTGTTTTCTTCATAGATATTAGGTTGACTGTGTATGTTCTGATCTGAATATATGCCAACCATGTATGTCTTAATTTTGTTGTTGTTTAATAAACGAATTTAAAAAAAAATAAAAAATATTAACGATTGAACTTTCAAGTCACATTCTTAGGGCATGTTCACACTGTCATCTTTTTTCAGCAGTCAAAAATAAAAGCTGAAGTTGATTCAGGAATCACTCCTTTTCTAAAATGTTTTGAAGATTTGAATCTCCTCTATCTTTTATTTGTGGGCTTCCAGAGTCCGTTTTGGATGTTTTTTTTCCCTCCAGCTTGTTTTTTTAATTTCATTTTTTAGATATTTGAGCAATTTTTTTTAGACTTTTTTTTAATTCCACTAAACCATTGAGAGGAATCTTTTAGCAAAAATGTTGTGAAAATGCAAGTCATTTGAAGGTCTGAGGGTTTGTAAAAAGCTCCAAAGCCTGAACGTAAGAATAGTAATAAGAAATGAATAGATCTGTACTTTTTAATTTTTTTTGTGCTTTTCCTGGTGTTTTCCAGAAAAAAAATAGCAGAGAAAGGTCCAATGCAAGCATACCCAATGTGAAATGAATCCAGCTCTGCCTCACTGAATCCTTAACATTTACTTATCACAGGAACTGAGGAGCCTCACGTACTGTAAGTGGTCCAAGACATACATGTGTTCCTATCAGCTGTGGTGAAACGATACCTGAGTGGATTGGGGAACACTCGCTTGGCACGGGATTTAAGTACTCAGGCACGATTTCTCCACTTAAACAGTCTAATCCGGTTTATTAAACTTCATAAACCACATGACATACAGTCTATTTCATTACATTCATGAACTTATCATGACCACCAGTCTGTTCATGCAGCAGATAAACTTCTCTGCCATATATTACAATCCCCTTGTTATCTGGAGTTACCTTTCAGGAGCTCCGGCTCCACACTCTGACTCCTGCCAGTGCTAGTTCACAGGGGAAATCTGCCTCACTGGGATCACCGTCCTTGTGACCAGGGCACCTCGGATAGTCCAGACTCACAGTAGGAACTGTAGCTTCCCCAACACAGAAGCCGTCTCAGGCTCTGTAGGTGTAGCCTTTCCATGTGCTTCCAGGAAGTCCAATCACAGGCGCTTCCAACACACAGGCCATCACTCCATGGTCTCACAGGTGCTTGCAGGACTCCAGTCCATCCCAGGACAATCCAACACCCTGACCATTCCGGGACTCACACTCTCACCAGGTGCTTGCAGGACTCCAGTCTATCCCAGGACAATCCAACACCCTGAACATTCAGATCCACAGTCTCAGGTGCTTCCTGGAAGAATCCACTCACAGGAGCTTCCAACACCGACCGCCCAGGACCTTGCACATGGACCACACAGATCCATACACTCTGACCATGTGACCAGACCTGTCACATTATATGCCTGTAACCACTCCCCTGGATGGGAGTGTCGGTGTCTGTGGCTAGTTTGACCCGCCCATCTCTCATAACTAGTGCAGCGCCCCAGAGACCTGGTCGTTGCAGTAGTATCGCTCTGCCACCAAGGAGAGTGACGGTACGTCTGATGGCACTAAAGGAGTTCTTCTGACCAGGTATCACCAGCACACATTACACTTCACACTCCGGCCACTAGGGGGAGAAAAATGTTTTATTTATTAGGCCACTCCTCACACTGGTAAAACTAGGGGTTGGATAGGAAGTTAGTCAGAAGCTGACTGGGTTGGATTCAGGCAACATCCCGTGGCAGGGGGTGTTGCAGGGAGAAGATTCAGGGGGGTCCCTGTCAGGTGTGGGAACCTGGCAGGTACCTAGCGACAAGAACAGAACGTTACGGAACCGCACCTGCACTACCCGCGGCGGTATCCTAAGAAAGAGACACGAAGTGAAGGATATTGTGGACAGTGAGAAACAAGATCAAGCACAAAGGAGAGCCAGTAGGAGTCGTGCCCGGAGAACGGCAACATCCTACTGAGGCACGTAGCCGGTGCCCGGAACACTGAGGAAGTGACTGACTTTATGCCTTAATTCAAATACTGCAGGACAGTTAATTATAGGTTGGCTGTCTACCTTACATCACCTAAGCAGACATAGGGGGCAACGCGTGGAGAGGGGCGTCTCTAGGGTCCCGGAAGAGCTCCGAGCCTACCCGTCAAACGGGTGCGTACTAGCCATAACATACTGGGGGATGGAGAACTAGAAAGAACTGGAACAAATTAGAATGAACGAGAATAGAAGTTGTGAGGACTATCCCGAATGCTCAGCAGGGAAGCACTACAACACACAGGCGCTAGTGGTAGGCAACGATTTCCACCTGCAAAGGGAACTCTGGATGTGCCTTCGGACCGGCCGGTCTCAGACAGCCCTGTTAACTGTGCTCTGGATTGCGGATCCTGAAGTCTTCAGTAAAGAGGTAAAGAGACTGCAACCCTGTGTCCTCGTTATTGTCTGTACCTCACACCATCACCACCTCCACTACTGGGAAGCCCTGGGGACATACTTCACCTGCGGGAAGGTATACCATCTAGCTGCCATCACATCACCCCAGTGGACCCCAAGCAGCGTTGGTCACCCTGACCAAACACCACAGGTGGCATCACAAACCCTTGACAGACTCGTATCACCTTTCATTGGACGCCCCTTAGCAGGGTCACGGACCGGGTCCAGCCACCGTGACATCCCCAGAACTGAGCCAGCAGAGGACCGGTATCGAGTAACCCGCGGCCCTGCATCTGGGGGCGCTCCACTAGCCCTGCCAGTCTCCCATTAGAACTACACAATTACTTGTGGGACTACAGGTCCCAGAACACAACATAACTTCAGACTTACAGCACAGAGTGTTCTCCTCTGCGACACACATACTGGCCATCTAAAATCCTGCCGGACTTTGTTTCATCACAATTATGCCTCCAAGGGCATCCTGAAGCACACACACAGCGCCCCCTGGCTGCAACATGGGTCACTGCACCACACAGCCTAAATGCTTTGAGAAATAGCTAGTATGTACTTTTGTATTATGTATTAGCAAATTTCATGTTCATTCAGACAGCTAAGATGGAATGCTTTGGTTACAAATTAATTTGCCTGTAATTGCTGGGAAAGAGACTTTGCATGAGAGCCTAAAAGCTTCAGTCCACCCCACTGTGATATACTGTCATAAGCAGCATATTATCAGTCATTTGTTGTGTAATTATCATCAACTAGATTATTAGGGCTATTTACATACTATGCAAATCCTTTTTGTAAGCATGCATGTCTAACTCCCTATGGGTTTTATTCTGAAGCCGGTTTAGCTCGGAAATACAGAGAATGTTTATTACATAGAATATTATTGTACCGTCCTCATAAGCCTTATTTCCTGACTTATGACAGAATAAGTGTTTCAGAGCACATCTATTAGTTTTTGTTTGAAGCACCAAGAGGCGGACAAATCTCTAGCACTGTCTACTTATCCATGTATCTGAAAAACTGATTAGAACATCTTTATTTTCTGGAGAGAGCAGAAAAGGTCAAATGTGTACAATATGTTCTGTAGTACTGTACCAACAGATTCCTCGTAGTTAACGCATGAGCCACTTCTCAAATGCAGCTGTTGCCTGTTCTCCCTGCCATTTAAATTCTCCTTTTTTTGTTTGTTCTTTCCTCTTCTATAGTTTTGCTGCATTTACTATTTCTTCTATTTGTTCAATGAACAATAAACATGTTCTGTCTCCTTAATATAATGGGGTGTTCACAACTGGGCAGCAAATTTCTGTGAATAAGAATATTAAAGTGTTTTTTTTTAAAGGAATAAATAAGTTTTCATCTAGTAAAGTGAATAGGGCGGCAATACCAGACACAACGTTTAAACTACAGTAGTTGCTGGAACAACTCTTTTTTCTGCAAGACCAAGCATTTTTTTCATTGTCTCACTCCAAGCCATACCTTCTATATATCTTTTTCCATTGTTGTAGCCATATAAGAGTTTATTTTGTTCATGACTAGTAGTCCCTAAGGAAGCCAGAAGAGTTAAACCATATCAAAGTACCAAGGAATTTAATTTTATAAATTAATATTTTAATCTTAATGAATTCAAGGTTTTTATTTCCAAATATAACAATAAAGTTCCCAGGTGAAACTTATCTAGATACTGTAAGTACTGCACAAATGTTGCTTTTCTCTTTCTGAATTTTAAATTAGGTGAAAAGCAGAAAAGGAATTAATTGAGCAGATAAAATAACACAGTTTATAACAATAAAATGGTTGCCTCTTTGTGGATCTTTCCATTAGGCCACGTGAACTTTTTCATTGGTGCTCTTTAACCGCTTTGGTCATGTACCATGATGCCAAAGACTTCCTTAGGCAAACAACTTAATCTTTCTAGCATATCTATTAGCCTATTATATGTTAGCAATCAAAGTTTTTGGCTCTTAAGGTACCGTCACACTGAACGATATCGTTAACGATATCGTTGCTTTTTGTGACGTAGCAATGATATCGTTAACTAAATCGTTCTGTGTGACAGCGACCAACGATCAGGCCCCTGCTGGGAGATCGTTGGTCGCTAGGGAAAGTCCAGCACTTTATTTCGTCGCTGGATCTCCCGCTGACATCGCTGAATCGGCGTGTGTGACGCCGATTCAGCAATGTCTTCACTGGTAACCAGGGTAAACATCGGGTTACTAAGCGCAGGGCCGTGCTTAGTAACCCGATGTTTACCCTGGTTACCGTTGTAAATGTAAAAAAACAAACACTACATACTTACATTCCCGGTGTCTGGTCATGTCCCTCGCCTTCAGCTTCCCGCACTGACTGGTGAGCGCCGGCCAGCCGTAAAGCAAAGCACAGCGGTGACGTCACCACTGTACTTTACGGCCGGCGCTCAGTCAGTGCTGGAAGCTGAAGGCGAGGGACCTGACCAGACACCGGGAATGTAAGTATGTAGTGTTTGTTTTTTTACATTTACAACGGTAACCAGGGTAAACATCGGGTTACTAAGCACGGCCCTGCGCTTAGTAACCCGATGTTTACCCTGGTTAACCGGGAACTTCAGGATCGTTGGTCGCTGGAGAGCTGTCTGTGTGACAGCTCTCCAGCGACCAAACAGCGACGCTGCAGTGATCGACATCGTTGTTGGTATCGCTGCAGCGTCGCTTAGTGTGACGGTACCTTTAACCCCTTCCCGACCTTTGACGCATACGCTGCGTCATGAAAGTCGGTGCCATTCCGACCCATGACGCAGCATATGCGTCATGGAAAGATCGCGTCCCTGCAGAACGGGTGAAAGGGTTAACTCCCATTTCACCCGATCTGCAGGGACAGGGGGAGTGGTAGTTTAGCCCAGGGGGGGTGGCTTCACCCCCTCGTGGCTACGATCGCTCTGATTGGCTGTTGAAAGTGAAACTGCCAATCAGAGCGATTTGTAATATTTCACCTAAAAAAATGGTGAAATATTACAATCCAGCCATGGCCGATGCTGCAATATCATCGGCCATGGCTGGATACACTAATTTGCACCCACTCCACCCCTCCGATCGCCCCCCCAGCCCCCCGATCTGCGGTCTCCTCCCCTCGGTCCTGTGCTCCGCTCCCCCGTCCTCCTGCCCGCTCCCCCCGCGCTCCAATCACACCCTCCGTGCTCCAATCAAACCCCCCCGCACTCCGATCCCCCCCCCGCACAGCGATTCCCCCCCGCAGAGCGATCCCCCCCCGTGCTCCGATCCACCCGCCCGCACAGCGATCCCCCACTCCGTGCTCCAATCCACCACCCCGTGTTCCGGTCCACCCCCCCGTGCTCCGACGCCCCCCCCCCGTGCCCTGATCTCCCCCCCCCTTATACTTACCTGGCCTCCCGGGGACCGTCCGTCTTCTTTCCTGGGCGCCGCCATCTTCCAAAATGGCGGGCGCATGTGCAGTGCGCCCGCCGAATCTGCCGGCCGGCAGATTCGTTCCAGAGTGAATTTTGATCGCTGAGATAGGTTATATCTCAGTGATCAAAATAAAAACAAAAAGTAAATGACTCCCCCCCCTTTGTCACCCCCATAGGTAGGGACAATAAAAAAAAATATATATTTTTTTTTCCACTAAGGTTGGGGTAAGAACTAGGGTTAGGGTTAGGGGTAGGGTTAGGGGTAGGGTTAGGGTTAGGGGTAGGGTTAGGGGTAGGGTTAGGGGTAGGGTTAGGGGTAGGGGTAGGGGTAGGGTTAGGGTTAGGGGTAGGGTTAGGGTTAGGGGTAGGGTTTCGGTATGTGCACACGTATTCTGTTCCTCTGCGGATTTTTCCGCTGCGGATTTGATAAATCCGCAGTGCTAAACCGCTGCGGATTTATGGCGGATTTACCATGTTTTTTCTGCGCATTTCAATGCGGTTTTACAACAGCGATTTTCTATTTGAGCAGTTGTAAAACCGCTGCGGAATCCGCAGAAAGAAATGACATGCTGCGGAATGTAAACCGCTGCGTTTTCGTGCAGTTTTTCCGCAGCATGTGTACAGCGATTTTTGTTTCCCATAGGTTTGCATTGAACTGTAAACTCATGGGAAACTGCTGCGGATCCGCAGCGTGTGCACATACCTTTAGAATTAGGCTATGTGCACACGGTGCGGATTGGCCGCTGCGGATCCGCAGCAGAGTTCCATCAGGTTTACAGTACCATGTAAACATATGGAAAGCCAAATCCGCTGTGCCCATGGTGCGGAAAATACCGCGCGGGAACGCTGCGTTGTATTTTCCGCAGCATGTCAATTCTTTGTGCGGATTCCGCAGCGTTTTACACCTGTTCCTCAATAGGAATCCGCAGGTGAAATCCGGACAAAAAACACTGGAAATCCGCGGTAAATCCGCAGGTAAAACACAGTGCCTTTTACCCGCGGATTTTTCAAAAATGGTGCTGAAAAATCTCATACGAATCCGCAACGTTGGCACATAGCCTTAGGGCTAGGGTTGGGTTGGAATTAGGGTTGTGGTTAGGGTTAGGGGTGTGTTGGGGTTACGGGTGTGTTGGGGTTAGGGTTGTGATTAGGGTTACGGCTACAGTTGGGATAAGGGTTAGGGGTGTGTTGGAGTTAGAATTGAGGGGTTTCCACTGTTTAGGCACATCAGGGGGTCTCCAAACGCAACATGGCGCCACCATTAATTCCAGCCAATCTTGTATTCAAAAAGTCAAATGGTGCTCCCTCACTTCCGAGCCCCGACGTGCACCCAAACAGTGGTTTACCCCCACATATGGGGTACCAGCATACTCAGGACAAACTGTGCAACAATTACTGGGGTCCAATTTCTCCTGTTACCCTTGTGAAAATAAAGAAATGCTTGCTAAAACATCATTTTTGAGGAAAGAAAAATGATTTTTTATTTTCACGGCTCTGCGTTGTAAACGTCTGTGAAGCACTTGGGGGTTCAAAGTGCTCACCACATATATAGATAAGTTCCTTGGGGGGTCTAGTTTCTAAAATGGGGTCACTTGTGGGGGGTTTCTACTGTTTAGGCACACCAGGGGCTCTGCAAACGCAATGTGACGCCCGCAGACCATTCCATCAAAGTCTGCATTTCAAAAGTCACTACTTCCCTTCTGAGCCCCGACAAGTGCCCAAACAGTGGTTTACCCCCACACATGGGGTATCAGCGTACTCAGGAGAAACTGGACAACAACTTTTGGGGTCCAATTTCTCCTGTAACCCTTGGGAAAATAAAAAATTCTGGGCTAAATAATTATTTTTGAGGAAAGAAAACGTATTTATTATTTTCACGGCTCTGCATTATAAACTTCTATGAAGCACTTGGGGATTCAAAGTGCTCACCACACATCTAGATAAGTTCCTTTTGGGGTCTAGTTTCCAAAATGGGGTCACTTGTGGGGGGTTTCTACTGTTTAGGCACATCAGGGGCTCTGCAAACGCAACGTGACGCCCGCAGAGCATTCCATCAAAGTCTGCATTTCAAAACGTCACTACTTCAATTCCGAGCCCCGGCATGTGCCCAAACAGTAGTTTACCCCCACATATGGGGTATCACCGTACTCAGGAGAAACTGGACAACAAATATTGGGGTCAAATTTCTCCTGTTACCCTTGGGAAAATTAAAAAATTCTGGGCTAAATAATTATTTTTGAGGAAAGAAAATGTATTTATTATTTTCACGGCTCTACATTATAAACTTCTATGAAGCACTTGGGGGTTCAAAGTGCTCACCACACATCTAGATAAGTTCCTTTCGGGGTCTAGTTTCCAAAATGGGGTCACTTGTGGGGGGTTTCTACTGTTAAGCCACATCAGGGGCTCTGCAAACGCAACGTGACGCCCACAGAGCATTCCATCAAAGTCTGCATTTCAAAATGTCACTACTTCACTTCCGAGCCCCGGCATGTGCCCAAACAGTGGTTTACCCCCACATATGGGGTATCAGCGTACTCAGGAGAAACTGGACAACAACTTTTGGTGTCAAATTTCTCCTGTTACCCTTTGTAAAATAAAAAATTGCAGGCTAAAAGATCATTTTTGAGAAAATAATTTTTTATTTTTATTTTCATGGCTCTGCGTTATAAACTTCTGTGAAGCACTTGGGGGTTCAAAGTCCTCACCACACATCTAGATTAGTTCCTTTGGGGGTCTAGTTTCCAAAATGGGGTCATTTCTGGGGGATCTCCAATGTTTAGGCACACAGGGGCTCTCCAAACGTGACATGGTGTCCGCTAATGATTGGAGCTAATTTTCCATTTAAAAAGCCAAATGGCGTGCCATCCCTTCCGAGCCCTGCCGTGCGCCCAAACAGTGGTTTACCCCCACAAATGGGGTATCAGCGTACTCAGGACAAACTGGACAACAATATTTAGGGCCCAATTTCTCCTATTATCCTTGGCAAAATAGGAAATTCCAGTCTAAAAAATCATTTTTGAGGAAAGAAAAATTATTTTTTATTTTCATGGCTCTGCGTTATAAACTTCTGTGAAGCACCTGGGGGTTTAAAGTGCTCAATATGCATCTAGATAAGTTCCTTGGGGGGTCTAGTTTCCAAAATGGGGTCACTTGTGGGGGGTTTCTACTGTTTAGGCACACCAGGGGCTCTGCAAACGCAACGTGACGCCCGCAGAGCATTCCATCAAAGTCTGCATTTCAAAACGTCACTACTTCAATTCCGAGCCCCGGCATGTGCCCAAACAGTAGTTTACCCCCACATATGGGGTATCACCGTACTCAGGAGAAACTGGACAACAAATATTGGGGTCAAATTTCTCCTGTTACCCTTGGGAAAATTAAAAAATTCTGGGCTAAATAATTATTTTTGAGGAAAGAAAACGTATTTATTATTTTCACGGCTCTGCATTATAAACTTCTATGAAGCACTTGGGGGTTCAAAGTGCTCACCACACATCTAGATAAGTTCCTTTCGGGGTATAGTTTCCAAAATGGGGTCACTTGTGGGGGGTTTCTACTGTTAAGCCACATCAGGGGCTCTGCAAACGCAACGTGACGCCCACAGAGCCTTCCATCAAAGTCTGCATTTCAAAATGTCACTACTTCACTTCCGAGCCCCGGCATGTGCCCAAACAGTGGTTTACCCCCACATATGGGGTATCAGCGTACTCAGGAGAAACTGGACAACAACTTTTGGGGTCCAATTTCTCCTGTAACCCTTGGGAAAATAAAAAATTCTGGGCTAAATTATTATTTTTGAGGAAAGAAAACGTATTTATTATTTTCACGGCTCTGCATTATAAACTTCTATGAAGCACTTGGGGGTTCAAAGTGCTCACCACACATCTAGATAAGTTCCTTTCGGGGTCTAGTTTCCAAAATGGGGTCACTTGTGGGGGGTTTCTACTTTTTAGGCACATCAGGGGCTCTGCAAACGCAACGTGACGCCCGCAGAGCATTCCATCAAAGTCTGCATTTCAAAACGTCACTACTTCAATTCCGAGCCCCGGCATGTGCCCAAACAGTAGTTTACCCCCACATATGGGGTATCACCATACTCAGGAGAAACTGGACAACAAATATTGGGGTCAAATTTCTCCTGTTACCCTTGGGAAAATTAAAAAATTCTGGGCTAAATAATTATTTTTGAGGAAAGAAAACGTATTTATTATTTTCACGGCTCTGCATTATAAACTTCTATGAAGCACTTGGGGGTTCAAAGTGCTCACCACACATCTAGATAAGTTCCTATCGGGGTCTAGTTTCCAAAATGGGGTCACTTGTGGGGGGTTTCTACTGTTAAGCCACATCAGGGGCTCTGCAAACGCAACGTGACGCCCACAGAGCATTCCATCAAAGTCTGCATTTCAAAATGTCACTACTTCACTTCCGAGCCCCGGCATGTGCCCAAACAGTGGTTTACCCCCACATATGGGGTATCAGCGTACTCAGGAGAAACTGGACAACAACTTCTGGGGTCAAATTTCTCCTGTTACCCTTTGTAAAATAAAAAATTGCAGGCTAAAAGATCATTTTTGAGAAAATAATTTTTTTTTTATTTTCATGGCTCTGCGTTATAAACTTCTGTGAAGCACTTGGGGGTTCAAAGTCCTCACCACACATCTAGATTAGTTCCTTTGGGGGTCTAGTTTCCAAAATGGGGTCATTTCTGGGGGATCTCCAATGTTTAGGCACACAGGGGCTCTCCAAACGTGACATGGTGTCCGCTAATAATTGGAGCTAATTTTCCATTTAAAAAGCCAAATGGCGTGCCATCCCTTCCGAGCCCTGCCGTGCGCCCAAACAGTGGTTTACCCCCACAAATGGGGTATCAGCGTACTCAGGACAAACTGGACAACAATATTTGGGGTCCAGTTTCTCCTATTATCCTTGGCAAAATAGGAAATTCCAGTCTAAAAAATCATTTTTGAGGAAGGAAAAATTATTTTTTATTTTCATGGCTCTGCGTTATAAACTTCTGTGAAGCACCTGGGGGTTTAAAGTGCTCAATATGCATCTAAATAAGTTCCTTGGGGGGTCTAGTTTCCAAAATGGGGTCACTTGTTGGGGGTTTCTACTGTTTAGGCACACCAGGGGCTCTGCAAACGCAATGTGACGCCTGCAGACCATTCCATCAAAGTCTGCATTTCAAAAGTCACTACTTCCCTTCTGAGCCCCGACGTGTGCCCAAACAGTGGTTTACCCCCACACATGGGGTATCAGCGTACTCAGGAGAAACTGGACAACAACTTTTGGGGTCCAATTTCTCCTGTAACCCTTGGGAAAATAAAAAATTCTGGGCTAAATTATTATTTTTGAGGAAAGAAAACGTATTTATTATTTTCACGGCTCTGCATTATAAACTTCTATGAAGCACTTGGGGGTTCAAAGTGCTCACCACACATCTAGATAAGTTCCTTTCGGGGTCTAGTTTCCAAAATGGGGTCACTTGTGGGGGGTTTCTACTTTTTAGGCACATCAGGGGCTCTGCAAACGCAACGTGACGCCCGCAGAGCATTCCATCAAAGTCTGCATTTCAAAACGTCACTACTTCAATTCCGAGCCCCGGCATGTGCCCAAACAGTAGTTTACCCCCACATATGGGGTATCACCGTACTCAGGAGAAACTGGACAACAAATATTGGGGTCAAATTTCTCCTGTTACCCTTGGGAAAATTAAAAAATTCTGGGCTAAATAATTATTTTTGAGGAAAGAAAACGTATTTATTATTTTCACGGCTCTGCATTATAAACTTCTATGAAGCACTTGGGGGTTCAAAGTGCTCACCACACATCTAGATAAGTTCCTTTCGGGGTCTAGTTTCCAAAATGGGGTCAATTGTGGGGGGTTTCTACTGTTAAGCCACATCAGGGGCTCTGCAAACGCAACGTGACGCCCACAGAGCATTCCATCAAAGTCTGCATTTCAAAATGTCACTACTTCACTTCCGAGCCCCGGCATGTGCCCAAACAGTGGTTTACCCCCACAAATGGGGTATCAGCGTACTCAGGACAAACTGGACAACAATATTTGGGGTCCAATTTCTCCTATTATCCTTGGCAAAATAGGAAATTCCAGTCTAAAAAATCATTTTTGAGGAAAGAAAAATTATTTTTTATTTTCATGGCTCTGCGTTATAAACTTCTGTGAAGCACCTGGGGGTTTAAAGTGCTCAATATGCATCTAAATAAGTTCCTTGGGGGGTCTAGTTTCCAAAATGGGGTCACTTGTTGGGGGTTTCTACTGTTTAGGCACACCAGGGGCTCTGCAAACGCAATGTGACGCCTGCAGACCATTCCATCAAAGTCTGCATTTCAAAAGTCACTACTTCCCTTCTGAGCCCCGACGTGTGCCCAAACAGTGGTTTACCCCCACACATGGGGTATCAGCGTACTCAGGAGAAACTGGACAACAACTTTTGGGGTCCAATTTCTCCTGTAACCCTTGGGAAAATAAAAAATTCTGGGCTAAATTATTATTTTTGAGGAAAGAAAACGTATTTATTATTTTCACGGCTCTGCATTATAAACTTCTATGAAGCACTTGGGGGTTCAAAGTGCTCACCACACATCTAGATAAGTTCCTTTCGGGGTCTAGTTTCCAAAATGGGGTCACTTGTGGGGGGTTTCTACTTTTTAGGCACATCAGGGGCTCTGCAAACGCAACGTGACGCCCGCAGAGCATTCCATCAAAGTCTGCATTTCAAAACGTCACTACTTCAATTCCGAGCCCCGGCATGTGCCCAAACAGTAGTTTACCCCCACATATGGGGTATCACCGTACTCAGGAGAAACTGGACAACAAATATTGGGGTCAAATTTCTCCTGTTACCCTTGGGAAAATTAAAAAATTCTGGGCTAAATAATTATTTTTGAGGAAAGAAAACGTATTTATTATTTTCACGGCTCTGCATTATAAACTTCTATGAAGCACTTGGGGGTTCAAAGTGCTCACCACACATCTAGATAAGTTCCTTTCGGGGTCTAGTTTCCAAAATGGGGTCACTTGTGGGGGGTTTCTACTGTTAAGCCACATCAGGGGCTCTGCAAACGCAACGTGACGCCCACAGAGCATTCCATCAAAGTCTGCATTTCAAAATGTCACTACTTCACTTCCGAGCCCCGGCATGTGCCCAAACAGTGGTTTACCCCCACATATGGGGTATCAGCGTACTCAGGAGAAACTGGACAACAACTTCTGGGGTCAAGTTTCTCCTGTTACCCTTTGTAAAATAAAAAATTGCAGGCTAAAAGATCATTTTTGAGAAAATAATTTTTTTTTTATTTTCATGGCTCTGCGTTATAAACTTCTGTGAAGCACTTGGGGGTTCAAAGTCCTCACCACACATCTAGATTAGTTCCTTTGGGGGTCTAGTTTCCAAAATAGGGTCATTTCTGGGGGATCTCCAATGTTTAGGCACACAGGGGCTCTCCAAACGTGACATGGTGTCCGCTAATGATTGGAGCTAATTTTCCATTTAAAAAGCCAAATGGCGTGCCATCCCTTCCGAGCCCTGCCGTGCGCCCAAACAGTGGTTTACCCCCACAAATGGGGTATTAGCGTACTCAGGACAAACTGGACAACAATATTTGGGGTCCAATTTCTCCTATTATCCTTGGCAAAATAGGAAATTCCAGGCTAAAAATCATTTTTGAGGAAAGAAAAATTATTTTTTATTTTCATGGCTCTGCGTTATAAACTTCTGTGAAGCTTAAAGTGCTCAATATGCATCTAGATAAGTTCCTTGGGGGGTCTAGTTTCCAAAATGGGGTCACTTGTGGGGGAGCTCCAATGCATAGGCACACAGGGGCTCTCCAAACGCGACATGGTGTCCGCTAACAATTGGAGCTAATTTTCCATTCAAAACGTCAAATGGCGCGCCTTCCCTTCCGAGCCCTGCCGTGTGCCCAAACAGTGGTTTACCCCCACATATGAGGTATCGGCGTACTCGGGAGAAATTGCCCAACATATTTTATGATCCATTTTATCCTACTGCCCATGTGAAAATGAAAAAATTGAGGCGAAAAATTTTTTTTGTGAAAAAAAAGTACTTTTTCATTTTTACAGATCAATTTGTGAAGCACCTGAGGGTTTAAAGTGCTCACTAGGCATCTAAATAAGTTCCTTGGGGGGTCTAGTTTCCAAAATGGGGTCACTTGTGGGGGAGCGCCAATGTTTAGGCACACAGGAGCTCTCCAAACGCGACATGGTGTCCGCTAACGATGGAAATAATTTTTCATTCAAAAAGTCAAATGGCGCTCCTTCCCTTCCGAGCCTTACCATGTGCCCAAACAGTGGTTTACCCCCACATATGAGGTATCGGCGTACTCAGGAGAAATTGCCCAACACATTTTAGGATCCATTTTATCCTGTTGCCCATGTGAAAATGAAAAAATTGAGGCTAAAATAATCTTTTTGTGAAAAAAAGTACTTTTTCATTTTTACGGATCAATTTGTGAAGCACCTGGGGGTTCAAAGTGCTCACTATGCATCTAGATAAGTTCCTTGGGGCGTCTAGTTTCCAAAATGGGGTCACTTGTGGGGGAGCTCCAATTTTTAGGCACACGGGGGCTCTCCAAACGTGACATGGTGTCCGCTAAAGAGTGGAGCCAATTTTTGATTCAAAAAGTCAAATGGCGCTCCTTCCCTTCCAAGCCCTGCCGTGCGCCCAAACAGTGGTTTACCCCCACATATGAGGTATCATCGTACTCAGGACAAATTGCACAACAACTTTCGTGGTTCAGTTTCTCCTTTTACCATTGGGAAAATAAAAAAATTGTTGCTAAAAGATAATTTTTGTGACTAAAAAGTTAAATGTTCATTTTTTCCTTCCATGTTGCTTCTGCTGCTGTGAAGCACCTGAAGGGTTAATAAACTTCTTGAATGTGGTTTTGAGTACCTTGAGGGGTGCAGTTTTTAGAATGGTGTCACTTTTGGGTATTTTCAGCCATATAGACCCCTCAAACTGACTTCAAATGTGAGGTGGTGTTAGGACTGGCGGAACGCACCAAGAGAGATGATATAGATGCGTTCGCAGTCCGGGGTCCACCGTGCAGGTGAAACCTGCTGCTAGGAAATGACAGACAATATGGCGGTATTCAAAAGTATACACGCGTGGGTTAAACCTCACCCAGCGTGAAGAAAGCGATCCTGTTGCGTCACAGGACCGCGGTACCGCACATAGAGCGCGAACAAGTGGTCAGCGAACTAAACCCCAACAGGGATTGTAGTCCGATTAGACCCTTGCTGGCACTACACCGCAACTGGGTATGAAAGGAATATATAATTAAGGCACCGAAGTGCGAACTGTGCCGTGCTGGCAGGCACCACTAAGCACCCAGACGTGGGTCAGGAAGCGCACACTGGCGCGTGGCACCGCACTGGCGGTCACAGCAGTAGACGCTGACACGTGTGTGACACGTTGAGTGATAAGTCGGGCGCTAGATAGCAGCCATACTCCATACGCGAACAATCATACAATAGGGTAGGGGTATTTAAAGAACGACTTGCACTCACAACAAACACACGTATTAAATTGTACACTAGCGCATGGCCGTGCGGTCATGCGCAGTTTATATAGTTGCAGGACAGGAAGCGGCCACAGAAACTTTGCCCTTCCAAGACCTGCCAAGAGGACGAATAGAATGGGCTGCAGAGTCTGAGCACATGACCCTCGATCTCCAACGGGAGATCTTGCCCTGGGCATGCTCAGTGTGCGCAGACAAGGACTTAGTCCCAGAGAAGTCCACTCGCTGCTGACCAGTATAGGCTTTACAGGCAGAAGCAGCAGTAACTCTTCTCACAGAGTCAGACTGAGCGAGACGCTGGGATCGATGTCCTTGCTGAGCAGGCTCCACTGCGGCTGGAGGAGAATGGGAGACCGCAGCGGAGACGGATCGAGATTCCCCCTGTGCAGCAGAGGAAACTCGACTCCTAACATTACCCCCCCTCCTAGGGCCCCCCCCCTCCTTGGGCCTCGCTACGTTCGAAGGCAGCAATGAGCTGTGGGGCCCGAATGTTTTCAGCAGGCTCCCATGACCTGTTCTCTGGACCATAACCCTTCCAATCCACCAGATAGAACTTTTTGCCGCGTACCACCTTACACCCCAAAATAGCGTTCACCTCGTAATCGTCCGTAGACGAACCCGATGTCCCGGCAGATGACTCAGAAAACCGGGACATGTATACGGGTTTCAAGAGGGACACATGAAAGGTGTCGGTGATACCCAAGCGTGGAGGAAGAGCCAGGCGGTAGACCACAGGATTAACCTGTTCGAGAACCTTGAAGGGACCCAAGTAGCGAGGCGCAAACTTAGTGGACTCAACTCGCAGCCTGATGTTACGGGCGGAGAGCCACACCAAGTCGCCAGGAGCAAAGGTTGGAGCGGGGCGCCGATGAACATCGGCGGAGGACCTCATTCTCTCCTTGGAAGCCCGAATGGCATCCTGAGTGCGATCCCAAATGTCCCGTGCCTCCACAGCCCAGTCTGCCACCCTGGAATCGGCGGAAGACATGGGCATGGGCACAGGTACCCGCGGATGCTGACCATAGTTAAGGAGGAATGGGGTCTGTCCAGTGGAGTCAGCTACAGCATTGTTAAGAGCAAACTCCGCCCACGGTAGCAAAGATGCCCAGTCATCTTGTTTAGCAGAGACAAAATGTCGCAGATATGTGACCAAGGTCTGGTTGGCTCTCTCCACCAACCCATTCGTCTCGGGATGATATGCCGAAGAGAGATTCAACTCGATACTGAGAAGGCGACAAAGCTCTCTCCAGAACCGAGACGCAAACTGGGGACCCCGGTCACTGACAATTTTGTCTGGCATACCGTGAAGACGGAAGATGTGTTTAACAAACAATGCTGCTAAGGCCCGTGCAGAAGGTAGCCGGGGAAGCGGCACCAAATGCACCATTTTAGAAAAATGGTCGGTGATAACCCAAATGACAGTACAGCCACGTGACTTGGGCAAACCCACCACAAAGTCCATCCCGACCATCTCCCAGGGCCTGTCTGCCACCGGCAGAGGGTATAACAACCCAGCTGGCCGTTGACGGAGAGACTTATTTTTGGCACAAGAGACACATGCCCGAACGTAGTCTCCAACGTCACGAACCATATGTGGCCACCAATACATTCTCGCCAACAACTCAGATGTCCTCTTTGCCCCAAAGTGTCCACCCACTCTGGACGAATGAGCCCACGAGAGAACCTCCGGACGCAAATTGATGGGGACAAAAGTCTTGCCCAGAGGCACAGACTCAAGCGAAACCGGAGCTACGGTTCTCAGACCCTCTGAAGGGACAATGAGCCGAGGCTCGTCCTCCTCCTCCACAGTAGACACCAGGGAGCGAGAGAGAGCGTCAGCACGAATGTTCTTCTCCCCGGCGAGATAATGTAGAGTGAAGTGGAACCGGGAGAAAAACAAGGACCATCTGGCCTGACGAGAATTCAGCCGCTGGGCTGTCTGTAAATAGACCAAATTCTTGTGGTCCGTGTAGACTTGGAATGGGAACCGAGCACCCTCCAAGAGATGTCTCCATTCCGAAAAGGCCAACTTCATTGCCAGCAACTCCCTATCCCCGATGGAGTAATTTCTCTCCGCTGGTGAGAAGGTTTTTGAGAAGAAGCATGGATGCTTCCGACCTTGAGCATCCTTTTGATAGAGGACTGCTCCTGCACCAACGGAAGAGGCATCCACCTCCATTAGGAATGGCTTATCCACCTCGGGACGATGTAAGATGGGAGCGCTGGCAAAGTGGGACTTAATAGAAGTGAAGGCCTTGGAGACCTCTTCGGACCACGATTTAGGATTCGCTCCCTTCTTGGTGAGGGATACCAAGGGAGCTACCAGGGTTGAGAAGTGGGGGATGAACTGACGATAGTAATTTATGAACCCCATAAAGCACTGCACCGCTTTCAGAGAATGGGGTTCCTGCCAGTCCATCACTGCCTGTAGTTTGGCAGGATCCATAGCCAATCCCTGGGCCGAGATGATGTAGCCCAGGAAAGGTAAAGACTCCTGCTCAAACATACACTTCTCCAATTTGGCATAGAGGGAGTTTGCCCGTAGGAGGTCGAAGACTTTGCAAACATCTCTCCGGTGGGAGTCAATATCTGGAGAGTAGATAAGAATATCATCCAGATAGACTACGACCGAGGTGGAAAGCATATCCCGGAAGATATCGTTCACAAAGTCTTGGAAAACGGCTGGGGCATTACAGAGCCCGAAGGGCATCATCAGATATTCATAGTGCCCATCCCTGGTGTTAAAGGCCGTCTTCCATTCGTCCCCCTCACGGATGCGAATCAGGTTGTAAGCACCCCGCAAATCTAATTTAGTAAATACCCTTGCTCCCCGAAGTCTATCGAATAACTCAGATATCAAGGGCAAAGGATACTTATTCTTAACGGTGATGGCGTTAAGACCCCTGTAGTCTATGCATGGGCGCAATTCCCCATTCTTCTTCTGCACGAAGAAGAACCCTGCCCCAGCAGGTGACACTGACTTCCTAATGAATCCTCTTGCCAGATTTTCCTGGATGTACTGTGACATTGCCTCCGTCTCCGGGAGAGATAGCGGATAAACTCGACCCCGGGGAGGCTCAGCACCAGGCAAGAGATCAATAGGACAGTCATAGGGGCGATGAGGCGGAAGGACCTCCGCCGCCTTTTTGGAGAACACGTCTGCATAAGACCAATACTGCTTGGGGAGAGAGGATAGATCTGCGGGTACCTCAGTAGTAGCAACCTGAACGCACTCCCTCTGACACCTACCCCCACAAGATTCACCCCAACCCAGAATTCTGCCTGAGGACCACTCGATATGAGGAGAGTGGTACCGTAGCCAAGGTATTCCCAACAGGACCTCATCAATTCCTTCCGGAATGACGAGCAGAGAAATTATCTCCTGATGAGATGGCGACATGGACAGAGTAAAAGGGATGGTCTGGTGTGTTATCTGTGAGGGCAATGTCGACCCATTCACCACTCGCACCGTTACTGGTTGAGCAAGCATAACCAGGGGTATTGCGTGACGTTGGGCAAAGGCAGAAGACATAAAATTGCCCTCCGCCCCAGAATCCACGCAGAGCTCTACCGAGTGGGAGAATGAGCCAATAGTAATTGTCCCCTTAAAGGACAACTTAGAGGCAAATGTCGCCGTGTCTAGTGTACCTCCACCTACTACCACTAGACGCTGACGTTTCCTCGACCGCTGGGGACATCTGGAGGCTAGATGTCCTGACTGCTGGCAAACATGACAGACCCTGAGTGCACAAGCGGTCCGGGACTTAGATCCTGCTTGTGACACTTCCCTGGCCTCATGTGACTCAGGAACCAGGACCGGAAATTCCAGAGGTTTGGCGAAAGTAGGAGCCAGCCGAAACCTCTGCCAACACTGGGCTCGCTCTAACCTCCGCTCGTTAAAACGGAGGTCAATTCGAGTGGAGACAGTTATTAATTCCTCCAGTGTGGCAGGAATCTCCCTAGTGGCCAGAGCGTCCTTTACGTGGTCAGCCAAGCCCCTCCAAAATATGGGGATAAGAGCTTTATCCGACCAATCCAGCTCAGACGCTAAGGTGCGGAATTGGACGGCAAAATGACTGACCAAGGACTCACCCTGAGTTAATGCCAGCAATTGGAGCGCAGGTTCATGGGTGACTTGAGGTCCTAAAAAGACCTGTTTCAGAGCGCTCAGAAACAGCGGAGCACTCTGCACCACATGATCGCCACGCTCCCACAGCGGCGTAGCCCATTCCAACGCCCTGTCCGACAATAGAGACAGAATAAATCCCACCTTAGCCCGCTCTGTGGGAAAACGTGTAGCCAGGAGCTCGAGGTGAATAGAGCACTGACTCACAAATCCCCTACAAAACTTGCTATCACCAGAAAATTTTTCTGGCAGCGGGAGGCGAGATAATGTCGAAACAGGGGTGGCGATGGACATAGTAGCTGCAGCCACGCTGGCAGCCTGTACAGCTACTGCAGTAACATCCACAGCTGAGGTCGCGCTCTCGAGAGCCGCCAACCTACCCTCCAGCTGCTGGATATGCCGCAGAGATTGCTGTTTGTCTGTCATCACTAGCCAGACCCTGGCGCTAGTGTAATGTTAGGACTGGCGGAACGCACCAAGAGAGATGATATAGATGCGTTCGCAGTCCGGGGTCCACCGTGCAGGTGAAACCTGCTGCTAGGAAATGACAGACAATATGGCGGTATTCAAAAGTATACACGCGTGGGTTAAACCTCACCCAGCGTGAAGAAAGCGATCCTGTTGCGTCACAGGACCGCGGTACCGCACATAGAGCGCGAGCAAGTGGTCAGCGAACTAAACCCCAACAGGGATTGTAGTCCGATTAGACCCTTGCTGGCACTACACCGCAACTGGGTGTGAAAGGAATATATAATTAAGGCACCGAAGTGCGAACTGTGCCGTGCTGGCACCACTAAGCACCCAGACGTGGGTCAGGAAGCGCACACTGGCGCGTGGCACCGCACTGGCAGTCACAGCAGTAGATGCTGACACGTGTGTGACACGTTGAGTGATAAGTCGGGCGCTAGATAGCAGCCATACTCCATACGCGAACAATCATACAATAGGGTAGGGGTATTTAAAGAACGACTTGCACTCACAACAAACACACGTATTAAATTGTACACTAGCGCATGGCCGTGCGGTCATGCGCAGTTTATATAGTTGCAGGACAGGAAGCGGCCACAGAAATTTTGCCCTTCCAAGACCTGCCAAGAGGACCAATAGAATGCGCTGCAGAGTCTGAGCACATGACCCTCGATCTCCAACGGGAGATCTTGCCCTGGGCATGCTCAGTGTGCGCAGACAAGGACTTAGTCCCAGAGAAGTCCACTCGCTGCTGACCAGTATAGGCTTTACAGGCAGAAGCTGGAGAAGCAGCAGTAACTCTTCTCACAGAGTCAGACTGAGCGAGACGCTGGGATCGACGTCCCTGCTGAGCAGGCTCCACTGCGGCTGGAGGAGAATGGGAGACCGCAGCGGAGACGGATCGAGATTCCCCCTGTGCAGCAGAGGAAACTCGACTCCTAACAGGTGGTCCCTAAAAAAAATGGTTTTGTAAATTTCGTTGTAAAAATGACAAATCGCTGGTCAAATTTTAACCCTTATAACTTCCTAACAAAAAAAAATTTTGTTTCCAAAATTGTGCTGATGTGAAGTAAACATGTGGGAAATGTTATTTATTAACTATTTTGTGTCACATATCTCTCTGGTTTAACAGAATAAAAATTCAAAATGTGAAAATTGCGAAATTTTCAAAATTTTCGCCAAATTTCCGTTTTTATCACAAATAAACGCAGAATTTATTGACCTAAATTTACCACTAACATGAAGCCCAATATGTCACGAAAAAACAATCTCAGAACCGCTAGGATCCGTTGAAGCGTTCCTGAGTTATTACCTCATAAAGGGACACTGGTCAGAATTGCAAAAAACGGCAAGGTCTTTAAGGTCAAAATAGGCTGGGTCATGAAGGGGTTAATTTAATTCCAAGTGGATGTTGTCAGAGTTTCCATTGGAGGTGTATACTTCTTTATCCTGTATGATGCTGACCAATTATAAACAAGCAGTGACACTCACATGTAAGCTAAGGTTTCTCATTGTGTAAGATGCAGTGAGTTAAATCACCTAGTCTAACCTCCTTCATGAGTCAGTGTCATGGGTTTACCACGACAGAGAGGGGACACAAGACCGCAGCATCTGATTTCACCTAATCCTCCACTGATCGGAGGCACTTCTTCATATTAAATGGTAAATAAAGCAAAAAAGGGGCAGCAGTGTTTACCTGTCAAGGTCTCAGAACTAATGCACTCTGAGACCTGGGAAGGTAAACACTGCTGCCCCTTTTTTTGCTGTACTAATTCTTGAATTTTTGGAAGATTTTAGTCCTCTTTTTGTGGCTTCGCTACTCATAATAAATGGGGGAGAAAACGGAGCAAATAGGCATCAATAGTAAATCAATAATTTTATTAGTAGCCAAAATAGTACATAGTGGGGTTTAACTTCACCTGGCCCAGGGTCCACTCTTGCTTTGCCCGTGGTAAGTTAACAAAGCCCTCCTTTTATTTGTTACGTCCATCCTATTGCACATCATTGGGAGTGGTGGTCTTACCATTTTTACATATATAGGCACTAGCACTTTACTTAATATGCCACAATGGTTATAGGGGCAATCTGCAATTATGGATCTCCTGGGCTCCTCTGTTCTCGTCCTGCTTTAGTTTTATCATGTGTTACCTCTTACACGGTCACTGTTTTTGTATACTATTTTGGCGACTAATAAAATTATTGATTTACTATAGATGCCTATTTGCTCCGTTTTCTCCTTCATTCCTAAACTTTGGAGTGGGCTTTTTCTTCCTGTGCTGCTTGTGGTTAGGCTTTTGTTTTAAGCCCCACTTCTTTGACATCTAACATGTCACTGAGGTTTTTGCATTTACTCATATTAAATGGGTGCAAGTTTCTGTTGGTAGTTCAGGGATTAATCTGTTTAGCTTTTTAGACTCTGAGGCTTCCCAGCTTGGATGATCTCAGATATTATGCATTGATCACCGCCCTCTCTTATATATGCCTGCCTCTAGCAAACTAGATTGCCAATGTTTAAGTCTTGTACTACCTGGTGAAGAAGTAGAGAAGTCGGTTATTGTAGAGGCGTTTTGGAGTGTTTATCTTTTAGGCTGTGTGCCCATGTTGCGCTTTTTATGCGTTTCTGCTGCGTTTTTTTGCCGCAGTGGAAACGCATAAAAACGCTTAAAAACCACATTCCCATGCAATAATATGGAATTCCGCAGTTGCTGTGCCCATGCTGCAGATTTTCCAACTGCAGATTTTCCTGCTACGTAATCACATAGCGGTAAAATCCGCAGCATGTTCATTATTTCTGTGGAATCTCGGTGATTCCGCAGCCATAGGATTGCATTGAAATGCTCACTTTATGCATGAGGCTATGCCCAGTATGTGTAAAGTGAGCGCTTCAAGTGCGGATGGAACCTGGATCTGGAGGAGAGGAGACTCTCCTTCAGGCCCTTGGGACCATATTTCTGTAAAAAAAAAGAATTAAAATAAAATATAAGGATATATTTACCATCTGATGGCCCCCAGAGTCCTCCCGCCTCTCAGCGGTGCACGCAGCAGCTTCCGTTCTCAGGGATGCATTGTGCAAATCACCTGGGATGACATCGCGGTCACGCGGCCGTGACATCACAAAGGTCCTTCGTGCTAAGCATCCCTGGGAATGGAACGTAGCAGGAGCACCGCTGAGGAGATCGGGGGCCGTCGAAAGGTGAGAATAACCATATTTTTTATAATTATTTTTAACATTCTATCTTTTACTATTGATGCTGCATAGGGAGCATCAATAGTAAAAAGTTGGTCACACTTGTCAAGCTCTATGCTTGACAAGTGTGACCAACCGGTCACTCACTTTTCCAAGCGATGCTTCAAATCGCTTGAAAAACGCAAGTATTCTGCAAGCTAAAAACGCTTGCAAAATGCTTGTGTTTTGTGGGAAAATGCATGCAAATTCCGCATGCGTTTTACCCAGGGCAGGGAGTTGCGGAAATGCTGCGGACATTTCTGCAGCATTTTTGCTATGTGGGCACATAGCCTGACTGTTGCTTCATGTTTCAACTGTGTGCAATTCCTTGTGCTCTCCTACTTAGTTTCCCTACCTTCTATCCCTTGTGTTCCCCTCTGCTGTCTGTGAGTGCATATTTATATGTTTGATTGTCTGGTTTGTGTATATACATACACTATTACTCCCTACTTCCCTGAGTAGGGGAGAAGGACAGATACAGTGCCTTGCGAAAGTATTCGGCTCCCTGGAACTTTTCAACCTTTTCCCACATATCATGCTTCAAACATAAAGATGCCAAATGTAAATTTTTGGTAAAGAATCAACAAGTGGAACACAGTTGTGAAGTTGAACGAAATTTATTGGTTATTTTAATTTTTTTGGGGAAATTCAAAAACTGAAAAGTGGGGGTGTGCAATATTATTCGGCCCCTTTACTTTCAGTGGAGCAAACTCACTCCAGAAGTTCATTGTGGATCTCTGAATGATCCAATGTTGTCCTAAATGCCTAATGATGATAAATATAATCCACCTGTGTGTAATCAAGTCTCCTTATAAATGCACCTGCTCTGTGATAGTCTTAGGGTTCTGTTTGAAGCACAGAGAGCATCATGAAGACCATGGAACACAACAGGCCGATCCAAGATTCTGTTGTGGAGAAGTATAAAGCCGTATTTGGATACAAAATTATTTCCAAAACTTTAAATATACCAAGGAGCACTGTGCAACCTATCATATTAAAATGGAAGGAGTATCATACCACTGCAAATCTACCAAGACCCGGCCATCCCTCTAAACTTTCATCTCAAACAAGGAGATGGCTGATCAGAGATGCAGCCAAGAGGCCCATGATCACTCTGGATGAACTGCAGAGATCTACATCTGAGATGGGACAGCCAGTCCATAAGACAACTATCAGTCACACACTGCACAAATTTGACCTTTATGGAAGAGTGTCAAGAAGAAAGCCATTTCTCAAAGATATCCATAAAAAGTGTTGTTTAAAGTTTGCAATAAGCCACCTGGGAGACAATTCAAACATGTGGAATAAGGTGCTCTGGTCAGATGAAACCAAAATCGAACATTTTGGCAACAATGTCAAACGATATGTTTGGCGTAAAGGCAACACAACTCATCACCCTGAACACACCATCCCCACTGTCAAACATGGTGGCGGCAGCATCATGGTTTGGGCCTGCTTTTCTTCAGCAGGGACAGGGAAGATGGTTAAAATTGATGGGAAGATGGAGTGAGCCAAATACAGGACCATTCTTGAAGAAAACCTGTTGGAGTCTGCAAAAGACCTGAGACTGGGATGGAGATTTGTCTTCCAACAAGACAATGATCTTAAACATAAAGCAAAATCTACAAAGGAATGGTTCACAAATAAACATATCCAGGTGTTTGAATGGCCAAGTCAAAGTCCAGACCTCAATCCAATCGAGAATCTGTATAAAGAGCTGAAAACTGCTGTTCACAAACGATCTCCATCAAACCTCACTGAGCTTGAGCTGTTTGCCAAGGAAGAATGGGCAAGTATTTCAGTCTCTCGATGTACAAAACTGATAGAGACATACCCCAAGCGACTTGCAACTGTAATCGCAGCAAAAGGTGGCGCAACAAAGTATAAAGTTAAAGGGGCCGAATAATATTGCACACCCCACTTTTCAGTTTTTGATTTTGCACAAAAATTTAAAATAACCAATAAATTTCATTCAACTTCACAATTGTGTTCCACTTGTTGTTGATTCTTCACCAAAAAATGGTTGAAAAGTTCCAGGGAGCTGAATACTTTTGCAAGGCACAGTATATGGTTGATTCACGAGATCAGCAAAGTACATGGCCCCAGCATCTTCACCATCAGAAGTAAACTTGGATGCAGGGATAGCTAGGGTGCCTCTAGCATTAGGAACAGGGAAAGGGCCTCATGCCCCGGGTAATCTGACAATAGAAATGTAACAGTCAGCGATGGGTAAGAATATTGCAGCTGAGTTTATTTGTGGCACATTACAAGCCATTCTATCAGCTTTCCTGATTATTGAGTCTGTCAGTAATTACATGAATATCTGCTGTGCTGAGAATATTTTTAATTGCTTTTAATTGCACTGCAGGATTGGAAGAGCTGAATGTCTTTTAATCTCATACGTCTCACCTGCCTGTTCTGGACGGCTCCTGTGTGAGATGTAATGTCAGCTCTGATCTTAATGCATAGTGATTGCAAGTTAAGCACATCAAATATAGGTGTGATTGCTGAGACATCTCCAGACAGACGTTGTGGGGACAGGAGCAGTTAAACAGAGCTGACCACATTAGGAATGAGAATGAGAATGAGAGCTGATTGAAGAGTTTTTAAGGTGACCAAGTTAAATTCAGCTGCAATGTCCTTTCCACCCAGAGGAATCTTATCTTAAAGGTATTAGTCATCGCTGCTCAAATCTACCAGCACTTTCCAACCATGCAGGAGGTTAGACCTGGAGATCAGAGCTGCATCATTACATCTCACACTTTGAGAATCCAAAGCTATGGTAGGGGTGTGCTCTTTCTCTGCTGTTTAGCTATCTGCATATGATTGGTCAGGATCATACAAGGAAAACTACATACTCCCAGTGAAAACTCTTATAACACACATTTGATTTCAACATGGCTGCTTTTAGAAACGTCATTGAAATGTTTAAAAAATAAATAATGAATAATATTTTAATCCCACTTATTTCTTTATGAAATTTAAATTAAATACATGGAGCATTCATTATAAGAAAGTATAGAACATTTGTTTATGTGATATAAAACTAAGTTATATCTCCACAGTCAAATTATACTTAAAAATTCTCAACAGTAATGTTGAAGAAAAACACTGCTCCAAGATTAATACTAGGATTTCAACAAACGAAGTCCTCTAAATGCCCTTTCCCTACCTAGTGACCCATTGCTTTATATATTTACTCCCACTCCTCTAACCTGTATTCCTTTTTGCTGACATCTTCTGATTTTTTTTCAGGTCTTCTTACTGTTTATTATTATTTGTATTCCAAAATAGTTGTGCTTTTATACTTCAAAACACCCATTTAGTAATATAAAAGTTCTGTATACAGTATATGTACTTAGTATATTAAAATAATATATACATTTCTGTTTAATTATCAATGATGTTATGATTCATCATAATAGTTCATCTTTCTAGTGTCTAGGATATTAAAGATTTCTAAGGTTTGTCATTGGGGAAAAAAACCCATAGGATTGTTTCACCAGCCTAGTCATTTTTGTGTTTCTATCCACGTTCTATATAACTCAAGGGATTAAAGTGTGAAAATGAAAAGTTTCATGCTCAATACAGTATTTTCTGTTCAGACTAACTAGTTCAATTAAGGAATAAATATGAAATTATGTTATATAATTGCCTAAATATATATTTAAATATATATTGCATACAGGAAAGTGGTATCACAATAATCATCACTATCTGTGACTATTGCTGCTACCCTGAGAAATGATTAAAACCTCAAGGCAAAAAATGAGATGAAATATGCAATTTACATCTTTTATGCTGCAGAATCTGCAACATAGAGTTTGTATTAAATAAAACTGCACATAGCTAAATTACTCTTGGTTTTTTTTTACACTTCATAATAAATTTCTTCAATGCGCTCAAAGTCAGCCTTAAAAAAAATCCTACCATACTGTATATACGAGTTCTCTGTAAAACATGCAGGCAGTTTAATTACGCACTTAAAGTGGAACCCAGTCCCTTTTATATACTTTTTCTCTGGTAATCTTTTAGTATTTGTTTTTCATTCATCTACATTGAAAATTTTGTGGTATGATGAATTATGTGTAGGGAATTGGATTAATGGACCAGGCGAGATTCAAATTCACAAAGTCGTGTGGATGTTACAAAAAAATTTGATTTGCAACAAGTTATTTTTGAAGAATTCAATATTCCTTATTATGCTCTGGGGTCTATCAATATTCCTTCATATAATGTGGAGCCTGAAATTGGGCACAGTATTTTAATTGAGGCCAACCTAGGGATTTGTTGAGAGGCCAAACTTTGTTTTTGTCATGATTATGCTGCCTTGTGTTCAAGGTGTTAGAGCATATGGTTGCAGCCAGGCTCAGTACCTTTGATCAAGTAACCTCCCCTGGGGTGTTGGCCAATTGCTAATTTATCCCAAATAAGGACCCACAATCCCTCTCACCTGATCCTTTACTCAGTCGTATAAATTTAGTTGCATCTTAAGGGGTGCACGCGTGTGGGGTCAGGCATGCGCATTTCTGCAGCAAAGCATTACGCAGCTAAGCATAAAGATGCCACAGTTATTTCAACAGCAGTTAGACACAGCAGGAGTCAGGACCCCACTCTATGTAGCTGTCTCTTTTGGGTATGTCTGCTGAGTAAGCACTTCTTATTACTTGGATCTAGCTTTTCTATTAACCCATCTTACTCCTTCACCATGTTTATCTATGCCCTTACAGTGTTTGCTCCACTAATCCTCTCTCTCTTTCGTTATCACAAACTCCAGCACTCTCTAACCTAATTATCCTCTCCCCTTCCCTCTTACCACCCCACCTGTCCTCCCCTGCTGACCTGCTCCTCAACCTCAAATCTGTCCTAATAAAACATAAAACAAGTCGGCCACTAACTTTCTCCCACCTCCTCTCCCTTTCTCTGCTTTTCCTCACTGCTGGAGACATATCTACCAACCCGGGACCCCCACAGCTCATACCTCCCACTACCCCCTCCTATCGCTCCCTATCTAATATCAACTACCACAATCTTTCCAACATAAAACCCATGCCCCTGACACCCACCCCCTGCTCCCTCTCTCTGGAGCACTCTGGAATGCCCGCTCAATCTACAATAAGCTCCATGTGATTCACGACCTTCTTCTCTCTCGCAATCTTGCCTTCCTTGGCCTCACAGAAACATTGCTAACCCCCTCTGACACCGCCTCCCCTGCTGCAATGTGTTATGGAGGCCTCCACTTCACCCACACTCCTCGACGCGGCAACAAACATGGTGGAGGAGTGGGTCTTCTCCTTTCTTCTAACTGCACCTTTAACCCAATTCCACCTCTACCCTCCCTTATCCTCCCTTCTTTTGAAGTCCATTCTGTCCGAATCTACTCTCCCTCCAACCTCCAAGTGGCCATCATATACCGACCTCCAGGCCCGGCAATTGTCTTTATTGACCAATTCTCCACCTGGCTTCTTCACTTTCTGCTGACATTCCCACCATCATCATGGGTGACTTGAACATCCCCATTGATACTCTTCAGTCAATAGCCTCCAAACTTCTGTCCCTTACCTCATCCTTTGGACTTACTCAGTGGTCCTCTGCAGCCACCTACACAGGCGAACATACATTAGACCTGGTATTCACCCGTCTCTGCTCTCTATCTAACTTCACCACCTCCCCTCTCCCTCTATCCGACCACCATCTGCTCACCTTCTCATCCCTGTCCTCATCACCGGTCATCCATGTCCAGCAAAATGCGCACCCTGCAGAAACTTGCACACCTAGACACCAACACACTCTCTTACTCTATCCTACCACTGGCATCCATATCCTCACTCCATGACACAGACAGTGCCACTGCTTTCTACAATGCTACTCTTGCATCAGCTATTGAAACAGTTGCCCCTCTTGTCCATGGCAGAGTGCGACATATCAATAGACAACCCTGGCACAATAACACCACTAAAAATCTCAGGCAAGTGTCCAGGGTTGTGGAGCGGCGTTGGAAGAAAACACACTTGCAAGATGACTTCACTGCATCCAAACATGCAATACTCGCTTTTAAATCTGCTCTCACCTCTGCTAAACAGGCCTATTTCACAACCCTCGTATCTTCCCTATCCTACAACCCCAAACAGTTATTGAAAACCTTTAACTCCCTCTTCCGCCCCCCCACTGCCCCCTCCAACCTTCCTCATCTCTGCTGAGGACTTTGCCGCACACTTTAAAAATAAGATCGACCAGACAAAGCAAGTCTTCATTGCTCAACCACCACAACCCCTTTGTATACCAGACCAATGCCCAAACCCCATAACCTCCCTATCCAACATCACTGAAGGGGGGCTAAATTGTCTCCTCTCCAAATCGCACCTCACCACCTGTGCGCTCGACCCCATCCCATCCCACCTCCTCCCCAACCTCACCACCACACTTATCCCATCCCTAACCCATCTCTTCAACCTATCACTATCTTCTGGCACCTTTTCAACATGCCACAATCACGCCTATCCTTAAAAAGCCAACCCTTGATCCAACTGCTATGTCCAGCTATCACCCAATATCACTGCTCCCATTCGCTTCCAAATTCCTGGAGTAGCACGTCCACTTTGAACTTTCCTCCCACCTGTCATCTAACTTGCTCTTTGACAATCTACAATCTGGTTTCCGCCCCATCACTCAACTGAGACCGCCCTGACCAAAATCACTAACGACCTACTTACCACCAAAGCTAATGGACAATACTCTGTATTCCTCCTTCTAGACCTGTCCTCTGCTTTCAACAAAGTTGACCACTGCCTCCTACTACAAATCCTCTCCTCCTTTGGCATCAAAGACCTCACCCTATCCTGGATCTCCTCTTACCTTTCCAACTGCACATCTCCCACTCCCATACTACCTCCTGATCCCACCCTCTCTCTGTTGGAGTCCCCCAAGGCTCTGTTCTAGGACCTCTACTCTTCTCAAACTATACACTTGGCTTGGGCCAACTCATAAAGTCCCATGGATTCCAGTACCACCTCTATGCTGATGACACTCAGATCTACCTCTCTGGCCCAGATGTAACCGCTCTGCTGTCCAGAATCCCAGAGTGCCTATCAGCCATATCCTCCTTCTTCTCGTCTTGCTTCCTCAAACTCAATGTGGACAAATCTTAACTCATCATCTTTCCTCCATCTCATAGATCTTCCTTACCTGACCTATCTATCACAATCAATGACATCATGCTTTCCCCCATACTGGAAGTCCGCTGCCTCGGAGTAACCTTCGACTCTGCCCTGTCCTTCAAACCACACATCCACGCTCTCTCCACCTCCTGTCTCCTCCAGCTCAAAAATATCTCCAGAATCCAATTTAAAATAATAAATACCGTGCCAAAAGGGTTAAAAGCTAGTTTAAAATCTACAAATTAGTTGCCGGTGCACCTGTGCACAACAAGCTTGACATAATAAAGTGAACAAACTGCACTAGTGTCCAAACAATCGTCGGCTAACACTGATCCTGCCTACAATTAGAGTACCTAAGTGTAAGTGTACCCCCAGATACATGCGGTACTCCACAGCGGTGGACCAGGGGTCTGTAGATAAAGGTGCTCCTCAGAGCGGTGGCGGTCAGATAGGCACACACCGGTTACCACTTGTCCAGTCGGAGGACCGGGTGCCGATATACAGTACAGAGCCAGGAACCGTCCCGGCCGGAGGCGATCCAGGGTGTACTGAAAAAATGGCCGACGCTGCTGCGCAGCATGTGACGTCACAGGCCTACGGAGTCGCACTAGGGCAAAAAGCAAACCGACGCGTTTCGGAGTGTAACGCACTCCTTCCTCAGGGTAAACTTAGTTCAAGCTATCAGCTACACCATCACGGTATATGATTTATTATTTGTTTATCACAATCATATTATATATAGTGTAGATACTAATTGCTAGGTACTCTAATTTTAGGCAGGATCAGTGTTAGCCGACGATTGTTTGGACACTAGTGCAGTTTTGTTCACTATATTATGCCAAGCTTGTTGTGCACAGGTGCACCGGCAACTAATTTGTAGATTTTAAGCTAGCTTTTAACCCTTGTGGCGCGGTATTTATTATTTTAAATTGGTTTATTTGTTTCTTTGGTAGAGTGTGCACGGATCTGCCTAAATACCTGCAGCACTTGGGTTGTTTATTTAGTAGCGCCAGTGTGTTCTATTGTTGTGTATCTCCAGAATCCGTCCTTTCCTCAACCATCATCTCCCGCCTGTTGTGAATTCTGTTGTCAAGCTCCCTCCTGTGGTCATGAATGGTACTTCGGCTGGTTTTGTCCATGTGCTTCCTCTGGTGGTTGTGAGTGGGGCTGCGGCTTCTGAGGTTCCTTCCACAGGTGACGAGGTTAATTCGTTAGCTGGCTGCTCTATTTAACTCCACCTAGATCTTTGCTCCATGCCACCTGTCAATGTTCCAGTATTGGTCTAGTTCACTCCTGGATCGTTCTTGTGACCTGTCTTCCCAGCAGAAGCTAAGTGCCTGCTTGTTTTTCTCTGGTTTGCTATTTTTCTGTCCAGTTTGCTATTTTGATTGTTGTCTTGCTTGCTGGAAGCTCTGGGACGCAGAGGGAGCGCCTCCGCACCGTGAGTCGGTGCGGAGGGTCTTTTTGCGCCCTCTGCGTGGTCTTTTTGTAGGTTTTTGTGCTGACCGCAAAGCTACCTTTCCTATCCTCAGTCTGTTCAGTAAGTCGGGCCTCACTTTGCTAAATCTATTTCATCTCTGTGTTTGTATTTTCATCTTTACTCACAGACATTATATGTGGGGGGCTGCCTTTTCCTTTGGGGAATTTCTCTGAGGCAAGGTAGGCTTTATTTTTCTATCTTCAGGGCTAGCTAGTTCCTTAGGCTGTGCTGAGTTGCATAGGGAGCGTTAGGAGCAATCCACGGCTATTTCTAGTGTGTGTGGTAGGATTAGGGATTGCGATCAGCAGAGTTCCCACGTCCCAGAGCTCGTCCTATATTATCAGTAACTATCAGGTCAATCCGTGTGCTCTTAACCACCAGGTCCATTATTGTCCTGACCACCAGGTCATAGCAGTACAGGTGGCCCAAAGTACTAATGCATCTCAATAGAGGGATAAGAGAAGTTCTGAGACCATTTTTTTTTTCTTTGCAGTGTGTTTTGTCTCTCTTTTCCCCTTTACCTCTGGGTGGTTCAGGATACAGGTGTAGATATGGACATTCAAGGTCTGTCCTCTTGTATGGATAATCTCACTGCAAGGGTACAAAACATTCAAGATTTTGTGGTTCAGAATCCAATGTTAGAGCCTAGGATTCCAATTCCTGATTTGTTTTTTGGGGATAGATCTAAGTTTCTGAATTTCAAAAATAATTGTAAATTGTTTCTTACTTTGAAACCTCGCTCCTCAGATGACCCTGTTCAACAAGTGAAAATCATTATTTCTTTGTTACGTGGCGACCCTCAGGACTGGGCATTTTCCCTTGCGCCAGGAGATCCCGCATTGCGTGATGTTGATGCGTTTTTTCTGGCGCTCGGATTGCTTTATGATGAACCTAATTCAGTGGATCAGGCAGAGAAAATCTTGCTGGCTCTGTGTCAGGGTCAGGATGAGGTAGAGATATATTGTCAGATGTTTAGGAAGTGGTCTGTACTCACTCAGTGGAGTGAATGTGCCCTGGCAGCAATTTTCAGAAAGGGTCTCTCTGAGGCCCTTAAGGATGTCATGGTGGGATTTCCCATGCCTGCTGGTCTGAATGAGTCTATGTCTTTGGCCATTCAGATCGATCGACGCTTACGTGAGCGTAAAGCTGTGCACCATTTGGCGGTATTATCTGAGCATAGACCAGAGCCTATGCAATTTGATAGGACTTTGATCAGAGCTGAACGTCAAGAGCACAGACGTCGGAATGGGCTGTGTTTTTACTGTGGTGATTCCACTCATGCTATCTCCGATTGTCCTAAGCGCACTAGGCGTTTCGCTAGGTCAGCCACCATTGGTACGGTACAGTCGAAATTTCTTTTGTCCGTTACTCTGATCTGCTCTTTGTCATCCTATTCTGTTATGGCATTTGTGGATTCAGGCGCTGCCCTGAAGTTGATGGACTTGGAGTTTGCTAGGCGCTGTGGTTTTTTCTTGGAGCCCTTGCAGTATCCTATTCCATTGAGAGGAATTGATGGTACACCTTTGGCCAAGAATAAGCCTCAGTACTGGACCCAATTGACCATGTGCATGGCTCCTGCACATCAGGAGGATATTCGCTTTTTGGTGTTGCATAATCTGCATGATGTGGTCGTTTTGGGGTTGCCATGGCTACAGGTCCATAATCCAGTATTGGATTGGAAATCTATGTCTGTGTCCAGCTGGGGTTGTCAGGGAGTACATGGTGATGTTCCATTTTTGTCTATTTCATCATCCACCCCTTCTGAAGTCCCGGAGTTTTTGTCGGATTACCGGGATGTATTTGATGAGCCCAAATCCAGTGCCCTACCTCCTCATAGGGATTGCGATTGTGCTATCAATTTGATTCCTGGTAGTAAGTTTCCTAAGGGCCGACTGTTCAATTTATCTGTGCCAGAGAACACCGCTATGCGGAGTTATGTAAAGGAATCCTTGGAGAAGGGTCATATTCGCCCGTCGTCGTCACCATTGGGAGCAGGGTTCTTTTTTGTGGCCAAGAAGGATGGTTCTTTAAGACCTTGTATTGATTACCGTCTTCTAATAAGATCACAGTTAAATTTCAGTACCCTTTGCCGCTGCTGTCTGATTCATTTGCTCGGATTAAGGGGGCTAGTTGGTTCACCAAGATAGATCTTCGTGGTGCGTTTAATCTTATGCGTATTAAACAGGGCGATGAATGGAAAACGGCATTTAATACGCCCGAGGGCCATTTTGAGTACCTGGTTATGCCACTCGGGCTTTCCAATGCTCCATCAGTGTTTCAGTCCTTTATGCGTGACATCTTCCGAGAGTACCTGGATAAATTCCTGATTGTATATTTGGATGATGTTTTGGTCTTCTCAGATGATAGGGAGTCTCACGTGAAGCAGGTCAGAATGGTGTTCCAGGTCCTTCGTGCTAATTCTTTGTTTGTGAAGGGGTCAAAGTGTCTCTTTGGAGTTCAGAAGGTTTCATTTTTGGGTTTCATTTTTTCCCCTTCTACTATCGAGATGGACCCTGTTAAAGTCCAGGCCATTTATGATTGGACTCAGCCGACATCTGTGAAGAGTCTGCAAAAGTTCCTGGGCTTTGCTAATTTTTATCGTCGCTTCATCAGTAATTTTTCTAGTGTTGCTAAACCGTTGACTGATTTGACCAAGAAGGGTGCTGATGTGGTCAATTGGTCTTCTGCGGCTGTGGAAGCTTTTCAGGAGTTGAAGCGTTGTTTTTCTTCTGCCCCTGTGTTGTGCCAGCCAGATGTTTCGCTTCCATTTCAGGTCGAGGTTGATGCTTCTGAGATTGGAGCAGGGGCTGTTTTGTCGCAAAGAAGTTCTGATGGCTCGGTGATGAAACCATGTGCCTTCTTTTCTAGAAAGTTTTCGCCTGCTGAGCGCAATTATGATGTTGGCAATCGAGAGTTGTTGGCCATGAAGTGGGCATTTGAGGAGTGGTGTCATTGGCTTGAAGGAGCCAAGCATCGCGTGGTGGTCTTGACAGATCACAAGAATTTGACTTATCTCGAGTCTGCCAAACAGTTGAACCCTAGACCGGCTCGTTGGTCGCTATTTTTCTCCCGTTTTGATTTTGTGGTTTCGTACCTTCCAGGCTCTAAGAATGTGAAGGCTGATGCCCTGTCAAGGAGTTTTGTGCCCGACTCTCCGGGTGTTCCTGAGCCGGCGGGTATTCTCAAAGAGGGGGTAATTTTGTCTGCCATCTCCCCTAATTTGTGGCGGGTGCTGCAAAAATTTCAGGCTGATAGACCTGACCGTTGCCCAGCAGAGAAACTGTTTGTCCCTGATAAATGGACTGGTAGAGTTATCTCTGAGGTTCATTGTTCGGTGTTGGCTGGTCATCCGGGAATCTTTGGTACCAGAGATTTGGTGGCTAGATCCTTTTGGTGGCCGTCTTTGTCGCGGGATGTGCGTTCTTTTGTGCAGTCCTGTGGGACTTGTGCTCGGGCTAAGCCCTGCTGTTCTCGTGCCAGTGGGTTGCTTTTGCCCTTGCCGGTCCCGAAGAGGCCCTGGATGCATATCTCTATGGATTTTATTTCGGATCTCCCTGTCTCTCAAAAGATGTCGGTCATTTGGGTGGTTTGTGATCGCTTCTCTAAGATGGTCCATTTGGTATCTTTGTCTAAATTGCCTTCCTCCTTTGATTTGGTGCCATCGTTTTTCCAGCATGTGGTTCGTTTACATGGCATTCCGGAGAACATCGTTTCGGACAGAGGTTCCCAGTTTGTTTTGAGGTTTTGGCGATCCTTTTGTGCTAGGATGGGCATTGATTTGTCTTTTTCCTCGGCTTTCCATCCTCAGACAAATGGCCAAACCGAACGAACTAATCAGACTTTGGAAACATATCTGAGATGCTTTGTTTCTGCTGATCAGGATGATTGGGTGTCCTTTTTGTCTTTGGCTGAGTTCGCCCTTAATAATCGGGCCAGCTCGGCTACCTTGGTTTCGCTGTTTTTCTGCAATTCTGGTTTCCATCCTCGTTTCTTTTCAGGGCAGTGTTGTGAATTCTGTTGTCAGGCTCCCTCCTGTGGTCATGAATGGTACTTCGGCTGGTTCTGTCCATGGACTTTCTCTGGTGCCTGTGGGTGTTTCTGAGTTTCCTTCCACAGGTGACGAGGCTAATTCGTTAGTGGGCTGCTCTATTTAACTCCACTTAGATCTTTGCCCCATGCCAGCTGTCAATGTTGTACTATGGCTCTAGTTCACTCCTGGATCGTTCTGAGTTCCTGTTGCTCCAGCAGAAGCTAAGTTCCTCTGTGCTATTTTGCTTGTTTGCTATTTTTTCTGTCCAGCTTGCTTTTGTCAATATTGCCTTGTTTGCTGGAAGCTCTGGGACGCAGAGGGGTGCCTCCCGCACCGTGAGTCGGTGCGGAAGGTATTTTTCTCTGCACTCTCTGCGTGGCCTTTTGTAGGTTTTTGTGCTGACCGCAAAGTAACCTTTTCTATCCTCAGTCTGTTCAGTAAGTCGGGCCTCACTTTGCTAAATCTATTTCATCTCTGTGTTTGTATTTTCATCTTACTCACAGTCATTATATGTGGGGGGCTGCCTTTTCCTTTGGGGAATTTCTCTGAGGCAAGGTAGGCTTATTTTTCAATCTTCAGGGCTAGCTAGTTTCTTAGGCTGTGCCGAGTTGCATAGGCAGCGTTAGGCACAATCCACGGCTATTTCTAGTGTGTTTTGATAGGTTTAGGGATTGCGGTCAGCAGAGTTCCCACGTCCCAGAGCTCGTCCTTATATCAGTAACAATCAGGTCCATTATTTGTCCAAACCACCGGATCATAACAGTACAGCTGGCCAAAAGTATTGATGCATCTCAATAGAGGGATAAGTGAAGCTCTGAGACCATTTTTTTTTTGTTGCAGCATGTTCTGTCTTACTTTTCCCCTTTACCTCAGGGTGGTTCAGAACACAGGTGTAGACATGGACATTCAAGGTCTGTCCTCTTGGATGGATAATCTCACTACAAGGGTACAAAACATTCAAGATTTTGTGGTTCAGAATCCGATGTTAGAGCCTAGGATTCCAATTCCTGATTTATTTTTTGGTGATAGATCTAAGTTCTTGAATTTCAAAAATAATTGTAAATTGTTTCTAGCTTTGAAACCTCGCTCCTTAGGTGATCCTGTTCAACAGGTAAGGATCATTATTTCCTTATTACGTGGCGACCCTCAAGACTGGGCATTTTCCCTTGCGCCAGGAGACCCGGCATTGCGTGATGTAGATGCATTTTTCCTGGCGCTCGGATTGCTTTATGACGAACCTAATTCAGTGGATCAGGCAGAGAAAATCTTGCTGGCTCTATGTCAGGGTCAGGATGAAGCAGAGATATATTGTCAGAAGTTTAAAAAGTGGTCTGTGCTCACTCAGTGGAATGAATGTGCCCTGGCAGCAATCTTCAGAAAGGGTCTCTCTGAAGCCCTTAAAGATGTCATGGTGGGATTTCCCATGCCTGCTGGTCTGAATGAGTCTATGTCTTTGGCTATTCAGATCGATCGGCGCTTGCGTGAGCGTAAAACTGTGCACCATTTGGCGGTACTATCTGAGCATGGGCCTGAGCCTATGCCGTGTGATAGGACTTTGACCAGAGCTGAACGGCATGAACACAGACATCAGAATGGGCTGTGTTTTTACTGTGGTGACTCCACTCATGCTATCTCCGATTGTCCTAAGCGCACTAAGCGGTTCGCTAAGTCTGCCACCATTGGTACGGTACAGTCTAAATTTCTTTTGTCCGTTACTCTAATTTGCTCTTTGTCGTCCTATTCTGTTATGGCATTTGTGGATTCAGGCGCTGCCCTGAATCTGATGGACTTGGAGTATGCTAGGCGCTGTGGTTTTTTCTTGGAGCCCTTGCAGCATCCTATTCCATTGAGAGGAATTGATGCTACGCCTTTGGCCAAGAATAAGCCTCAGCACTGGACCCAATTGACCATGTGCATGGCTCCTGCACATCAGGAGGATATCCGTTTTTTGGTGTTACATAATCTGCATGATGTGGTCGTTTTAGGGTTACCATGGCTACAGGTCCATAATCCAGTATTGGACTGGAAATCTATGTCTGTGTCCAGCTGGGGTTGCCAGGGGGTACACGGTGATGTTCCATTTTTGTCAACTTCGTCTTCTACTCCTTCGGAAGTTCCGGAGTTTTTGTCGGATTATCAGGATGTATTTGATGTGCCCAAAGCCAGTGCCCTACCTCCTCATAGGGATTGCGATTGTGCAATTAATTTGATTCCTGGTAGTAAGTTTCCTAAGGGCCGATTGTTTAATTTATCTGTGCCAGAACACGCCGCTATGCGGAGTTATATAAAGGAATCCTTGGAGAAAGGCCATATTCGCCCATCGTCATCACCGTTGGGAGCAGGGTTTTTTTTTGTGGCCAAGAAGGATGGTTCTTTGAGACCTTGTATTGATTACCGCCTTCTTAATAAAATTACAGTCAAATTTCAGTATCCATTGCCGTTGCTGTCTGACTTGTTTGCTCGTATTAAAGGGGCTAGTTGGTTTACCAAGATAGACCTTCGAGGGGCGTATAATCTTGTGCGTATTAAACGGGGCGATGAATGGAAAACAGCATTTAAAGGGACACTGTCACCTGAATTTGGAGGGAACAATCTTCAGCCATGGAGGCGGGGTTTTTGGGTGTTTGATTCACCCTTTCCTTACCCGCTGGCTGCATGCTGGCTGCAATATTGGATTGAAGTTCATTCTCTGTCCTCCGTAGTACATGCCTGCACAATGCAATCTTGCCTTGTGCAGGCGTGTACTATGGAGGACAGAGAATGAACTTCAATTCAATATTGCAGCCAGCATGCAGCCAGCGGGTAAGGAAAGGGTGAATGAAACACCCAAAAACCCCGCCTCCATGGCTGAAGATTGTTCCCTCCAAATTCAGGTGACAGTGTCCCTTTAATACGCTCGAGGGCCATTTTCAGTACCTGGTGATGCCATTCGGGCTTTCCAATGCTCCATCAGTACTTCAGTCTTTTATGCATGACATCTTCCGAGAGTACCTGGATAAATTCCTGATTGTGTATTTGGATGATATTTTGGTCTTTTTGGATGATTGGGAGTCTCATGTGAAGCAGGTCAGAATGGTGTTCCAGGTCCTTCATGCTAATTCCTTGTTTGTGAAGGGGTCAAAGTGTCTCTTTGGAGTTCAGAAGGTTTCATTTTTGGGGTTCATTTTTTCCCCTTCTACTGTCGAGATGGACCCTGTTAAAGTCCAGGCCATTCATGATTGGACTCAGCCGACATCTGTGAAGAGCCTGCAAAAGTTCCTGGGCTTTGCTAATTTTTATCGTCGCTTCATCGCTAATTTTTCTAGTGTTGCTAAACCGTTGACTGATTTGACCAAGAAGGGTGCTGATGTGGTCAATTGGTCTTCTGCGGCCGTGGATGCTTTTCAGGAATTGAAGCGTCGTTTTTCTTCTGCCCCTGTGTTGTGCCAGCCAGATGTTTCGCTCCCGTTTCAGGTTGAGGTTGATGCCTCTGAGATTGGGGCAGGGGCTGTTTTGTCGCAAAGAAGTTCTGAGGGCTCGGTGATGAAGCCATGTGCTTTCTTTTCTAGAAAGTTTTCGCCTGCTGAGCGCAATTATGATGTTGGTAATCGAGAATTGTTGGCCATGAAGTGGGCATTCGAGGAGTGGCGTCATTGGCTTGAAGGAGCCAAGCATCGTGTGGTGGTCTTGACAGATCACAAAAATTTGACTTATCTTGAGTCTGCCAAACGGTTGAATCCGAGACAGGCTCGATGGGTGTTGTTTTTCTCCCGTTTTGATTTTGTGGTTTCGTACCTTCCGGGCTCTAAGAATGTTAAGTCTGATGCCCTGTCAAGGAGTTTTGTGCCTGACTCTCCGGGTGTTTCTGAGCCGGCAGGTATTCTCAAAAAGGGGATAATTTTGTCTGCCATCTCCCCTGATTTGCGGCGGGTGCTGCAAAAATTTCAGGCTGATAGACCTGACCGTTGCCCAGCAGAGAAACTGTTTGTCCCTGATAAATGGACTAGTAGAGTTATCTCTGAGCTTCATTGTTCGGTGTTTGCTGGGCAACCTGGAATCTTTGGTACCAGAGATTTGGTGGCTAGATCCTTTTGGTGGCCGTCTTTGTCACGGGATGTGCGTTCTTTTGTGCAGTCCTGTGGGACTTGTGCTCGGGCTAAGCCCTGCTGTTCTCGTGCTAGTGGGTTGCTTTTGCCCTTGCCGGTCCCGAAGAGGCCCTGGACGCATATTTCTATGGATTTTATTTCGGATCTCCCCGTCTCTCAAAAGATGTCTGTCATTTGGGTGGTTTGTGATCGCTTTTCTAAGATGGTCCATTTGGTACCCTTGTCTAAATTGCCTTCCTCCTCTGATTTGGTGCCATTGTTTTTCCAGCATGTGGTTCGTTTACATGGCATCCCGGAGAACATCGTTTCGGACAGAGGTTCCCAGTTTTTTTCGAGGTTTTGGCGATCCTTTTGTGCTAGGATGGGCATTGATTTGTCTTTTTCCTCGGCTTTCCATCCTCAGACAAATGGCCAAACCGAACGAACTAATCAGACGTTGGAAACATATCTGAGATGTTTTGTTTCTGCTGATCAGGATGATTGGGTGTCCTTTTTGCCGTTGGCTGAGTTTGCCCTTAATAATCGGGCCAGCTCGGCTACTTTGGTTTCGCCGTTTTTCTGCAATTCTGGTTTCCATCCTCGTTTCTCTTCAGGGCAGGTTGAGTCTTTGGACTGTCCTGGTGTAGATACTGTGGTGGATAGGTTGCAGCAGATTTGGACTCATGTGGTGGACAATTTGACATTGTCTCAGGAGAAGGCTCAATGTTTCGCTAACCGCCGGCGCTGTGTGGGTCCCCGACTTTGTGTTGGGGATTTAGTTTGGTTGTCGTCTCGTTATGTTCCTATGAAGGTTTCCTCTCCTAAGTTTAAGCCTTGTTTCATTGGTCCGTATAAAATTTCTGAGGTTATCAATCCTGTGTCATTTCGTTTGGCCCTTCCAGATTCTTATGCCATCCATAATGTGTTCCATAGGTCGTTATTGCGGAGATATGTGGCGCCTGTGGTTCCATCCGTTGACCCTCCTGCTCCGGTGTTGGTTGAGGGGGAGTTGGAGTATGTGGTGGAGAAGATTTTGGATTCTTGTATTTCGAGACGGAAACTCCAGTACTTGGTCAAGTGGAAGGGTTATGGTCAGGAGGATAATTCCTGGGTTTTTGCCTCTGATGTTCATGCGGCCAATGTGGTTCGTGCCTTTCATTTGGCTCATCCTGGTCGGCCTGGGGGCTTTCGTGAGGGTTCGGTGACCCCTCCTCAAGGGGGGGTACTGTTGTGAATTCTGTTGTCAGGCTCCCTCCTGTGGTCATGAATGGTACTTCGGCTGGTTCTGTCCATGGACTTTCTCTGATGCCTGTGGGTGTTTCTGAGTTTCCTTCCACAGGTGACGAGGCTAATTCGTTAATGGGCTGCTCTATTTAACTCCACTTAGATCTTTGCCCCATGCCAGCTGTCAATGTTGTACTATGGCTCTAGTTCGCTCCTGGATCGTTCTGAGTTCCTGTTGCTCCAGCACAAGCTAAGTTCCTCTGTGCTATTTTGCTTGTTTGCTATTTTTTCTGTCCAGCTTGCTTTTGTCAATATTGCCTTGCTTGCTGGAAGCTCTGGGACGCAGAGGGGCGCCTCCCGCACCGTGAGTCGGTGCGGAAGGTATTTTTCTCTGCACTCTCTGCGTGGTCTTTTGTAGGTTTTTGTGCTGACCGCAAAGTAACCTTTTCTATCCTCGGTCTGTTCAGTAAGTCGGGCCTCACTTTGCTAAATCTATTTCATCTCTGTGTTTGTACTTTCATCTTACTCACAGTCATTATATGTGGGGGGCTGCCTTTTCCTTTGGGGAATTTCTCTGAGGCAAGGTAGGCTTATTTTTCTATCTTCAGGGCTAGCTAGTTTCTTAGGCTGTGCCGAGTTGCATAGGGAGCGTTAGGCGCAATCCACGGCTATTTCTAGTGTGTTTTGATAGGTTTAGGGATTGCGGTCAGCAGAGTTCCCACGTCCCAGAGCTCGTCCTTATTATCAGTAACAATCAGGTCCATTATTTGTCCAAACCACCGGATCATAACAGGGCAGGTTGAGTCTTCGGACTGTCCTGGTGTAGATACTGTGGTGGATAGGTTGCAGCAGATTTGGACTCATGTGGTGGACAATTTGACATTGTCCCAGGAGAAGGCTCAACGTTTCGCTAACCGCCGGCGTTGTGTGGGTCCCCGACTTCGTGTTGGGAATTTGGTTTGGTTGTCATCTCATTATGTTCCTATGAAGGTTTCCTCTCCTAAGTTTAAGCCTCGTTTCATTGGCCTGTATAAGATTTCTGAGGTTCTCAATCCTGTGTCGTTTCGTTTGACCCTTCCAGCTTCTTTTGCCATCCATAATGTATTCCATAGGTCATTATTGCGGAGATACTTGGCGCCTGTAGTTCCATCCGTTGATCCTCCTGCCCTGGTGTTGGTTGAGGGGGAGTTGGAGTATGTGGTGGAGAAGATTTTGGATTCTCGTATTTCGAGACAGAAACTCCAGTACCTGGTCAAATGGAAGGGTTATGGTCAGGAAGATAATTCCTGGGTCTTTGCCTCCGATGTTCATGCTGCCGATCTGGTTCGTGCCTTTCATTTGGCTCGTCCTGGTCGGCCTGGGGGCTCTGGTGAGGCTTCGGTGACCCCTCCTCAAGGGGGGGTACTGTTGTGAATTCTGTTGTCAAGCTCCCTCCTGTGGTCATGAATGGTACTTCGGCTGGTTCTGTCCATGGGTTTCCTCTGGTGGTTGTGAGTGGGGCTGCGGCTTCTGAGGTTCCTTCCACAGGTGACGTGGTTAATTCGTTAGCTGGCTGCTCTATTTAACTCCACCTAGATCTTTGCTCCATGCCACCTGTCAATGTTCCAGTATTGGTCTAGTTCACTCCTGGATCGTTCTTGTGACCTGTCTTCCCAGCAGAAGCTAAGTGCCTGCTTGTTTTTCTCTGGTTTGCTATTTTTCTGTCCAGCTTGCTATTTTGATTGTTGTCTTGCTTGCTGGAAGCTCTGGGACGCAGAGGGAGCGCCTCCGCACCGTGAGTCGGTGCGGAGGGTCTTTTTGCGCCCTCTGCGTGGTCTTTTTGTAGGTTTTTGTGCTGACCGCAAAGCTACCTTTCCTATCCTCAGTCTGTTCAGTAAGTCGGGCCTCACTTTGCTAAATCTATTTCATCTCTGTGTTTGTATTTTCATCTTTACTCACAGACATTATATGTGGGGGGCTGCCTTTTCCTTTGGGGAATTTCTCTGAGGCAAGGTAGGCTTTATTTTTCTATCTTCAGGGCTAGCTAGTTCCTTAGGCTGTGCCGAGTTGCATAGGGAGCGTTAGGAGCAATCCACGGCTATTTCTAGTGTGTGTGGTAGGATTAGGGATTGCGGTCAGCAGAGTTCCCACGTCCCAGAGCTCGTCCTATATTATCAGTAACTATCAGGTCATTCCGTGTGCTCTTACCCACCAGGTCCATTATTGTCCTGACCACCAGGTCATAACACCGCCTTGACTACTGCAACATCTTTTTCTGCGGCCTCCCTGCTAACACCCTTGCACCTTTCCAGTCCATCCTTAACTCTGCTGCCCGACTAATTCATCTCTCTCCTCGCTACTCCTCTGCTTCCCCCCTCTGCAAATCTCTTCACTGGCTCCCATTCCCTCAGTGTATCCAGTTCAAATTACTAATACTGACCTACAAAGCCATCCATAACCTGTCTCCTCCATATATCTCTGAACTAATCTCCCGATATCTTCTCTCACGTAATCTCCGGTACTCCAAAGACCTCCTTCTCTCCTCCACACTTATTCGCTCCTCATCCAATCGCCTCCAAGACTTCTCCCGAATATCCCCCATCCTCTGGAATTCTTTGCCCCAACACGTCCAATCACATTCGGATCGTTCAGACGGAACCTGAAAACCCATCTCTTCAGGAAAGCCTACAGCCTGCACTGACCCCGCTGCCTCCTCATCACTACCGAAGCTACCGCCTCACCAACACCGGAGCTCCTGCAACCCTCAACCTACTGTCTCGTTCCCCATAATCCTGTAGAATGTAAGCCCGCAATGGCAGGGTCCTCGCCCCTCTGTATCAGTCTGGCATTGTTAGTTTGTTTACTGTAAGTGATATCTGTAACTTGTATGTAACCCCTTCTCATGTACAGCACCATGGAATCAATGGTGCTATATAAATAAATAATAATAATTATTATTATCTATCCAGAGAAGTCCTGCAGTCGTATTCCAAATAAAATGGTAAACTTTATTTAAACTCATTATAAAGTTGTGACATCTGCAAGTATTTCTAAATGCATATTTTCCCACTTGATGATGTCACATCTTTTTAACTTGTTGGAATAAAGTTTACCATATTATTTTCAATACACTTGGAAACTTTCATATTTGGATTTTTGCTTTGCCACCAGGGGCAAGATTGGGTTTCTTCTTGCTGGGAGTCTTGTAGTGACCTCTACAAGGGTGAACTGGTTATCTCTACATTAGTCATGAACACCTCTATCTCTTTAAAGGCATCCCATGATTCTATTTGCCTTGGCAGTAACTGCCTGGCCCTGGTTACTAAAGTTAAGTTTGTTGTCCACCCATCTGCCCAAGTTTAATTCAGTGACAGTTTTACCCAGTGTTTTACCATTCAGTGCATACATTAATTATACATTATTGGAAACACAAATTTGCTTTCATCCTAAATCCCTACATTGTTTAATGTCATAATCTAATCTATTTTGTGTTGTACTTTTGTCAAGGTGAAAATATATATCTTTATACTCTTTTGTACTCTTATATATTCTTATGCTGTGAAACAATAAGTTTTTCCCTTCATGCTTATTAATGCATATGTAACTGTATTTAAGATGGCTGCCAGTATTCACCTTTGCCCCAGATTCGCCCTGCTGAAGAAGCAAGTTACACATTCCAGAAGGACAAGTATCATTTCTCTGGAAATGATACTTAAAGCGATGTGGACAAGATGTGGACAAAGGAAGATTCATCAGATGTTGTCAGAGCCAACCAGAAGGACTGAATACTAGATACATTGCTTAACCCCTGCATATCCCCGCCCTCTGCACACCTTCCCCCAATAGATCATGTAGTGTTGTGTATCAGGAAATAAAGTAGTTGCTGTGACGTTACCACTACGTGTGGAGGCACGAGCAGGCACTGAGTTTGAACCAGCTTTTGTCTGACTCATTCTTCACCCCGGTACCACTGCTCTTATTCTGATTTGGAATGACTGGTGAAGGAAGGATATTGTCGTGACGACCCCGACAATTTGACGCAACCAACGTGGGGCGTGGCCGGCGATCCGAGACCCCCTGGACTCATGCCTGGACGTCCGTGGACGACACCCATAGTGGTTGACCTCGAGGACTGATCACCCTCCAAACACGGTAAGTGGAGATCACATACTATGTATGTGTCACACTTGCTAGTGTTTCAGCCATTATTGGTTAGTCTGTGGTCTCCTTGGGTCTGGGGAGTGACCGGTCGAGTGGTGAGACCGAGCGCGATCCCGTGCCACGCTTCGAACCAGCAACTGAGAGACGTCGCACTCTGCGCGTCCTCGTGTACACCACACCTCCTCCACCGGTCATTGTACTCCATTCATCCACCCTACCCGTGACTATTGCCTAGTAGTGATAGAGTGAAAGATTGAGGAAGTTTGCGGATTGGGGGCGGCTTTGAGAAAGGGACAGGAGACGCAGCCTCTGTGATATTGTACCAACTAGGTAATTAAGACGTCCCGAGAGGGGACCACCTGTTTTTCTGTGGAGGGCTCTCACTAGGAGACCGCCTCCCGACTGTTTAGAATATCATGACAGGGTAGACTGTTAATCACTGGTGTTCAAGTTAGGGACAGGATATCGAGCGCGAGGCTCTTTATTCATAACACGTCGAACGTGAGGCTCCGTGTTAGGACACACATGTTGTTACCGCTGTCAGCGATCCTGGGCTGCAGCAGGGCGTAGTATTCTGTGAGTCATGTTGCGTCTCTTGAAGCAGAAGAAGTCCGTGCCCCACGAGTTAAGTGAGGATGCTGTGGAAGTCAAGACAATAGTAGAGTCACGGGAGGGCAAGAAGGCAGTCAAGAATGTTGAGAGGTTGTACAAGCATGTAGGATTGCCCTCGTCAGGGAGATTGCAGCCGTCTACATGGCACCATCTCATGGAGAACAAAAAGGGCATGTTGAAAGAGAAAGGATTGTTAGAACAAGCGCAAGCTCATCTGCGAGTTGTGCGAGGTTTAAAGAATGAGGAATGGAAAAAGGTTGATGGAGAGGAAAGATGAAAGGATGCAGAGCCCGTGTTTGGTTATAAAATACCTCAATCATTAGTTTTTCTAGGGTGTTCTGGCATATGAGTTGTGTGAAGGTTTTGTAGAAATGAATTAAGTCTGAGAACTGCAGTAATCCGTTAGTCTGTGTGGTTTTCCGAGACACCCGATGGGAGGGGTCAAACAGCTGCGCTGTGCCTTTCTTCTTTGTGTTGAGGAATGCTGTGATGTTCTTATCTGTTCCGTGTTTCTGGTATGGAGGGGGTCTAGTCGCTGCGTCCTCTCCTTGTGTAGTAAGAATTATTGTAAGTTTAAAATGAAATATGGTGTCCGGACGATGCATTAAAAGTAGTACAAAGTTTCCAGAAGAACTTAACCCATTCTGTATCAGCAGCTGCGCTCTGTAGCCCCCACCGCAGCTTCAAGGAGCAGGAACAGCAGCTTCAAGGACACAGCTAGTTCCTTATCAGTGGCCCACTAGACTCCAGCTCCAGCCTCCCTCCCCAACACAAATCCAGTCTCATACTCCAATATTCATTTTAACCCTGTGTCTGGAAATCTCCCTCGCTATGTTAATTCTCAGACCAAGACAAGACAGATGGACTTGTAAACATTGCGGTCAGACAAACCCAGACTGGAGAAATACTTGTATAATCTGTGCTGCAACCCAAACTAAGTGAATTACGCTGAATCCTGTCCAGATAAGATCACATGTAGTGACATAAGAAGCTGACACAGGATTGTGGTTAGTGGGTAGTGGGGACATTAACTTTTGGGAGTAAGCTGACAGTAATCCTTTTGGGAAGGAGCTGTAGACCAGCATGTCATGTCACCCCCAACCAGTCATCTAGTCACCCCCACCACCAGAGAACCAACCATATCAGGTAGTGTAAGACAGATACAGGAGTATTATCCCTGGAAGCCCTCTGACTAGCTAGCTACGCTAAAATAATTGGCTGACCCTGAGAACAAACCTTTCCCATTATACAGACAAAGACAATATGATGGACGTATAAGTGCACCTGAGCAGACCTAGAGAGTTGGCGAGCCAAGATGATGGTCAGACGGTCCTTACGTTATATAACCCCTACGTAGATGAGTATAATGAGATGTGTATCTTACACGCCCTTTCCCAATCAGTTTGTAAAAAAAAAAAGGGGGGGGATAGTGTCTCTAACCCTGGCAGTTAGAATATCCTTATGTCACGCTGCTTCAGTATGTGGATAATTTTTTGTTTTTTGTTGTATGCACAGACAGAGCAGGAAGCCATTGTTGCCACTGTTAGTTTTCGCAAGTATCTGGCAGATCTGAACTGTCGGGTTTCGGCCTCGAAACTTCGGTTCTGCCTTGGTCAAGTGATATTTTTGGGTCACTGTCTCCTTCAGGGTGCCAGACACCTCACAGAAGAAAGGAAAATAGCCATCAGCTACAAAGGATGAGACTGAGCTCCAGCGTTTTCTTGGACTATGTACTTATTGTTGTCAGTGGATACCGGACACATCCCACATAATGCTACCTCTCTACAAGGCCCTGAAAGACGGTTCAAGATATGATGATTTTGGCAGATTCCACACTGGATACACTGTTACTACGGAAGACACTGTAGTGCACGGAGCTGCACTCTCTCCCTCCCTGTCAGGACAAGGAGCAGAACATCAGGCTCTGTCTACTGCATGTGTTCTGGCCAAAGACAGGCGGGCTAATATATACACGGACTCATAGTATGCATTTGGTATTGCTCATGGTTTCGGAGCCCTATGGACCAATTGAGGGTTTGTTACTACCGCCGGGACTCAGTGAAGAATGCTGAAGCTGTTAAAGCCCTCATGGACTCAATCAAATTACCTACCCAGGTGGCCATTATCAAAGTTAAGGAGCACGGTACTATGGAACAGGCCACAGACTGTTGGTAACGCCTTTGCGGATATGCAAGCAAAAGCCGTTGCTCTCCTCCCCGTTGAACAGACCATACCAGCTATGGTGACCACACGCTCTCAGCGTAAACAGTTACAAGAAACACTGACTCTACAGGAACCTGATGATCTACGACAGATTGAGGTTTTCTGCCGGACCCCGCAAGACCGCTTAATGACGATGCAGAGAATGTCTCCAAAGGAAGAAGTGAAGCAGTGGAAAGCTGATGGAGCACGTATGAACAATGGTCGCTGGAAAAAAGGACCAACTTGTGTGTCTCCCTAAGCGGATGTACCCTGCTATTGCCACGTGGGCGCATGGGCCCACACATCGAGGTATCTGTCAGACCTGCAATCCCGGTCAACTTCAACGTGTAACCCCGAAGCACCTTGCTAAGCCCGACTATCTTTTCCAAAAGCTCCAGGTGGACCTCATCAGGTTGCCTAAGTCTGAAGGTATGAATATTGTCTGGTGGTTGTCGATATGTTCTCCAGTTGGCCAGAAGCATTCCCCGTTACCAACGTGACTGCAAGACCACAGCAAAGAAACTGGTGATAGAAGTTATATGCAGATATGGTGTTCCAGAAGTTGCTGAAAGTGACCAAGGCCCGGACTTTTCTTCTCATGTGTATCAGGAGGTTCTGACAATGCTTGGATCCACTGTAGCCCTCCATACTCAGTACCATCCACAATCTAGTAGGAAAGTTAAGATGCTGAACGGCACACTGAAGGGACAATTGACCAAAATGATGCAGGAGACTACGGCTCCATGGCCAGGGCTCTTACACATTCGTACTACCCCTATTGCAAAACATGGCCTGTCCCCATATGAGATATTGTTTGGTGCTAGGTTCTCAGTTGCAAATTTTCAGTCTCAGTAGTTGTCAGAAGAAACTTACCGTGCTGTTCAATATGTTATTCAACTTAGTAAAAATGTTGCTAACACCCATGTTTTAGTTTCTTCTTTCCTTCCAGATTCAGCAGAAACCGATATTGGTCACAATTTGAAGCCTGGTGGTTTTATGGTCGTGAAAAGCCATGTCAGAAAACACGGACTAGAACCCTTGTATGACGGTCACTACCAAGTCCTCATTACTCCTATGTCAGTAAAGCTGGAAGGAAGGCCGACATGGATCCACGTATCGCACTGCAAGCTGGTCAAACAGACTAGTAGCAAATAAGGGGACATAATGTTTTAGTTTTTCGTATTTCCATATAATAATAATATTGGTAACCGCATGGGACAGTCTAAATTCCCCAATATCCTTGAATAATAAGTTTGTACAATATCATGAAAGATTAGTAGTACAGATGGGTATAGCCAATAAAATTGTCAGTTATACAAATGTGGGATAATTTGGTTAGGGCCAAAGATTGTCCAGATGATCAAATTTGGGATATATTGGATATACTTAATACTACTGCCTGTGTTATGAATCTGTTGAAGGGTCTAAAGTCCACTGATTGTTCAGATTATGTCCCACTAATTCATGAAGAACCCACACTAAAGGTCCCAGGAGGGATAACCGTATTAGCTGATAATTATACCTGCTATAATACCCACGACACTACAGGTACACCAGTAGGGGTCTTCGAGACAGGTTTCTGCAAAGAGAACAGTTCCCTAGATACTGACTTGCTAGTTAATCATACACAGTATATGTACGACATTTATTGGTTATGTGGAGATGGTAAGCTCCGTCCTAGGTTGCCTAATGCCTGGACAGGTCAATGCACCCTTGTTAAACTAGCTATGCAGTTCAAGATTTTACTTTGGGATCCAGAGACACCTGATGAATATACCAGAAAGAGGAGAAGTCTCGATCAGCTCCACATGAGTTATGAAGAAGATCCATTGGTATATGTCGATGGCATTGGAGTGCCAAGGGGGTTGCCTGACCAATTTAAAGCCCAGAATCAGATTTATGCTGGTTTTGTTTCCATAATCCCACAGGTGCAGATTAATAAAAATGTTGATTGGTTCAATTACATATATTACAGTGAACAAAGGTTTGTCAATTTTATCTGTGATGCTTTCCAGGGTATAGTTGAGGAGTTAGGCCCTAACACTAGAATGACCCTCCAAAACCGACTAGCCCTTGATGTGATCTTAGCTGAAAAAGGAGGAGTCTGTGGGATGGTGGGAGAGGAATGTTGTACCTATATCCCTCAGAACTCTTGGGTAAATGGAAAGACCATGATAGCCCTTAAAAAGATAAATGGGTTAGCAGCAGAATTAAAAACTAATGCTGGAGTAGACACATCTTTCTTTTCCGGCTGGTTGGGTGGGCTCAAAGGATTCCTTCAACAAGCTTGTCTAGTACTGATTGCTCTCCTTGTAGTTGGATCGATAATCCTCTGTTGTGTTATTCCCCTGTATAAAAAGGTTATCACTGAGGCAACTCCGACTGGCACCTTGCTCAACCAAGAAGATAGACAAAACCCACTACTTTCAGATGATGCTAAGAGATTTAGTTTAGGGACAGCGGGAGAACTCCATGTGAAGCTAGTGAAGGGTTCAGCTGCCTGGAGGCCTCTCACAAGGGGAGAGCTTCTGAGGTGTCTGGATGAAGAAATCCACCTCCCCTTTCCCCATCACATGGACAGTCTCGAAGGATCTTTCTTTTTAGGGAAAAACTTAGTGTTTAGGGGGGATTGTCAAGGTGAAAATATATATCTTTATACTCTTTTGTACTTTTAAATATTCTTATGCTGTGAAACAATAAGTTTTTCCCTTCATGCTTATTAATGCATATGTAACTGTATTTAAGATGGCTGCCAGTATTCACCTTTGCCCCAGATTCGCCCTGCTGAAGAAGCAAGTTACACATTCCAGAAGGACAAGTATCATTTCTCTGGAAATGATACTTAAAGCGATGTGGACAAGATGTGGACAAAGGAAGATTCATCAGATGATGTCAGAGCCAACCAGAAGGACTGAATACTAGATACATTGCTTAACCCCTGCATATCCCCGCCCTCTGCACACCTTCCCCCAATAGATCATGTAGTGTTGTGTATCAGGAAATAAAGTAGTTGCTGTGACGTTACCACTACGTGTGGAGGCACGAGCAGGCACTGAGTTTGAACCAGCTTTTGTCTGACTCATTCTTCACCCCGGTACCACTGCTCTTATTCTGATTTGGAATGACTGGTGAAGGAAGGATATTGTCGTGACGACCCCGACACTTTAACCCCTTTCTGACAATGGGCATACATTTACGCCGATGTCGGACTCCCTCCCTTTGATGTGGGCTTCGGCAGTAAGCCCACATCTTTCCTGGCACATATCAGCTGTTTTTGTGTTGAAAGCGGCATTTAACAAGCGCTTCCAGCAATCGTGTCGGAAATATGCCCACCCGTGACCCGAGTCACATGATCGCGGGTCACCGGTGTGTTGGCATGGAGACCACTATGGGTCAGTGCCAGCTTGCTGTGAGCACCACCCAGTGGACGGCGCTCATAGCAAGTAAGTAATTCTGCTTTATAGAGACGATCTGATCATCATCTCTAGGTAGCAGAGGCAATTGAGTTAGGGCAGCTTCTAGTCTCCCATGGAGACTATTTAAGCATGCCAAAAAAAGTTTATAAAAATGTAAAAAAATATAAAAAATATAAAAGTTTAAATTACTCCCCTTTTACCCCATTCAAAATAAAACAACAACAAAAAAATTACATATATTTGGTATTGTCGCGTTCAGAATCATACGATCTATCAATAATATAAAAGGATTAACCTGATCACTAAACGGCGTAGCGATAAAAAAATTAAAAATACCAGAATTACATTTTTTTGGTTGCTGTGACATTGCATTAAAATGCAATATTGGGCAATGAAAAGATTGTATCTGCGCCAAAATGGTATCATTAAAAATGTCAGCTTGGCATGCAAAAAATAAGCCCTAACTCAACCCGAGATCACGAAAAATGGAAGCGCTACGGGTGTTGGAAAACGGTGCAATTTTTTTTTTTTTTTTTACAAAGTTTGGAATTTTTTTTCACTACTTGATAAAAAAGAACCTACACATTGGTGTCTATGAACTCCTAATGACCTGGAGAATCATAATGGCAGCTCAGTTTTAGCTTTTAGTGAACTTAGCCAAACAAATAATAAGTGTGGGATTGCACTTCTTTTGCAATTTTACCGCACTTGGAATATTGTTTCCCATTTTTTAGTACAAGACATGGCAAAACCAATGGTGTCCTTCAAAAGTACAACTCGTCCCGCAAAAAATAAGCCCTCACATGGCCATATTGACGGAAACATAAAAATGCAATGGTTCCGGGAAGAAGGGGAGCGAAAACTGAAAATGCAAAACCAATTTTTTTTCCAGGGGTTAAGGGGTTAATGAAAATTCCCTATCTTTCCCTCACTACACTATTTAACAGCTTTTTTTTTTCCTTATTTCCTTTTTAGATGATACTTCATTTGAGGAATTCCAGTGCATGTTGGTCACTGCCGCAGACTCTGCTCACTCCCTGAAACAAAGTCATCGGTGATGCCCATTTTTGGATAGGGGTAGTCCTTACTCTAATAAGCATGCACTGGTTCTCAATTCCAAAGAAATATCTGTAGATTCTTGACACTGTTGAATATGCACAATGCATTCCTTTGCCAGCTCTGAACAGAAGTAACGAGCCGGCTGGACAGCACACTGTCAGTGAGCATTATAAGAACACCAAGCGTGGAGAGACTAGTGCCAGACACCACAAGTGACATCTGAATCTTGCCTCTTCATAGATGCTGATCATATTATAGACACAAAGCTATTCTTATTGATATACTCAAGGATGGCATTTTTTAAAAAAACCTTCAAGGATTTTGCCCGTACTAGAGGTTAAGCTTACAGGCCTATATTTTTCAGAGTCAATGATATTCCTCTTTTAAATATTTTTAAAAAGCTAATTGTATGGTATACACTCTGCCATCATTATATATAATGATTAGTGATGAGTAGTGTTGAGCATTCCGATACCGCAAGTATCGGGTATCGGCTGATACTTGCGGTATCGGAATTCCGATACCGAGATCCGATACTTTTGTGGTATCGGGTATCGGTATCGGTTCCATAGGGATGTGTAAAATAAAGAATTAAAATAAAAAATATTGATATATTCACCTCTCCGGCGGACCCTGGACATCACGCTGGTAACCGGCAGGCTTCTTTGTTTAAAATGAGCGCCTTTAGGACCTGCGAATGACGTCGCGGCTTCTGATTGGTTGCGTGCCGCTCATGTGACCGCCACGCGACCAATCAGAAGCCGCGACGTCATTCTCATTCACTAAACTCCTAATTCTAGGAATTAAGGACCTGCGAATGACGTCGCGGCTTCTGATTGGTCACGTGGCGGTCACATGAGCGGCACGCAACCAATCAGAAGCCGCGACGTCATTCGCAGGTCCTAAAGGCGCTCATTTTAAACAAAGAAGCCTGCCGGTTACCAGCGTGATGTCCAGGGGCCGCCGGAGAGGTGAATATATCAATATTTTTTATTTTAATTCTTTATTTTACACATCCCTATGGATCCCAGGGCCTGAAGGAGAGTTTCCTCTCCTTCAGACCCTGGGAACCATCAGAATACCTTCCGATACTTGGTGTCCCATTGACTTGTATTGGTATCGGATATCGGTATCGGCGATATCCGATATTTTTCGGGTATCGGCCGATACTATCCGATACCGATACTTTCAAGTATCGGACGGTATCGCTCAACACTAGTGATGAGCGAATATACTCGGTACATGAGATTTCCCGAGCATGCTAGGGTGTCCTCTGAGTATTTGTAAGTACTCGGAGATTTAGTTTTCTGTGCCACAGCTGAATGATTTACATCTGTTAGCCAGCATAAGTACATGCGGGAGTTGCCTGTTTGCTAAGGAATCCCCACATGTAATCAAGCTGGTTAACAGATGTAAATCATTCAGCTGCGGCGATGAAAACTAAATTTCCGAGTACTTACAAATAGGGTTGAGCGAAACGGGTCGTTCATTTTCAAAAGTCGCCGACTTTTGGCAAAGTCGGGTTTCATGAAACCCGATCCGACTCCTGTGCGGGGTCGGCCATGCGGTACGCGACTTTCGCGCCAAAGTCGCGTTTCAATGACGCGAAAAGCGCCATTTCTCAGCCGATGAAGGTAAACGCAGAGTGTGGGCAGCGTGATGACATAGGTCCTGGTCCCCACCATCTTAGAGAATGGCATTGCAGTGATTGGCTTGCTGTCCGTGGCGTCACAGGGGCTATAAAGGGGCGTTCCCGCCGACCGCCATGTTACTGCTGCTGATCTAAGCTTAGGGAGAGGTTGCTGCCGCTTCGTCAGAAGCAGGGATAGCGTTAAGCAGGGTCCATTAACCACCAAACCGCTTGTGCTGTAGCGATTTCCACTGCCCAACACCACCTTCGGTGTGCAGGGATAGTGGAAGCTACATTTTTTTTTTTCCTCAGCGCTGTAGCTCATTGGGCTGCCCTAGAAGGCTCCCTGATAGCTGCATTGCTGTGTGTACGCCGCTGTGCAAACCAACTGCTTTTTTCAAAGCACAAATCCTCTTGTTCCTTCCTTTCTGCACAGCTATCTTGTTTGTTTGTCCACACTTTTTATTTAATTTGTGCATCAGTCCACTCCTTATTGCTGCCTGCCATACCTGGCTGAGATTACTGCAGGGAGATAGTAATTGAAGGACAGTTCCTTTTTTTTTTTTTTTTTTTGTGGGAGATTAAGATTGGCATTTCTGCTAGAGTGCCATCCCTGTCTGTGTCATCTCTCACTCAGTGGGCCATAGAAAGCCTATTTATTTTTTTGCTTGATTTGGGTTCTAAAATCTACCTGAAAAAATCACTACATCAATCAGTGGGAGAAAAATATTGGCCTCAGGGCTTGTGTGCCACTCCTTACTCCTGTGTGTGCCATCTCTCACTCAGTGGGCCATAGAAAGCCTATTTATTTTTTTGCTTGATTTGTTTTCCAAAATCTACCTGAAAAAATCACAACATCAATCAGTGGGAGAAAAATATTGGCCTCAGGGCTTGTGTGCCACTCCTGACTCCTGTGTGTGCCATCTCTCACTCAGTGGGCCATAGAAAGCCTATTTATTTTTTTGCTTGATTTGGGTTCCAAAATCTACCTGAAAAAATCACAACATCAATCAGTGGGAGAAAAATATTGGCCTCAGGGCTTGTGTGCCACTCCTGACTCCTGTGTGTGCCATCTCTCACTCAGTGGGCCATAGAAAGCCTATTTATTTTTTTGCTTGATTTGGGTTCTAAATTCTACCTGAAAAAATCAATAAATCAATCAGTGGGAGATTAATATTGGCCTTTGGGCTTGTGTGCCAGTCCTAAGCGTGCCATCTCTCTCTCTCAGATAGTGGGCCATAGAAAGCCTATTTATTATTTTTTTTATTGGGTTTATAAATTTTCCCTGGAGAAAAAAAAAAAAAGTGGGAGATTAATATTGGCCTCTGGGCTTGTGTGCCAGTCCTGAGCGTGCCATCTCTCTCACAAATAGTGGGCCATAGAAAGCCTATTTATTTTTTGGGTTGATTTTGGTTCTAAATTCTACCTGAAAAAATCAATAAATCAATCAGTGGGAGATTAATATTGGCCTCTGGGCTTGTGTGCCAGTCCTGAGCGTGCCATCTCTCTCACAAATAGTGGGCCATAGAAAGCCTATTTATTTTTTGGGTTGATTTGGGTTCTAAATTCTACCTGAAAAAATCAATAAATCAATCAGTGGGAGATAAATATTGGCCTCTAGGCTTGTGTGCCACTCCTGACTCCAGTAGGGGTCTTCGAGACAGGTTTCTGCAAAGAGAACAGTTCCCTAGATACTGACTTGCTAGTTAATCATACACAGTATATGTACGACATTTATTGGTTATGTGGAGATGGTAAGCTCCGTCCTAGGTTGCCTAATGCCTGGACAGGTCAATGCACCCTTGTTAAACTAGCTATGCAGTTCAAGATTTTACTTTGGGATCCAGAGACACCTGATGAATATACCAGAAAGAGGAGAAGTCTCGATCAGCTCCACATGAGTTATGAAGAAGATCCATTGGTATATGTCGATGGCATTGGAGTGCCAAGGGGGTTGCCTGACCAATTTAAAGCCCAGAATCAGATTTATGCTGGTTTTGTTTCCATAATCCCACAGGTGCAGATTAATAAAAATGTTGATTGGTTCAATTACATATATTACAGTGAACAAAGGTTTGTCAATTTTATCTGTGATGCTTTCCAGGGTATAGTTGAGGAGTTAGGCCCTAACACTAGAATGACCCTCCAAAACCGACTAGCCCTTGATGTGATCTTAGCTGAAAAAGGAGGAGTCTGTGGGATGGTGGGAGAGGAATGTTGTACCTATATCCCTCAGAACTCTTGGGTAAATGGAAAGACCATGATAGCCCTTAAAAAGATAAATGGGTTAGCAGCAGAATTAAAAACTAATGCTGGAGTAGACACATCTTTCTTTTCCGGCTGGTTGGGTGGGCTCAAAGGATTCCTTCAACAAGCTTGTCTAGTACTGATTGCTCTCCTTGTAGTTGGATCGATAATCCTCTGTTGTGTTATTCCCCTGTATAAAAAGGTTATCACTGAGGCAACTCCGACTGGCACCTTGCTCAACCAAGAAGATAGACAAAACCCACTACTTTCAGATGATGCTAAGAGATTTAGTTTAGGGACAGCGGGAGAACTCCATGTGAAGCTAGTGAAGGGTTCAGCTGCCTGGAGGCCTCTCACAAGGGGAGAGCTTCTGAGGTGTCTGGATGAAGAAATCCACCTCCCCTTTCCCCATCACATGGACAGTCTCGAAGGATCTTTCTTTTTAGGGAAAAACTTAGTGTTTAGGGGGGATTGTCAAGGTGAAAATATATATCTTTATACTCTTTTGTACTTTTAAATATTCTTATGCTGTGAAACAATAAGTTTTTCCCTTCATGCTTATTAATGCATATGTAACTGTATTTAAGATGGCTGCCAGTATTCACCTTTGCCCCAGATTCGCCCTGCTGAAGAAGCAAGTTACACATTCCAGAAGGACAAGTATCATTTCTCTGGAAATGATACTTAAAGCGATGTGGACAAGATGTGGACAAAGGAAGATTCATCAGATGATGTCAGAGCCAACCAGAAGGACTGAATACTAGATACATTGCTTAACCCCTGCATATCCCCGCCCTCTGCACACCTTCCCCCAATAGATCATGTAGTGTTGTGTATCAGGAAATAAAGTAGTTGCTGTGACGTTACCACTACGTGTGGAGGCACGAGCAGGCACTGAGTTTGAACCAGCTTTTGTCTGACTCATTCTTCACCCCGGTACCACTGCTCTTATTCTGATTTGGAATGACTGGTGAAGGAAGGATATTGTCGTGACGACCCCGACACTTTAACCCCTTTCTGACAATGGGCATACATTTACGCCGATGTCGGACTCCCTCCCTTTGATGTGGGCTTCGGCAGTAAGCCCACATCTTTCCTGGCACATATCAGCTGTTTTTGTGTTGAAAGCGGCATTTAACAAGCGCTTCCAGCAATCGTGTCGGAAATATGCCCACCCGTGACCCGAGTCACATGATCGCGGGTCACCGGTGTGTTGGCATGGAGACCACTATGGGTCAGTGCCAGCTTGCTGTGAGCACCACCCAGTGGACGGCGCTCATAGCAAGTAAGTAATTCTGCTTTATAGAGACGATCTGATCATCATCTCTAGGTAGCAGAGGCAATTGAGTTAGGGCAGCTTCTAGTCTCCCATGGAGACTATTTAAGCATGCCAAAAAAAGTTTATAAAAATGTAAAAAAATATAAAAAATATAAAAGTTTAAATTACTCCCCTTTTACCCCATTCAAAATAAAACAACAACAAAAAAATTACATATATTTGGTATTGTCGCGTTCAGAATCATACGATCTATCAATAATATAAAAGGATTAACCTGATCACTAAACGGCGTAGCGATAAAAAAATTAAAAATACCAGAATTACATTTTTTTGGTTGCTGTGACATTGGATTAAAATGCAATATTGGGCAATGAAAAGATTGTATCTGCGCCAAAATGGTATCATTAAAAATGTCAGCTTGGCATGCAAAAAATAAGCCCTAACTCAACCCGAGATCACGAAAAATGGAAGCGCTACGGGTGTTGGAAAACGGTGCAATTTTTTTTTTTTTTTTTACAAAGTTTGGAATTTTTTTTCACTACTTGATAAAAAAGAACCTACACATTGGTGTCTATGAACTCCTAATGACCTGGAGAATCATAATGGCAGCTCAGTTTTAGCTTTTAGTGAACTTAGCCAAACAAATAATAAGTGTGGGATTGCACTTCTTTTGCAATTTTACCGCACTTGGAATATTGTTTCCCATTTTTTAGTACAAGACATGGCAAAACCAATGGTGTCCTTCAAAAGTACAACTCGTCCCGCAAAAAATAAGCCCTCACATGGCCATATTGACGGAAACATAAAAATGCAATGGTTCCGGGAAGAAGGGGAGCGAAAACTGAAAATGCAAAACCAATTTTTTTTCCAGGGGTTAAGGGGTTAATGAAAATTCCCTATCTTTCCCTCACTACACTATTTAACAGCTTTTTTTTTTCCTTATTTCCTTTTTAGATGATACTTCATTTGAGGAATTCCAGTGCATGTTGGTCACTGCCGCAGACTCTGCTCACTCCCTGAAACAAAGTCATCGGTGATGCCCATTTTTGGATAGGGGTAGTCCTTACTCTAATAAGCATGCACTGGTTCTCAATTCCAAAGAAATATCTGTAGATTCTTGACACTGTTGAATATGCACAATGCATTCCTTTGCCAGCTCTGATCAGAAGTAACGAGCCGGCTGGACAGCACACTGTCAGTGAGCATTATAAGAACACCAAGCGTGGAGAGACTAGTGCCAGACACCACAAGTGACATCTGAATCTTGCCTCTTCATAGATGCTGATCATATTATAGACACAAAGCTATTCTTATTGATATACTCAAGGATGGCATTTTTTAAAAAAACCTTCAAGGATTTTGCCCGTACTAGAGGTTAAGCTTACAGGCCTATATTTTTCAGAGTCAATGATATTCCTCTTTTAAATATTTTTAAAAAGCTAATTGTATGGTATACACTCTGCCATCATTATATATAATGATTAGTGATGAGTAGTGTTGAGCATTCCGATACCGCAAGTATCGGGTATCGGCTGATACTTGCGGTATCGGAATTCCGATACCGAGATCCGATACTTTTGTGGTATCGGGTATCGGTATCGGTTCCATAGGGATGTGTAAAATAAAGAATTAAAATAAAAAATATTGATATATTCACCTCTCCGGCGGACCCTGGACATCACGCTGGTAACCGGCAGGCTTCTTTGTTTAAAATGAGCGCCTTTAGGACCTGCGAATGACGTCGCGGCTTCTGATTGGTTGCGTGCCGCTCATGTGACCGCCACGCGACCAATCAGAAGCTGCGACGTCATTCTCATTCACTAAACTCCTAATTCTAGGAATTAAGGACCTGCGAATGACGTCGCGGCTTCTGATTGGTCGCGTGGCGGTCACATGAGCGGCACGCGACCAATCAGAAGCTGCGACGTCATTCGCAGGTCCTAAAGGCGCTCATTTTAAACAAAGAAGCCTGCCGGTTACCAGCGTGATGTCCAGGGGCCGCCGGAGAGGTGAATATATCAATATTTTTTATTTTAATTCTTTATTTTACACATCCCTATGGATCCCAGGGCCTGAAGGAGAGTTTCCTCTCCTTCAGACCCTGGGAACCATCAGAATACCTTCCGATACTTGGTGTCCCATTGACTTGTATTGGTATCGGATATCGGTATCGGCGATATCCGATATTTTTCGGGTATCGGCCGATACTATCCGATACCGATACTTTCAAGTATCGGACGGTATCGCTCAACACTAGTGATGAGCGAATATACTCGGTACATGAGATTTCCCGAGCATGCTAGGGTGTCCTCTGAGTATTTGTAAGTACTCGGAGATTTAGTTTTCTGTGCCACAGCTGAATGATTTACATCTGTTAGCCAGCATAAGTACATGCGGGAGTTGCCTGTTTGCTAAGGAATCCCCACATGTAATCAAGCTGGTTAACAGATGTAAATCATTCAGCTGCGGCGATGAAAACTAAATTTCCGAGTACTTACAAATAGGGTTGAGCGAAACGGGTCGTTCATTTTCAAAAGTCGCCGACTTTTGGCAAAGTCGGGTTTCATGAAACCCGATCCGACTCCTGTGCGGGGTCGGCCATGCGGTACGCGACTTTCGCGCCAAAGTCGCGTTTCAATGACGCGAAAAGCGCCATTTCTCAGCCGATGAAGGTAAACGCAGAGTGTGGGCAGCGTGATGACATAGGTCCTGGTCCCCACCATCTTAGAGAATGGCATTGCAGTGATTGGCTTGCTGTCCGTGGCGTCACAGGGGCTATAAAGGGGCGTTCCCGCCGACCGCCATGTTACTGCTGCTGATCTGAGCTTAGGGAGAGGTTGCTGCCGCTTCGTCAGAAGCAGGGATAGCGTTAAGCAGGGTCCATTAACCACCAAACCGCTTGTGCTGTAGCGATTTCCACTGCCCAACACCACCTTCGGTGTGCAGGGATAGTGGAAGCTACATTTTTTTTTTCCTCAGCGCTGTAGCTCATTGGGCTGCCCTAGAAGGCTCCCTGATAGCTGCATTGCTGTGTGTACGCCGCTGTGCAAACCAACTGCTTTTTTCAAAGCACAAATCCTCTTGTTCCTTCCTTTCTGCACAGCTATCTTGTTTGTTTGTCCACACTTTTTATTTAATTTGTGCATCAGTCCACTCCCTATTGCTGCCTGCCATACCTGGCTGAGATTACTGCAGGGAGATAGTAATTGAAGGACAGTTCCTTTTTTTTTTTTTTTTTTTGTGGGAGATTAAGATTGGCATTTCTGCTAGAGTGCCATCCCTGTCTGTGTCATCTCTCACTCAGTGGGCCATAGAAAGCCTATTTATTTTTTTGCTTGATTTGGGTTCTAAAATCTACCTGAAAAAATCACTACATCAATCAGTGGGAGAAAAATATTGGCCTCAGGGCTTGTGTGCCACTCCTTACTCCTGTGTGTGCCATCTCTCACTCAGTGGGCCATAGAAAGCCTATTTATTTTTTTGCTTGATTTGTTTTCCAAAATCTACCTGAAAAAATCACAACATCAATCAGTGGGAGAAAAATATTGGCCTCAGGGCTTGTGTGCCACTCCTGACTCCTGTGTGTGCCATCTCTCACTCAGTGGGCCATAGAAAGCCTATTTATTTTTTTGCTTGATTTGGGTTCCAAAATCTACCTGAAAAAATCACAACATCAATCAGTGGGAGAAAAATATTGGCCTCAGGGCTTGTGTGCCACTCCTGACTCCTGTGTGTGCCATCTCTCACTCAGTGGGCCATAGAAAGCCTATTTATTTTTTTGCTTGATTTGGGTTCTAAATTCTACCTGAAAAAATCAATAAATCAATCAGTGGGAGATTAATATTGGCCTTTGGGCTTGTGTGCCAGTCCTAAGCGTGCCATCTCTCTCTCTCAGATAGTGGGCCATAGAAAGCCTATTTATTATTTTTTTTATTGGGTTTATAAATTTTCCCTGGAGAAAAAAAAAAAAAGTGGGAGATTAATATTGGCCTCTGGGCTTGTGTGCCAGTCCTGAGCGTGCCATCTCTCTCACAAATAGTGGGCCATAGAAAGCCTATTTATTTTTTGGGTTGATTTTGATTCTAAATTCTACCTGAAAAAATCAATAAATCAATCAGTGGGAGATTAATATTGGCCTCTGGGCTTGTGTGCCAGTCCTGAGCGTGCCATCTCTCTCACAAATAGTGGGCCATAGAAAGCCTATTTATTTTTTGGGTTGATTTGGGTTCTAAATTCTACCTGAAAAAATCAATAAATCAATCAGTGGGAGATAAATATTGGCCTCTGGGCTTGTGTGCCACTCCTGACTCCTGTGTGCGTCATCTCTCACTCAGTGGGCCCTAGAAAGCCTATTTTTTGTTTTATTTGTTTTCTAAATTCTCCCTGAAAAAATCATTTTATTTTATTTAGTTTCTAAATTATTCCTGAAAAAATCATTTTTTTTGTATTTTTTTTTTCTAAAGTCTCCCTGAAAAAAAAAAAAAATCAAATCAGTGGGAGATTAATATTGCCCTTTCTGCTTGTGTGCCAGTCTTGACTCCTGGGTGTGCCATCTCTCTCTCTCCAATTGTGGGCCATAGAAAGCCTATTAATTTTTTTGCTTGATTTAGGTTCCAAAATCTACCTGAAAAAATCACTAAATCAATCAGTGGGAGATAAATATTGGCCTCTGGGCTTGTGTGCCACTCCTGACTCCTGTGTGCGTCCTCTCTCACTCAGTGGGCCCTACAAAGCCTATTTTTTTTTTATTTGTTTTCTAAATTCTCCCTGAAGCAATCATTTTATTTTATTTTGTTTCTAAATTCTTCCTGAAAAATTCATTTTTTTGTATTTTTTTTTTCTAAAGTCTCCCTGAAAAAAAAAAAAAAATCAAATCAGTGGGAGATTAATATTGCCCTTTCTGCTTGTGTGCCAGTCTTGACTCCTGGGTGTGCCATCTCTCTCTCTCTCTCTCCAATTGTGGGCCATAGAAAGCCTATATATTTTTTTGCTTGATTTGGGTTCCAAAATCTACCTGAAAAAATCACTAAATCAATCAGTGGGAGATAAATATTGGCCTCTGGGCTTGTGTGCCACTCCTGACTCCTGTGTGCGTCCTCTCTCACTCAGTGGGCCCTACAAAGCCTAATTTTTTTTTATTTGTATTCTAAATTCTCCCTGAAACAATCATTTTATTTTATTTTGTTTCTAAATTCTTCCTGAAAAATTCATTTTTTTGTATTTTTTTTTTCTAAAGTCTCCCTGAAAAAAAAAAATAATCAAATCAGTGGGAGATTAATATTGCCCTTTCTGCTTGTGTGCCAGTCTTGACTCCTGGGTGTGTCATCTCTCTCTCTCTCTCCAATTGTGGGCCATAGAAAGCCTATTTATTTTTTTGCTTGATTTGGGTTCCAAAATCTACCTGAAAAAATCACTAAATCAATCAGTGGGAGATAAATATTGGCCTCTGGGCTTGTGTGCCACTCCTGACTCCTGTGTGCGTCCTCTCTCACTCAGTGGGCCCTACAAAGCCTAATTTTTTTTTATTTGTTTTCTAAATTCTCCCTGAAACAGTCATATTATTTTATTTTGTTTCTAAATTCTTCCTGAAAAATTCATTTTTTTGTATTTTTTTTTTCTAAAGTCTCCCTGAAAAAAAAAAAAAATCAAATCAGTGGGAGATTAATATTGCCCTTTCTGCTTGTGTGCCAGTCTTGACTCCTGGGTGTGCCATCTCTCTCTCTCTCTCTCTCCAATTGTGGGCCATAGAAAGCCTATTTATTTTTTTGCTTGGTTTGGGTTCCAAAATCTACCTGAAAAAATCACTAAATCAATCAGTGGGAGATAAATATTGGCCTCTGGGCTTGTGTGCCACTCCTGACTCCTGTGTGCGTAATCTCTCACTCAGTGGGCCCTAGAAAGAATATTTTTTGTTTTATTTGTTTTCTAAATTCTCCCTGAAAAAATCATTTTATTTTATTTGGTTTCTAAATTATTCCTGAAAAAATCATTTTTTTTGTATTTTTTTTTCTAAAGTCTCCCTGAAAAAAAAACAAAATCAAATCAGTGGGAGATTAATATTGCCCTTTCTGCTTGTGTGCCAGTCTTGACTCCTGGGTGTGCCATCTCTCTCTCTCTCTCCAATTGTGGGCCATAGAAATCCTATTTATTTTTTTGCTTGATTTGGGTTCCAAAATCTACCTGAAAAAATCACTAAATCAATCAGTGGGAGATAAATATTGGCCTCTGGGCTTGTGTGCCACTCCTGACTCCTGTGTGCGTCCTCTCTCACTCAGTGGGCCATAGAAAGCCTATTTTTTTTTATTTGTTTTCTAAATTCTCCCTGAAACAATCATTTCATTTTATTTGGTTTATAAATTCTTCCTTAAAAAATCATTTTTTTTTATTATTTTTTTTTTTCTAAAGTCTCCCTGTTAAAAAAAAACAAACAAATCAGTGGGAGATTAATATTTACATTTGCGCTTCAGTGACAGTCCTGCGTGTGTGGCATCTCTCTCATTTGTTGCCACCAACAACAGAGTGTGTAACATTGTGCCTGATTTTCGTTGTGGTCTCACCCACCTGTAAAGGGGTAGCTAAATCATACTGAAGTTATAGCTCACCGTGTAAGTTGTGTGACAGCAACAAATACCGTTAGTTTGGTAACATTTTTAAAACAATGAGGAAGTCTGGTGGAAGAGGTCGTGGCCGGGGGCGTTCATTGTCAGCTGGTAATGAGGGTAGTGGTAGTGGTGGAGCATCAGGTGGTCGTGGGAAAAAAAATATTGCACCTAAGTCTGGAGCTGTGGAGCCAGGTTCGTCGTCTGGCTACACAAGGCCTCGAACGCTCCCTTTTCTGGGAGTAGGAAAACCGCTTTTAAAGCCGGAGCAGCAAGAGCAAGTTTTGGCTTATCTTGCTGACTCAGCCTCTAGCTCTTTTGCCTCCTCTCGTGAAACTGGTAAAAGTAAAAGCAGCGCGTCGTTAGTGGATGTTCACGGTCAGGGACAAGTCGCTTCCTTGTCCTCTTCAGCAAAAACAACAACAGAGAAGAATGCAGCAGGCGACACAACGGGTTACTCCATGGAGCTCTTTACACATACCGTCCCTGGCTTAGAAAGTGAAGCAGTTAACAGTCCATGCCCATTACAAGTTGAATCTGACATGGAGTGCACTGATGCACAGCCACAGCCAGACTACTATGCTGGTCCTTTGACTTAGACCACAACATTGCCCTCGCAGGGTGCTGATCAAGAATCAGACCCTGATGAGACTATGTTGCCCCATCACGAACGCTATACCACCGACCGACACGGTGACACAGACGAAGTTGCACACGAGCTACAAGAAGAGGTAATAGATGACTCAGTTCTTGACCCCGATTGGCAGCCATTGGGGGAACAGGGTGCAGGCGGCAGCAGTTCTGAAGCGGAGGAGGAGGGGCCGCAGCAGGCATCAACATCGCAACAGGTTCCATCTGCCGGGCCCGTATCTTGCCCAAAACGCGTGGCAAAGTCAAAACCTGTTGGAGGACAGCGTGGCCATCCGGTTAAAGCTCAGTCTACAATGCCTGAAAAGGTATCCGATGCTAGAAAGAGTGCAGTCTGGCATTTTTTTAAACAACATCCAATTGATCAGCGCAAAGTCATCTGTCAAAAATGTTCAACTACCTTAAGCAGAGGGCAGAATCTGAAAAGTCTCAATACAAGTTGCATGCATAGACATTTAGCCACCATGCATTTGCAAGCTTGGACTAACTACCAAACGTCCCTTAAGGTTTTAGCACCCTCGACCAATGAAGCTAGTCATCAACGCAACATCCCTTCCGGCAGTGTAGGGCCACCATTTTCTGCACCACCTGCAGTATCTGTGCAGGTTTCTTTGCCAGGCCAAAGCAGTCAGGGTCAGGGAATCACCAGTTTCGTAGTAGGAAACACTGCATCTAGGGCACCGGCGGCAACAATACCATCTCCCACCGTCTCTCAGTCTGCCATGTCCACCGGCACCCCCGCTAGTTCCACGATCTCCAGCTCTCCAGTCCAGCTCACCCTACATGAGACTATGGTTAGAAAAAGGAAGTACTTAGCCTCGCATCCGCATACACAGGGTTTGAACGCCCACATAGCTAGACTAATTTCGTTAGAGATGATGCCCTACCGGTTAGTTGAAAGCGAAGCTTTCAAAGCCCTGATGGACTACGCTGTACCACGCTACGAGCTACCCAGTCGACACATTTTTTCCAGAAAAGCCATCCCAGCCCTCCACCAGCATGTTAAAGAGCGCATCGTCCATGCACTCAGGCAATCTGTGAGCAGAAAGGTGCACCTGACAACAGATGCATGGACCAGTAGGCATGGCCAGGGACGTTACGTGTCCATCACGGCACACTGGGTAAATGTGGTGGATGCAGGGTCCACAGGGGACAGCAAGTTTGGGACAGTTCAGCCTAGCCCACGGTCTAGGAAACAGTTGGCTGTAGCCGTTCGCACCCCCTCCTCCTCCTCCTCGTCCTCCTGCAGAAGCGAGACCTCGTCCACAGACCGCAGTCGCACAACCACTCCATCCGCAGCTGCCACTGTTGCACACCAGGTCTCCCATTATGGGGCAGCTACTGGCAAACGTCAGCAGGCTGTATTGGCTATGAAGTGTTTGGGCGACAACAGACACACCGCGGAAGTTCTGTCCGAGTTCTTGCAGAAAGAAACGCAGTCGTGGCTGGGCACTGTAGATCTTGAGGCAGGCAAGGTAGTGAGTGATAACGGAAGGAATTTCATGGCTGCCATCTCCCTTTCCCAACTGAAACACATTCCTTGCCTGGCTCACACCTTAAACCTGGTGGTGCAGTGCTTCCTGAAAAGTTATCCGGGGTTATCCGACCTGCTCCTCAAAGTGCGTGGACTTTGCTCACATATCCGCCGTTCGCCCGTACACTCCAGCCGTATGCAGACCTATCAGCGTTCTTTGAACCTTCCCTAGCATCGCCTAATCATAGACGTTGCAACAAGGTGGAACTCAACACTGCACATGCTTCAGAGACTGTGTGAACAGAGGCGGGCTGTTATGTTTTTGTGGGAGGATACACATACACGGGCAGGCAGTAGGATGGCAGACATGGAGTTGTCAGGTGTGCAGTGGTCGAAGATTCAAGACATGTGTCAAGTCCTTCAGTGTTTTGAGGAATGCACACGGCTGGTTAGTGCAGACAACGCCATAATAAGCATGAGCATCCCCCTAATGCGTCTGCTGATGCAAAGTTTGACGCACATAAAGGATCAGGCGTCTGCAGCTGAGGAAGAGGAAAGCCTTGATGACAGTCAGCCATTGTCTGGCCAGGGCAGTGTACAGGACGAGGTAGCGGGCGAACAGGAGGAGGAGGACGAGGAGGATGATGGGGATGATTATATTTTTAATGAGGAAGCTTTTCCGGGGCCAGTGGAAATTGTTGGCGCGGCAAGGCCGGGTTCTGGTTTTTGGAGGGACACAAGTGACGTGGATTTGCCTGAAACTGCCCCTCAACCAAGCACAACCACAGATTTGAGAACTGGAACTTTGGGCCACATGGCGGATTATGCCTTACGTATCCTCAAAAGGGACACACGCATAACAAAAATGATGAACGATGACGATTACTGGTTGGCCTGCCTCCTTGATCCTCGCTATAAAGGCAAATTGCAAAATATAATGCCACATGAGAACTTGGAACTAATATTAGCAACCAAACAATCAACTCTTGTTGACCATTTGCTTCTGGCATTCCCTGCACACAGCGCCCGTGATCGTTCTCACACGAGCTGCAGGGGCCAGCAGACCAGAGGAGTTAGAGGGGCAGAAATCAGAAGTGGCGTTGGCCAGAGGGGTTTTCTGACCAGGTTGTGGAGTGATTTTGCTATGACCGCAGACAGGACAGGTACTGCAGCATCAATTCAAAGTGACAGGAGACAACATTTGTCCAGTATGGTTACTAACTATTTTTCATCCCTTATCGACGTTCTCCCTCAACCGTCATTCCCATTTGATTACTGGGCATCAAAATTAGACACCTGGCCAGAATTGGCAGAATATGCATTGCAGGAGCTTGCTTGCCCGGCAGCTAGTGTCCTATCAGAAAGAGTATTCAGTGCTGCAGGTTCAATACTAACAGAAAAAAGGACTCGTCTGGCTACACAAAATGTAGATGATCTAACCTTCATTAAAATGAACCACAACTGGATTTCGAAATCTTTTGCCCCACCTTGCCCGGCTGACACCTAGCTTTCCTATGTAAAGGTCTTGCCTGTGGACTATTCTGAACGACTTTTCCAATCTCGTAATTTGCAGCACCTGATTGTCCAGCATCCGACATGTTAACACCTCCCTAAATGGCCAAAGTCCCCACACGGGGCTGTGGTATCGCCACTTGGCGCCAGCACCCGTGAGAGTACTGTTTGTCTGAAGAGGTGGGTGTGCCCGCTTTTGGTCGACGGCACTGCCACTAGGTCCCTCATAGTACAATAAAGTGTCTGGTGGTGGTAATGCGCACCCAACGTCAGACACACCGTTGTAATATGAGGGGCCCTGGGCCTGTACCGCCGGCCACAAGACAGTCCCCCCCCAGGTCAAACAGTGCTCTACCACTTGCAAAATTTTCTCTCACAGCTCCACCAATGTTTAGTCTATGCGCTGACATCCTTCAATGCCTGGCACTGTCAATACCATTGTATTGACATTTTTCTTATGTTAGGCCTTCGAAGCCTGTCTGCGGTCACTCCTTCCACTAGGCCTCCACTGACCTGTCTACTGCTGCCCGTGTTCCACTGGAACCAATTGTAAATTGCCTACATCCCAATTTTTGTTATGTTAGGCCTTCGAAGCCTGTCTGCGGCCCGTTCTTTCCACTACTACTACACTGACCAGGCCACTGCTGCCCGTGTTCCCCTGGAACCAATTTTAAATTGCCTACAGCCAGCCCAATTTATTATGTTAGGGCTTCGAAGCCTGTCTGCGGTCCCTCCTTCCACTAGCCCTCCACTGACCTGTCTACTGCCGCCCGTGTTCCCCTGGAACCAATTTTAAATTGCCTACAGCCAGCCCAATTTATTATGTTAGGGCTTCGAAGCCTGTCTGCGGTCCCTCCTTCCACTAGGCCTCCACTGACCTGTCTACTGCTGCCCGTGTACCCCTTGAACCAACATCAGAAAATATAAAAATAAGTATTTTGCTTATAAAAAAGAAAATACTGGAGAGATATCAAATGCAGACATTTTAACATTAAAAACAAACACATACAACAAAAATCTGGTACAGTACTAAAAATGGCCACCAGCTACAAAAACTTTCTCCTGCAAGTAGTTAACTGAAAGTTTTTTTCAATTTAAAACACAGATATGGCATCCACCGAGTGTTGTCCTGTCGCGTCTTCTTTATATAATTGTCAAGAAGATGCAAAACAATGAAAATAATAAAATCATTATTTACCAAAAAAATAGAGTAAGTCAAAACCACATTGCAAATAAACATTCATTACAAATAAAGAAGCAGGGCGCGTCCGAGGGTGAGTATATACCTAATAAGAATATAATCACCCTCGGACGCGCCCTGCTTCTTTCCGACAGCCTTCCTTCCTAAGAATCAGCCCTTCTGTGGTGTAGAGAGAGGGTGTGTTACACTCCAAGGTGTTCCCCAGGTTGCCTTTCCTGAGCTTCGATCTTCATGCTCTCGTTTAGTAGTTGTCGTAAAGTAGGCTGCACTAGGCCTACAAATTGGGTATGGGGTGGAGAGAGATGGTGTGTTACACTCCAAGGTGTTCCCCAGGTTTCCTTGCCATTGCTTCGGTCTTCAGACTCTCGTTTAGTAGTTGTACAAAACTACACTGCATTAGGCCTACAAAATGGGTATCGGGTGGAGAGAGATGGTGTGTTACACTCCAAGGTGTTCTCCAGGTTTCCTTCAATTGCTTCGGTCTTCAGACTCTCGTTTAGTAGTTGTACAAAACTACACTGCATTAGGCCTACAAAATGGGTATTGGGTGGAGAGAGATGGTGTGTTACACTCCAAGGTGTTCCCCAGGTTTCCTTGCCATTGCTTCGGTCTTCCGACTCTCGCTTAGTAGTTGTAGAAAACTACACTGCATTAGGCCTACAAAATGGGTATCGGGTGGAGAGAGATGGTGTGTTACACTCCAAGGTGTTCCCCAGGTTTCCTTGCCATTGCTTCGGTCTTCCGACTCTCGTTTAGTAGTTGTACAAAACTACACTGCATTAGGCCTACAAAATGGGTATCGGGTGGAGAGAGATGGTGTGTTACACTCCAAGGTGTTCCCCAGGTTTCCTTGCCATTGCTTCGGTCTTCAGACTCTCGTTTAGTAGTTGTACAAAACTACACTGCATTAGGCCTACAAAATGGGTATCGGGTGGAGAGAGATGGTGTGTTACACTCCAAGGTGTTCACCAGGTTTCCTTGCCATTGCTTCGGTCTTCCGACTCTCGTTCAGTAGTTGTAGAAAACTACACTGCATTAGGCCTACAAAATGGGTATCGGGTGGAGAGAGATGGTGTGTTACACTCCAAGGTGTTCCCCAGGTTTCCTTGCCATTGCTTCGGTCTTCCGACTCTCGTTCAGTAGTTGTAGAAAACTACACTGCATTAGGCCTACAAAATGGGTATCGGGTGGAGAGAGATGGTGTGTTACACTCCAAGGTGTTCCCCAGGTTTCCTTGCCATTGCTTCGGTCTTCCGACTCTCGTTTAGTAGTTGTACAAAACTAAACTGCATTAGGCCTACAAAATGGGTATCGGGTGGAGAGAGATGGTGTGTTACACTCCAAGGTGTTCCCCAGGTTTCCTTGCCATTGCTTCGGTCTTCCGACTCTCGTTCAGTAGTTGTAGAAAACTACACTGCATTAGGCCTACAAAATGGGTATCGGGTGGAGAGAGATGGTGTGTTACACTCCAAGGTGTTCCCCAGGTTTCCTTGCCATTGCTTCGGTCTTCCGACTCTCGTTCAGTAGTTGTAGAAAACTACACTGCATTAGGCCTACAAAATGGGTATCGGGTGGAGAGAGATGGTGTGTTACACTCCAAGGTGTTCCCCAGGTTTCCTTGCCATTGCTTCGGTCTTCCGACTCTCGTTTAGTAGTTGTACAAAACTACACTGCATTAGGCCTACAAAATGGGTATCGGGTGGAGAGAGATGGTGTGTTACACTCCAAGGTGTTCCCCAGGTTTCCTTGCCATTGCTTCGGTCTTCAGACTCTCGTTTAGTAGTTGTAGAAAACTACACTGCATTAGGCCTACAAAATGGGTATCGGGTGGAGAGAGATGGTGTGTTACACTCCAAGGTGTTCCCCAGGTTTCCTTGCCATTGCTTCGGTCTTCCGACTCTCGTTCAGTAGTTGTAGAAAACTACACTGCATTAGGCCTACAAAATGGGTATCGGGTGGAGAGAGATGGTGTGTTACACTCCAAGGTGTTCCCCAGGTTTCCTTGCCATTGCTTCGGTCTTCCGACTCTCGTTCAGTAGTTGTAGAAAACTACACTGCATTAGGCCTACAAAATGGGTATCGGGTGGAGAGAGATGGTGTGTTACACTCCAAGATGTTCCCCAGGTTTCCTTGCCATTGCTTCGGTCTTCCGACTCTCGTTCAGTAGTTGTAGAAAACTACACTGCATTAGGCCTACAAAATGGGTATCGGGTGGAGAGAGATGGTGTGTTACACTCCAAGGTGTTCCCCAGGTTTCCTTGCCATTGCTTCGGTCTTCCGACTCTCGTTTAGTAGTTGTACAAAACTACACTGCATTAGGCCTACAAAATGGGTATCGGGTGGAGAGAGATGGTGTGTTACACTCCAAGGTGTTCCCCAGGTTTCCTTGCCATTGCTTCGGTCTCCAGACTCTCGTTTAGTAGTTGTACAAAACTACACTGCATTAGGCCTACAAAATGGGTATCGGGTGGAGAGAGATGGTGTGTTACACTCCAAGGTGTTCCCCAGGTTTCCTTGCCATTGCTTCGGTCTTCCGACTCTCGTTCAGTAGTTGTAGAAAACTACACTGCATTAGGCCTACAAAATGGGTATCGGGTGGAGAGAGATGGTGTGTTACACTCCAAGGTGTTCCCCAGGTTTCCTTGCCATTGCTTCGGTCTTCCGACTCTCGTTCAGTAGTTGTAGAAAACTACACTGCATTAGGCCTACAAAATGGGTATCGGGTGGAGAGAGATGGTGTGTTACACTCCAAGGTGTTCCCCAGGTTTCCTTGCCATTGCTTCGATCTTAATGCTCTCGTTTAGTAGTTGTAGAAAACTACACTGCATTAGGCCTACAAAATGGGTATCGGGTGGAGAGAGATGGTGTGTTACACTCCAAGGTGTTCCCCAGGTTTCCTTGCCATTGCTTCGGTCTTCCGACTCTCGTTTAGTAGTTGTACAAAACTACACTGCATTAGGCCTACAAAATGGGTATCGGGTGGAGAGAGATGGTGTGTTACACTCCAAGGTGTTCCCCAGGTTTCCTTGCCATTGCTTCGGTCTTCAGACTCTCGTTTAGTAGTTGTACAAAACTACACTGCATTAGGCCTACAAAATGGGTATCAGGTGGAGAGAGATGGTGTGTTACACTCCAAGGTGTTCCCCAGGTTTCCTTGCCATTGCTTCGGTCTTCCGACTCTCGTTTAGTAGTTGTAGAAAACTACACTGCATTAGGCCTACAAAATGGGTATCGGGTGGAGAGAGATGGTGTGTTACACTCCAAGGTGTTCTCCTGGTTGCCTTTCCAGAGCTTCGATCTTAATGCTCTCGTTTAGTAGTTGTTGGAAACTACACTGCATTAGGCCTCCAAATTGGCTATGGGGTGGAGAGAGATGGTGTGTTACACTCCAAGGTGTTCTCCAGGTTTCCTCGCCATTGGTTCGATCTTCATGCTCTCGTTTAGTAGTTGTAGAAAACTACACTGCATTAGGCCTACAAAATGGGTATCGGGTGGAGAGAGATGGTGTGTTACACTCCAAGGTGTTCCCCAGGTTTCCTTGCCATTGCTTCGGTCTTCCGACTCTCGTTTAGTAGTTGTAGAAAACTACACTGCATTAGGCCTACAAAATGGGTATGGGGTGGAGAGAGATGGTGTGTTCCACTCCAAGGTGTTCTCCAGGTTGCCTTTCCTGAGCTTCTATCTTCAGGCTCTCGTTAAATTGTGGTTAAATGGAACAACTGCATTTGGCGTACTAGTTGGTTTGGGGCCTACTAACAGTGTCTGCCGCTCCTTGCTGTTCTCCTGGTTTCCTGTCCTGAAATTCCGTTTTCAGGCGCTCGTTAAGTAGTTGTTAATGTTAGACTGCATTTGGCCTACTAGTTGGGTTGGGGCCTACTATCGGTGTCTGCCACTCCTTGCTGTTCTCCTCCACTGAACAAAGCTGTGCCGCCTGTTTACTACGGTTGCCAATTTTGAACTGCATTTCGACTACTTACTGATTTGGGCCTACTCTCTGTGTCAGCCTCTCATTCCAGTTGTCCTCCACTGCAATGCCCCCTGGTTATTCCTGTGTTACCAATTTTGAACTGCATTTAGCCAACTTTATTCTTTGGGCCTATATCTGTGTTTCCTCCTCATCCTGCCCATTGCCCAGCCAGTGATAGATGAGTCTGCTGGTACATTGACCCATAACGCAACATTCCCCGTGCACGCTACACAACAACATTGTGACCCTGCTGAAAGTCAGGTTGCTCTTCCCGCATACCATACCACCTTACACGGGGACAAAGAGGAAGGTGCAGATGAAAGTGCAGGTTCCTTCATCAGGTGGGGGGAGGAATACTAGTTGGCGACGTCACTGGCACAGGGCCTCTCATAGTACGCAAAAGTGTTGCTGCCGGTGGGAGGCGCCCCCGCCGTGCAAACACACCGCTGTACTTTGAGGGGCCCTGTGCCAGTGCCAATGCCAACGAGTGGGCCCCCCCTGCTTGCTCAGGTTCACAGCACTTGCAAAGTTGAAATACTTACCTCTCCCTGCTCCACTGCCGTGACGTGGTCCAGATTTCCTGGGCCCACTAATTACTTGAACCAGCCCTACCCACCACAACTTTAGCCAAATGACCCCCAATTTCAAATGCCTTCCAATTATTATAAGGTAAATTACGCTTGACAAGCTTCATTAAGAAGAATGGATGGTTTTGACATTAAAATGGGCACTCTAGGTGTTTTCCTGGCCCCCACTCACTGCCGACTATGCTGCCCCATTGACTTGCATTGGGTTTCGTGTTTCGGTCGATCCCGACTTTACGTCATAATCGGCCGATTTCACTCGACCCGACTTTTGAGATAGTCGGGTTTCGCGAAACCCGGCTCGACTCTAAAAAGGTCAAGGTCGCTCAACTCTACTTACAAATACTCGGAGGACACCCGAGCGTGCTCGGGAGATCTCGAGTACCGAGTATATTCGCTTATCGCTAAATTAATGATCTGTCTATAATGATTATTACATAGTTACATAGTTACATAGTTATTAAGGTTGAAGGAAGACTATATGTCCATCTAGTTCAACCCATAGCCTAACCTAACATGTTGATCCAGAGGAAGGCAAAAAAACCCCATGTGCAAAGAGTAAGCTCCACATTGGGGAAAAAAATTCCTTCCCGACTCCACATACGGCAATCAGACTAGTTCCCTGGATCAACGCCCTATCGAGGAATCTAGTGTATATACCCTGTAACATTATACTTTTCCAGAAAGGTATCCAGTCCCCTCTTAAATTTAAGTAATGAATCACTCATTACAACATCATACGGCAGAGAGTTCCATAGTCTCACTGCTCTTACAGTAAAGAATCCGCGTCTGTTATTATGCTTAAACCTTTTTTCCTCCAACCGCAGAGGATGCCCCCTTGTCCCTGTTTCAGGTCTATGATTAAAAAGATCATCAGAAAGGTCTTTGTACTGTCCCCTCATATATTTATACATTAAAATAAGATCACCCCTTAGTCTTCGTTTTTCCAAACTAAATAGCCCCAAGTGTAATAACCTATCTTGGTATTGCAGACCCCCCAGTCCTCTAATAACCTTGGTCGCTCTTCTCTGCACTCGCTCTAGTTCAGCTATGTCAATCTTATACACCGGAGACCAGAACTGTGCACAGTATTCTAAGTGTGGTCGAACTAGTGACTTGTATAGAGGTAAAATTATGTTCTCCTCATGAGCATCTATGCCTCTTTTAATGCATGCCATTATTTTATTTGCCTTTGTAGCAGCTGCCTGACACTGGCCACTGAATTTAAGTTTGTCATCCACCCATACACCCAGGTCTTTTTCATTGACGGTTTTGCCCAGAGTTTTAGAATTAAGCACATAATTATACATTGCTGCAGTAATCTGTAGTATACGCCATATACTTTAGAGTATTTGTCTACTTTTGTGTTGTCAGGCGATGCTGTACTTTCTACTGGGTTAAGCAGGTGACATTTCGTGAAGAAATTATTCCTGATGGTGACACCTGTCACTGGATTTTCTTGTGTAAATTTTGTAGAGAAGAAGTTGTTCAGTAGATTTACCTTTCCCTCATCCTCTTCAAGCATGTTGCCCAGATTGTTTTGGAGGAAGCCAGCACTATCATTTTTGAATTTCTTACTAGTTATGTAGTGGAAGAATATTTTTTAGATGACTTTTTACCTATTTTGGCACCGAGCCTTTTTATTTCAATTCTTGCTGCCCTGATTTGATTTTTGCTAAAAAAAAAAAAAATGTTTTTCTATAAGATGATTTACTGCACTCTTTTTTCCCATAAGCTTTCTTTTTGTCACTTATTGCTGCTATTACAGATCACCCTATTCAGCTATTGAGGTTGCCTTCTATTTCTAGATAGATTATGCCCATAAGATATATATTGTGCACAGGACCTGTTCTGGATGCTTTTGAAAGTTTTCCATTCGCTTTGTGTACTTTTATTTGCAATGACATTGTCCCAGTTAATGGCACTGAGATTATTTCTTTGCCATTGGTAATTCACCTTTCTGAAGTTTGGTGTCCTTGTAGCAGCTTTACTATATATCATATCATAGGATAAGTGAAAACGTATTTAGTAATCACTATAACCCAAGCGACCCCCAACCCATACATTTGATACTGTATCAGGTCTATTGGTTCAGATTAGGCCTAGAAATTGCGCCTCTTCTCTTGTTTGGTCCTTTTCCAGTTATGAAAAGTAATTTTCTGTCATCATTGTAAAAAACCTATTTCCTTTGCTGGACCATCATATTTCTGATCCTCAATTTACATATGGGTAAAGTCCCCCATAGTAATTACTTCTCCCTGATTCACGTCCTCATCTATTTGCTTTATGAAGATATTTTCTGCCACTTCCATTATATTTGGAAACTTATTAAAAACCCTTATGACTATTTTATTATTTTTTCTCCCTTCCCTTATCTCCATCAACAGGGACTCTACATTTTCATTTGCCTGTCACTCATTTAAGTCTTCATTATTGCTACAATAGCTTACATTTATTACAACAATATTAGTGCTTAATCATAATCAATAATTGTGTTATTGCTGCTTCTTGCATTAGTATGCATGCATGTTATACATTTTTCTGCATCTATATTTCTCCTTTCTGCATGAACTTTGGTAAGGTAATCCCTCCCCCCATGCCACCCCTACTTAAATTTCTTCAGACCAGGTGACAAGCTTTATTATCTTCCTAGTATAAATACTCCCTCATCATTTTAGCCATATATTCCCCATCAGAGCTGCATCCTTTCCAGTGCAGCCCATCCTAACCATAGAGCCTGTAGCCAACAGAAAACTTGGCCCATTTACCCAAGAACCAAAAACCCTCTTTTTTGCACAAATTCCTGAGCCACTAATTTTTCTTCCTTATCTTGTACTGCCTCTATGGCATGACTGGTAATACAGGTAGTATTTCGTGGGACAATCAGCTCTGAATAGGTCCAGGAAAGTGTAGTGCAAGTGCACAACAGGTGACGATAGCATGATGACAAAATATAAAGTGTGACTTTGAATTTGCATGTACAGAACGAGTAAAAAATGTTAAAGAAAATTTTAAATATGGGAATCCAAACAATTTTGGCTTCATAATTTAAACAATTTTTTTTTATTTTTCTCACAATTTTAATCAGGTTTTTATTGGGCAAATTCATCCCAGATACATTAGCGATAAAATAGAATTTTACCCAAAATTGGAAAGAAAATGAGTTAATTGTTAGCTGCATAAAAAATTATACATGTAACACAATAAATTTTGTCATTGAACAAATTTTAGCATTTTGTGCCCAAACCTAGCAAGATGTATTTTTAGTTCAATAACTGCTGACAACTAGGTATCTTGCATTAAGCCTGAGTGCCTGTGATACTTTTGAAAAGGTAATCTAGATGCTGACATCAATTATTGTAAACTTGGACAAGTGGCAGTACACTTTTTACATAATTTGATGACTGTACGCATGTTTTTTTGGCACACAAAAGGAGAACAGATGATGCAACAGAGATAGAGGTGAAAGCAGAGGCGTAGCTAGGATTTTGGTTTAAGGGGAGCGAAGCTTCTGAGTGGGCCCCTAACCATGTAACCTTCATTACAATTCAGTGATGCACCCTAATAGTGGAGGAGAACCTCAGCAGATGACCGCGTTATTACTGAAGATAATCTCTATATAACGACCAACATGGATATTACCGCCATATGGTCAGTGGTAGATACCAGCCCTACAGAACATGTAAGAGATCACTGCACTGTTACAGATAATGACTTGCCGCTGATGATCTCTGATGGAATCGTTCACTTTTCCCATCTTTTCCATCTGGCCCAGACCGACATGACAACTTCTTCCACCCAGGACTCATCTGCAGAGAATACATCAAAGACACATTTCACTTCTCATATTCCAGCCCAATCACCATCTATTCCCAACCTACACATACTCCTCATCCTGCTGATACCCCAATACTGAGCTGCTGCTGCCGTATGTGTCCCTATTACTGCCCCTGATACCCCAATACTGAGCCGCTGCTGCCCTATGTGTCCCTATTACTACACCTGATACCCCAATACTGAGCTGCTGCTGCCGTATGTGTCCCTATTACTGCCCCTGATACCCCAATACTGAGCCGCTGCTGACGTATGTGTCCCTATTATTGCACCTGCTGTGGTTCTCTGTGCCTTCTAAATTCTAAAGCACCCCTCTATAATATAGTAATGTCGGGTGCAAGTGCCCTAGAAAACAGTGCCCACATTTTGCTCCCTGGAAAGTAATATTGCCCTGTGTGCCCCTTTGATAGTCACAGTAACCTGAGATCTCCTATAACAAGAAGTGCCCACTTTACATTTAAGAATGTCCCGAGTCTGCCCCCCTGTACAGCTCCCCTGTACAGTATAATGCCCCCTCACTGTATAGTACCATCCACACAGTATACTGACCCCTTAGTAGCCCCCAAAATGTTTGATGGCTCCAACAGTGTATGATGGCCCCTTCACTGTAATCTCCACACTGTATGATGGCCCACTAGATGGCCTCCATATAGTATAATCCACCAGATCATCCTAAATATAGTATAATGCACTCCCCATAGGACTCCATATAGTATAATGCACTCCCCATAGGTCTACTCTACAGCATAAGGCAGTACCCATAGGCAGACTCTCTAGCACAAGACAACACCCCCATAGTCAGATCCTGTAGTAGAAGGCAGGACCCCATAGGCAGACTCTGAAGTATAAGGCAGCACCCACATAGGTAGACCCTGTAGTATAAGGCAGCCCCCATAGGCAGACTCTATTAAAAGGCAGCACCCCATAGGCAGACCCTGTAGTATAAGGCAGCACCCCATAGGCAGACTCCAGTAAAAGGCAGCACCCCATAGGCAGACTCTAGTAAAAGGCAGCACCCCATAGGCAGACCCTGTAGTAAAAGGCAGTACCCCCATAGGCAGATTCTGAAATATAAGGCAGCCCCCCTATAGGCAGATCCTAAAGTGTAAGGCAGCCCCCCTACAGACAGGCAGATCCTGAAGTATAAGGCAGCCCCCAATAGGTAGATCCAGAAGTATAAGGCAGCCCCCTATAGGCAGATCCTGAAGTATATGGCACCCCCTATAGTCAGATCATGAAGTATAAGGCAGCCCTCCTATAGGCAGATCCTGAAGTATAAGGCAGCACCCCTTTAGGCAAATCCTGAAGTATAAGGTAGCACCCCTATAGGCAGATCCTGAAGTTTAAAGCAGCCTCCCTATAGGCAGATCCTGAAGTATATGGCACCCCCTATAGGCAGATCCTGAAGTATAAGGCAGCCCCCTATAGGCAGATCCTGAAGTATAAGGCAGCACCCCTATAGGCAGATCCTGAAGTATATGGTAGCACCCCTATAGGCAGATCCTGAAGTATAAGGCAGCCCCCCTATAGGCAGATCCTGAAGTATAAGGCAGCCCTCACAAAAAGCAATAAATAAATACTCACCTCTCTTCCTCATTGTTCCAGCGGTGCTCCGACCTCCCACTCATCTTCTGACAGTGGGTATCGGGTGGTGACATCATCGTGCCCACTGTCAGTGTCAGCGTCGGTGATGCCAGATACTGACAGGGGAGGATGGGAGAAAGAGCACAGCGCTCCTTCCCTCATCAGTGTGGTGATGGGCGGGGGGCCACTATTGGCACCGGGCAACCGGCCTGTTTAGGGGCCCCATAGCGGGTGGCAGAGCAGGGAGATCGATTCTCGATGCTGTGCCGCAGAAGGTTACAGTATCGTACCTCCGGGTGGGCCCCCTCTGAGCATCGGGTCCCGGGGCGATGGTCCCCTCTGCCCCCCAGTAGCTGCGCTACTGGGTGAAAGTGTATGAAGTGTATGGAAAGCGGTAGTTGAGGATGATGAGCCATGTTTGAGTTTAGTATACATTTTAGAAGTAAGCATATTGTTTAATTCTTTTCTAAATGTATCCAACTCCTTTAAAGTATGACATAATTCAGAAATGCTAGGCAGTGACAGGGTTCACACAATGGACAAAAAGGATGATTAACAATAGCCTGCCTATATTATCAGTGTCTAATGCATGTGTCTCCAAATTGACAATCAAAAAAAATTGGGCAAATCGGACAAGTATTATTAAATGTCTCGATTTACTGTAATATTTATTTTCAAATGCTGGGTTAAAGTACATAAATTATTTGTGGTGAAAAAGATCTACATGGAAATTAATTGAAGGAGGTAGAGACATCTAAAAATACTGCAACAGAACAAAGCCTAACTGTAGTGTTACCAAAATGAAACCTTGAAATAGATAAGCAAAAAATAAAACATTTAAATGTGAATATTTTTTGTCATCTTTTTTTTCTGGTGGGAGGTAAGAATACTTTTCATTTAAAATTCGCAAATCCTTAACAAAAAATGCTTAACCCTAAACAAAAAGGTTGCTACATACATGCAAAGTATTTTGTGGCAACAGCTAGCTTTATTGTGGCACCTTGGTTGCTAAATGAGACATTTCACACACTTTGAAAAAAAAAAAGATTAATATATATATATATATGTATATATATATATATATATATATATATATATATATATACATATATATATATATATATATATATATATATATATATACTGTATATACAAATATACATGTAAAAGTTTGGGTATCCTGGCACAAATTTACTGTTATTGCAAACTCTTAAGCACGTTTAAGATGAGATGATCTCTAGAAGATCTAAGGGTAAAGAGGAAACATTTCCTTGGAATTTTAGGTAAAAAAAAAAACAATTGTCATCTTGCAGATTTTTACAAAAAGGAAAAGTTTGTGCACTAACCTGCATGGTTAGTAACTAGTAGCACCCCTTTTGATAGTATCACAGCTTCTAAATGCATTTTGTAGCAACCAAATCTTTCAATTCTTGTTTGAGGGATTTTCATCCATTCTTTCGAAAATTCTTTCAGTTTTGCAAGATTCCTGTGTCTTCATGAATGCACTGCTATTTTGACCTCTAACCATAGATTTTCAAAGATGTTCAGATCAGGGGACTGTGAGGGCCATTGTAAAATCTTCACCTTGCGCCTTTTGATGTAATCTATTGTGGATTTTGACTTGTGTTTAGGATCATTATCCATTTGTAGAAACCATTCACTTTTCAACTTCAGCTTTTTTACAGATGGTTTTATGTGTGCATCAAGTATTTGCAAAATTTTGCTGAATCCATTGTGCTCTCTACCCGTCAGTGCTATTGGCTGCAACAGAATCCAAAGCATGATTGATCCACCCACATGCTTAATGGTTGGAGAGGTGTTCTTTCCCAGAAATTCTGTGTCCCTTTTTCTCCACACATACCTTTGACCATTGTTGCCAAAGAGTTCTATTTTAACCTCATTGGTCTATAGGACTTGTTTTTCAAAATGCATCAGGTTTGTTTCAATGTTCTTTTGTACTCTTCTGATGCTAAATTTTATGGTTAGGATGCAGGAGAAGTTTTCTTCTGTTGACTCTTTCATGAAGGCCATATTTGTGGAGTTGTCTCTGAACAGTAGAATAATGTACCACAGCTAATTTTTTTCTTAAGTTCTTCTGCAGTTAAGCGGGGGTTATAATTTGCCTCTCACTGAAACTTTGCATGGTCTTCCAGACTTTATGTTGACCTCAACTGTTCCTGTTAACTGCTATTTCCTAATTACAATTAAAACTCCAAAAATGACAACTTGAATCTGTGTTGCTATCTTCTTATGTGGGCATCTACCATTTTCAGAGTGCTAGGCAGCTGCTTAGAGGAACCTATTGCTTTTGCTTTTTGGCACAAAGTTAGAGGAGGTTGTGATTTATAAAGCTGGGAAATTTGCATCAAATGGCCTTTCCTAACGATGAACGTGCCAAAACAATTCCATCAGTCCATTTTCCCTTTTGTAATTTAAAAAAAATAAAAGATGGCTATATATGCACTGCTCAAAAAAATAAAGGGAACATTAAAATCCCCATTCCTAGATATCACTGAATGAAATATTCCAGTTGTAAATCTTTATTCATTACATAGTGGAATGTGTTGAGAACTATAAAAATAAAATTATCATCGTAAAACACAACTAATATCCCACGGAGGTCTGGAGTTGGAATGAAGCTCAAAAAGTGGAAAATGAAGTTACAGGCTGATCCAACTTCAGTGGAAATGCCTCAAGACAAGGAAATGATGCTCAATAGTGTGAGTGGCCTCAACATTCCTGTATGACCTCCCTACAACGCCTGGGCATACTCTTGATGAGTTGGTGGATGGTTTCCTTAGGGATCTCCTCCCAGACCTGGACTAAAGCATTCTCCCAACTCCTGGACAGTCTGTGGTGCAACGTGATGTTGGTGGATGGTACAAGAAATGATGTCCAAGATGTGTTCAATCGGATTGAGGTCTGGGAAACGGGAGAGCCAGTCCATATCTTCAATGCCTTCATCTTGCTGGAACTGCTGATACACTCCAGCCACATTAGGTTTGGCATTGTCCTGCATTAGGAGGAACTCAGGGCCAACTGCACCAGCATATGGTCTAACAAGGGGTCTGAGGATCTCATAGTAACATAGTAACATAGTTATTAAGGTTGAAGGAAGACTTTAAGTCCATCTAGTTCATCCCATAGCCTAACCTAACATGCCCTAACATGTTGATCCAGAGGAAGGCAAAAAAAAAAACCATGTGGCAAAGAGTAAGCACCACACTGGGGAAAAAAATTCTTTCCCGACTCCAGATACGGCAATCAGACTAGTTCCCTGGATCAACACCCTAACAAAGAATCTAGTATATATATATATACCCTATAACATTATACTTTTCAAGAAAGGTATCCAATCCCCTCTTAAAGGGAACCTGTCACCCCGAAAATCGCGGGTGAGGTAATCCCACCGGCATCAGGGGCTTATCTGCAGCATTCTGTAATGCTGTAGATAAGCCCCCGATGTTACCTGAAAAAGGAGAAAAAGACGTTAGATTATACTCACCCAGGGGCGGTCCCGCTGCTGGTCAGGTCGGATGGGCGTCTCCGGTCCGCTGTGGCGCCTCCCATCTTCTTTCCATGACGTCCTCTTCTGATCTTCAGCCACGGCTCCGGCGCAGGCGTACTTTGCTCTGCCCTCTTGAGGGCAGAGGATAGTACTGCAGTGCACAGGCGCCGGAAAGGTCAGAGGTCCGGCGCCTGCGCACTGCAGTACTTTGTCTGCCCTCAACAGGGCAGAGCAAAGTACGCCTGCGCCGGAGCCGTGGCTGAAGATCAGAAGAGGACGTCATGGAAAGAAGATAGGAGGCGCCGCAGCGGACCGGAGACGCCCATTCGACCTGACCAGCAGCGGGACCGCCCCTGGGTGAGTATAATCTAAGGTCTTTTTCTCCTTTTTCAGGTAACATCGGGGGCTTATCTACAGCATTACAGAATGCTGCAGATAAGCCCCTGATGCCGGTGGGATTACCTCACCCGTGATTTTCGGGGTGACAGGTTCCCTTTAAATTTAAGCAATGAATCACTCATTACAACATCATATGGCAGAGAGTTTCATAGTCTCACTGCTCTTACAGTAAAGATTCCACATCTGTTATTACGCTTAAACCTTCTTTCCTCCAGACGTAGAGGATGCCTCCTTGTCACTGTCTCAGTTCTATGATTAAAAAGCTCATCAGAAAGGTCTTTGTACTGTCCCCTCATATATTTATACATTAACATAAGATTACCACAAACTAAATAGCCCCAAGTGTAATGACCTATCTTGGTATTGCAGACCCCCCAGTCCTCTAATAACCTTGGTCGCTCTTCTCTGCACCCGCTCTAGTTCAGCTATGTCTTTCTTGTACACCGGAGACCAGAACTGTACACAGTATTCTAAGTGTGGTCGCACTAGTGACTTGTATAGAGGTAAAATTATGTTCTCCTCATGAGCATCTATGCCTCTTTTAATGCATCCCATTATTTTATTTGCCTTTGTAGCAGCTGCCTGACACTGGAAACTAAATGTGAGTTTGTCATCCACCCATACTCGCAGGTCTTTTTCATTGACGGTTTTGCCCAGTTTTAGAATTAAATACATCTTATTACTTCTACCAAAGTGCATGACCTTACATTTATCCCCATTAAAGCTCAATTGCCATTTATCAGCCAAGCTTCTAGTTAACATAAATCATCCTGTAATATAAAATTGTCCTCCTCTGTATTGATTACCCTGCAGAGTTTAGCGTCATCTGCAAATATTGAAGTTCCACTCTGTATTACCCCTAAAAGATCATTAATAAATATGTTAAAAAGAAGAGGGCCCAATACTGACCCCTTTGGTACCCCACTGCTAACCGCGACCCAGTCCGAGTGTGCTCCATTAATAACCACGCTTTGTTTCCTATCCCTGAGCCAGCTCTTATCCCACTTGCACATATTTTCCCCTATCCACATTATTCTCATTCTATGTATCAACCTTTTGTGTGGCACCGTATCAAAAGCTTTTGAAAAGTCCATATACACTACGTCCACTGCGTTACCTTGGTCCAGTATGGGACTTATCTCTTCATAGAAATTGATCAGATTTGTCTGACAGGAACGGTCCTTAGTAAACCCGTGCTGATATTGGGTCATGAGGTTATTCCTCTTCAGATATTCCAGTATAGCATCCCTTAGAATGCCCTCCAGGATTTTACCCACAGTAGAGGTTAAGCTTACTGGCCTATAATTTCCGAATTCAGTTTTTGTCCCCTTTTTGAATATTGGCACCACATTTTCTATATGCCAGTCCTGTGGTACAGACCCTGTTATTATGGACTCTTTAAAGATTAAAAATAATGGTCCATTAATGACTGTGCTTAATTCCAGCAGTACTCGGGGGTGTATCCCTTCCGGGCCCGGAGATTTGTCAATTTTAGTGATTTTTAGACACCGACGTACATCCTGCTGGGTTAAGCAGGTGACAATTAATGGGGAAATTTTGTTATCACTGATCATATTGTCTGCCATGGAATTTTCTTGTGTAAATACTGATGAAAAACAGTAATTTAGCATATTGGCTTTTTCCTCATCCTCATCCACCATTTCACCCAGACTATTTTTAAGGGGGCCAACACTATAATTTTTTAGTTTCTTAATATTAACGTAGTTAAAGAATATTTTAGGATTATTTTTACTCTCTCTGGCAATGAGTCCCTCTGTCTCAACCCTTGCCGCCTTGATTTGCTTTTTACAGAATTTATTTAATTTTCTGTATTTATTTAATGCCTCATCACTACCTACTTCCTTTAATTCTTTAAATGCTTTCTTTTTGTAACTTATTGCACCCCTTACAGCTCTATTTAGCAATATTGGTTTCCTCCTATTTCTAATATGTTTATTCCCATACGGTATATACTGTGCACAGGTCCTATCCAGGTTGCTAATAAATGTCTCCCATTTTCTTTGTGTATTTTTATCTCAGGATATCATCCCAGTTAATTGCACTAAGATCATCTCTCATCCGTTTGAAATTTGCCCTCCTGAAGTTTAGTGTCCTTGTAACCCCTCTTCTACACATCTTATTAAAGGATACATGAAAACTTATTACTTTGTGATCACTATTACCCAAGTGACCCCCAACCCTTATATTTGATATGCGATATCTCATCTCGGTACCTAATGGCAGTCAGGCTACCTCTGGTGAGCATTTGGAGGGCTGTGCGGCCCTCCAAAGAAATGCCACCCCACACCATTATTGACCCACTGCAAAACCGGTAATGCTGAAGGATGTTGCAGGCAGCAAATTGCTTTCCATGGCGACTCCAGACTCTGTCACATCTGTCACATGTGCTCAGTGTGAACCTGCTTTCATCTGTGAAGAGCACAAGGGGCCAGTGGCGAATTTGCCAATCCTGGTGTTCTGTGGCAAATACCAAGCATCCTGCACGCATATGTGGACATCGGGCTCTCAGACCATCCTCATGGAGTCAGTTTCTAACCGATTGTGCAGACACATGCACATTTGTGGCCTGCTGGAGGTCATTTTTCAGAGCTCTAGCAGTGTTCCTCCTGTTCCTCCTTGCACTAATGCTGCGGTAGCGGTCTTGATGCTGGGTTGTTCCCCTTCTACAGCCCTCCTACAGCCCCCTCAATGTCTCCTGGTGTACTGGCCTGACTCCTGGTAGCGCCTCCAGCCTCTGGACACTACGCTGACAGACACAGCAAACTTTATTGCCACAGCTCGCATTGATGTGCCATCCTGGATGAGCTGCACTACCTGAGCCACTTGTGTGGGTTGTAGAGTCCGTCTCGTGCTACCGTGAGTGTGAAAGCACAACTAACATTCAAAAGTGATCAAAACATCAATAATTGTGACCAAAACAATAATAATTGCCAATAATTTCCATCCGTTGTCTATTCCATTTGAACAACAGCATGTGAAATTGATTGCCAAACAGTGTTGCTTCCTAAGTGGACAGTTTGATTTCACAGAAGTTTGCTTTATTTGGAGTTATATTCTTATTTTTAAGTGTTCCCTTTATTTTTTTGAGCAGTGTCCATTTAGGAAGCAACACTGTTGCTGCTATGAAAGCAATCTAGGGTTCGATAATACCTCTACAGTGCCATAGGCCTTCATGCCACGCAGCATTGATGCAATAATTGATACAAAAGGAGCCCCGACCAAGTATTGAGTGCATTTACTGAACATACATTTCAGTAGGACAACATTTCGGATTTTAAAATCATTTTTCAAGCTGGTGTTATAAAGTATTCAAATAAACGGAGATAATGACTTTTGGGTTTTCATTGGCTGTAAGCCTTAATCATCAATATTAACAGAAATAAACACTTAAAATAGATCAGTCTGTTTGTATTGACTCTTCACAATGTAGGAGTTTCACTTTTTGTGCTAAAGAACTTTAATAAATTAACTTTTTGATGATATTCTAATTTTGTGAGAAGCACTGCACAATACACTATATATAAGTGTGTCATCCTTCATTTTAGGCCTTTCAGAGATCATCTATCATTTAATCTTCAACTTGCTTAACTCTTCACAACAACAGTAAGTTTGATTAGGGGAGCCCAAACTTTTACGTCTCACTCTAAGCAGTACAATTTTCCCTCAGTCAACCAAACTGAAATGCAAATTAAAGGTTAGGTTGTAAAGTTGCTACATGTAGGTTTGCAAATGGAAATGAACATGCCACAATAGTGGATGTGGGGTGCGTGCCATCTAAATTAGACAATTAAAATACAGGGTGAGCCATTTACATGTCAAGGACATTCCGTCGTTCGTAAAAGACACTGGGGACTTTTTGAATGCTTTAAAAGGCTTTGAGTGGCAAGAAGGTTTCAGTCTTAAGGTACCGTCACACTTAGCGACGCTGCAGCGATACCGACAATAATCCGGATCGCTGCAGCGTCGCTGTTTGGTCGCTGGAGAGCTGTCACACAGACAGCTCTCTCCAGCGACCAACGATCAGGGGAAAGACTTCGGCATCGTTGAAACTGTCTTCAACGATGCCGAAGTCCCCGGGTAACCAGGGTAAACATCGGGTTACTAAGCGCAGGGCCGCGCTTAGAAACCCGATGTTTACCCTGGTTACCATCGTTAAAGTAAAAAAACCAAACGCTACATACTTACCTACCGCTGTCTGTCCCCGGCGCTGGGCTTCTCTGCTCTGGCTGTGAGCACAGCGGCCGGAAAGCAGAGCGGTGACGTCACCGCTCTGCTTTCCGGCTGCCCGCCGCTCACAGCCAGTGCAGAGAAGCCCAGCGCCGGGGACAGACAGCAGGGGCCTGATCGCTGCTACGTGTCACACATAGCGATATCGCTACTGAGATCGCTGTTGCATCACAAAACTTGTGACTCAGCAGCGATCTCGCTAGCGATCTCGCTATGTGTGACGGGGCCTTTACTTCTATAGACATTGAAAGCCTATACACAAGAATTCCACAAGAACTTGGTGTTGATGCTATTAAGACAATATTGTTAAATACACCCACTGATTTGAATGTGGTTACCTTCATATGTGACGGTTTGACATTTATCCTTAAGCACAATGCGTTTCAGTTTGACAATTCATGGTACAGGCAGATGGAGGGTACTGCCATGGGTACCCCAGTCGCATGTACCTTTGCTAATCTATTCCTGGCCAAATTCAAAGATAAATATATTTATTCATCTCATAATCCATTTTTAAAGCACATTAAACTTTATGTCAGATACGTGGATGACATGTTCATGGTGTGGGAAGGGCACCAGGAGGCTTTCACACGTGTCGTGGAGCACCTGGGGACGTCCAACACCATGAACATGAGGTTCACGTCTGAATTCGGAGGGAATGAATTGACTTTTCTGGATGTAAAATTGAGTATACAGGATAATGATATGGTCACAGAAATTTTCAGAAAAAAATCCGCATCTAATTCCCTTCTTCATTTCAATAGCACACACCCAGTTTACACGAAGCAAGCCCTACCCTACAGTCAATTCTTGAGGGTAAAAAGAATCAATAGTCATGAAGTAGGTTTTAAAAAAACAATCGGACGAACTCTATGGTAGATTTGAAAAACGCGGTTATCCCCAATCCATTTTAGACAAAGCCTTAAAAAGGGCAGTTGAAACTGAAGTTCACAATATGCCCCCTAGGAAAAAGAAGGAGGACAAAAAATTTGTATTTTCATTCAAGTTTGGTCCCATGGCTTCCCAAATAAGGTCAGCCATTAGAAATAATTGGCAGATCTTAGGACAGGATAGTGATCTAAGAGATATGGTGGAGAAAGGCCCATTGTTTGCGTGCCGTAGGAGCAAAAATATCAGCGATTGCCTAGTGCATAACCGTGTCACCTCTAATTGCGAGAATTTGCTAAGTGAAAGTGTCCCTAAAGAGAATTTTAAGTGCGGCCACTGTAACTTTTGTACATACCACCTTACAGGGAATAAGATCAAAATTGGCTTGATCCATCATACAGTACGTGACTTTATTTCATGTAGAACAACCCATACAGTGTATGCGATTTTCTGCCCATGCGGCTTGTTCTATATTGGTAAGACGATTCGGCCCCTCTTTCTAAGAGTGAGGGAACATCTTACCTCCGTTCGTACTGGAAAAGGTGTCCCCAGATTGATAAATCATGTGAGAGAGCAGCACGGCAGTGACGTCCAAGGTCTGAGATTTGCAGGATTAGAAAAAGTCTCCCTACCTAAGCAGGGGGGAAATTTACATCGCCTCCTGCTGCAGAGAGAGGTGAGATGGATAATGCACGCAGGTGCATTGGGACCTCTTGGTCTCAATGAAAAGTTAGACATGTCAGTATTCCTGTGAGCGTAAAGTATAAGAATTTGAAGTTCTAGTTTGTAGAGGTGTTTATTAGTATTGTTTTTAAATGTATGTATCATGAATGTTCACAATTTTTCGAAAAAAATGGGCATTGTACCCGCTATGACGTTAAGGGACTGGGAGGAGTAATAAGAACTACACAGGTTTAAGAACCCTCCCTGCTTCCTGTTAATGTCAGGACCCATTGAAGTACTAGTTGTGCACGAAACGGCCGTCATCCATCTGTCTCCACTGTTCTCCCTGCTGGATTTTTTGTATGTCCGAATAAAGGATTGACGTTTTTTACTCCGGTGAGTGCTCTCTACTTTTTTCTTATAGACTGTTTGATTTACATGGATACACCTGGGTGGTCCATTTATAAAATTGCATTAAAAAATGGCTTACTTCAAAATGGCCGTCATGGTAACCACCCACCTTGAAAAGTTTTCCCTCTCCCGTATACTAACGTGCCACAAACAGGAAGTTGATATCACTAACCATTCTCATTTTATTTAGATATATCCATATACATGGCAGACCCAGGTGGATCCATTTAAATGGCCCACCCTGTAGTATGGCATCAGTTCTGCTGTGATGAGCAGACACTTGATGGTAATGAGCTCACCAAGTCCTTAAAAAGCTTTGGCAGTGCTTATTGAGAGCTATGTTGCCCACGAAATAGAAGATAGAAGCAGCAATAAATTGCTTTTGTCTTCTCACCAGTTTCCTGCCTGACTGTGTCTGACATCAAGTGATTGACCTGCTCCTGCTAGATCATAGGAATATGCAATACATTTATAATACACATGGAATAGCCTATTTCTGACATTTTCTCTATTATGTGTTAGGTGTTGGGATTCTCCCGCTGTGCGGGATAGATCCCAAGCATTATCTGCTTCTGCAGTCTCCCATTCAGGTCCAGCTGCTGCGATTGCTGCTCAGCGCAGATGTCGGTCCCAGCATCTTGCTCAGGCTCATGGTATACATTCGGTTACTGATGGCTCTCCAGTCAAGTCTATGGTAACCAATTATATGCAGGTGCAGTCTTGTGCTCTGTAGTCTATGTCCAGAGATCACGTTACTGAGCATGTCCGTGATGTGGCGGCTTCTCATTGGAGGTTGGACTTTAGCTGCTCTGATGATGTGGCAGCTCCGGATTGGCCCACGGGCGATGTCTCGGCCGACTGGGTGTGAGTGTTTGGGGTGGAGCCTAGGAAATAAAAGGCTCTCAGCGGCACACGTGGGAGCTCTAGTGTCATTTATGTTTTGTGTGTGTGTGTGGCTACTCTACCACTTTGTCTGCACATTTGTGTGTGTCTTTGCCCAGTGATTGTACATCTTGGCAGTCAGGTTGCACACATATGCGGTTTCGTACCCTTGGCTCATCGCCTAAGTCTCTAGTCTGCTACATGCTTAGGGTGCCGGTCAGGCACAGGTTCAATAGTGTCAAGACTGGGGTAACTAGCCGCTTGGCTTAGCATCTATTTCAAACACGTGCACGATTGGCACAGTTTAGTTACAGAGCAAGCTCAAACCTTATGCTATACTTCGAGGTGAAGGCAACAGGGTATTATACCTAGCGTCATGTGCATTCTTTCTCTTGAACCATGTGTGTGGTTAGCACACTTTAGTTACAGGGCAAGCTCTCTACACATGCTATCATCCCTAACAGTATGTCTCTGGATCTTTGGCCTATCCGACCAGGGACGTATTATTACTGTATGGCGATCGCCTGCACACACAGGCTGATTCTGACATCTGACAACCAGCACTAAGTGCCAGAAGTGGTCACACACCCTCCCGACATTTTACCCCCCTTAGTGCTGCTATCAAAAGCGATCATAGCATTCCGGGAGGCGGCAGAGGGATGGCGCGGGTCCCGATCATTGCTATGGAGACCAGATGTTGTTTTGACAACATCCAGTTCACCAGAGCTAGAAAAGTTCCGTGATCTTGAGCAGTGCATGATCAGCAACTTTCTACATCCGCGTGTTGTACAATCAAACAGCCTACAAAAAAGGATAGTCCCATATTGGGACAAAGTAAAAGAGTAAAAAAATAAAAATGAATAATTGTAAAAATAATTTAACCTCTTTCTGACATTAGATGTTATAATCTGTCTATGTGCCCTGGGCCTGTTTGATCAGGGATTGATCATTACATCATTTTTTTTGTAAAAAACCTGACCTGACCTGTCTATGACCGTGCTGCTTGTCCTCACTGTAGCTGAGAATTTGTGCAGAGCGGTCAAACTATTGGATTGTCGCTGTAATGGTCCTTGTGGTGCCACCAAAACCTGTAACTCAATCCCTCACCGCTGAAGAAAGAACAAAGAACAGATAAGAAGAGAGAACAGAGAAGAAAGAAGACAAGCAATCTGTAAGAAGATCCCTGTCTCATATCTCCCCTAAAGGAGTACTGACACAATCACCACATACATAAAAAAGTCATCCCGCTCATCCCAAACACTATTCAGTTAAGGAGGCATATGCATTCATTCCCTCCAACATTGATAGCAAGGGAGAGGATCCTACCATTCTTTATTTTTCAGACTCATCCACCTCTTCCTCCTCCTTTTCCTCCTCAGGTGCTGCTGAAATGCCTCAAAGACATCCTAGGACAGAAGGTGAAGCAGCACACTACATTCCAGAAGAAGAACCATTACCGACCCCGTATGGACCTCGCCCCCAAAAAATTACAAGCCACTAATTCCTGATTTTGTGGCACAATCAGGAATCAAGTTTGACACCACCGGCCTCACAGAACTAGACTTTTTCAAAGTCTTTTTCTCTGAGGATTTTGTTATCCTCATGGCAGGCCAAACTAATTTGAATGCTCATTAATTTTTGGCACAAAGCCATGAGTCATCATTTTTTAACTTGTCTTCTGTAGACGCAGTTGAAATGATGCAGTTTTTGGGACTGTTCCTTCACATGAGGATCCTGAAGAAGCCCAAATTTTTTGCAATATTTGAATGTTGTTGTTTTATACAACACTCCAATTTTCCGAATGGTTATGGCTTGGACACATTTTGAGGCCATCCACAAATTCCTGCATTATGATAATGCATGGTGACCTCCCAGTCTGTTCAAAGTTCGGCCAGTCACCGAACACTTCAACAAAAAGTTTCCTGAAGTGTACGTGCCCCAAAGTGACATCAAGAGAGATGTATTTTTCTAGACCACCATACATGATGATGGCAGCACCCTCAGCACTGTACAAGGTACCTCTACAAAGGTGTTCTGAACAGGTGATTCAGAACCACAATGGACCTAGTGGTTAAGAGCACACAAAGTGACCTGATAGTTACTAATATAGGACGAGCTCTGAGACGTGGAAACTCTGCTGACCGCAATCCCTAATCCTATCATACCACACTAGAGGTAGCCGTGGATTGCGCCTAACGCTCCCTATGCAACTCGGCACAGCCTGAGAAACTAGCTAGCCCTGAAGATAGAAAAATAAGCCTACCTTGCCTCAGAGAAATTCCCCAAAGGAAAAGGCAGCCCCCCACATATAATGACTGTGAGTTAAGATGAAAATGCAAACACAGAGATGAAATAGACTTTAGCAAAGCGAGGCCCGACTTACTGAATTGACCGAGGATAGGAAAGATAGCTTTGCGGTCAGCACAAAAACCTACAAACAACCACGCAGAGGGGGCAAAAAGACCCTCCGCACTGACTAACGGTACGGAGGTGCTCCCTCTGCATCTCAGAGCTTCCAGCAAGCAAGAAAAACCAATATAGCAAGCTGGACAGAAAATATAGCAAACAAAAGTAACACAAGCAAAACTTAGCTTATGCAGGGCAGACAGGCCACAAGAACGATCCAGGAGAAAGCAAGACCAATACTGGAACATTGACTGGAGGCCAGGAACAAAGAACTAGGTGGAGTTAAATAGAGCAGCACCTAACGACTTAACCTCGTCACCTGAGGAAGGAAACTCAGAAGCCGCAGCCCCACTCACATCCACCAGAGGAAGCTCATAGACAGAACCAGCCGAAGTACCACTCATGACCACAGGAGGGAGCTTGACCACAGAATTCACAACAGTACCCCCCCCTTGAGGAGGGGTCACCGAACCCTCAGCAGAGCCCCCAGGCCGACCAGGATGAGCCAAATGAAAGGCACGAACCAGATCGGCAGCATGAACATCAGAGGCAAAGACCCAGGAATTATCCTCCTGACCATAACCCTTCCACTTAACCAGGTACTGGAGTTTCCGTCTCGAAATACGAGAATCCAAAATCTTCTCCACTATATACTCCAACTCCCCCTCAACCAAAACCGGGGCAGGAGCATCAACGGATGGAACCACAGGTGCCACGTATCTCCACAACAATGACCTATGGAATACGTTATGGATGGAAAAAGAAGCTGGAAGGGTCAAACGAAAAGACACAGGATTAAGAACCTCAGAAATCCTATACGGACCAATAAAACGAGGCTTAAACTTAGGAGAGGAAACTTTCATAGGAATATAACAAGATGACAACCAAACCAAATCCCCAACACGAAGTCGGGGACCCACACAGCGCCTGCGGTTAGCGAAACGTTGAGCCTTCTCCTGAGACAATGTCAAATTGTCCACCACATGAGTCCAAATCTGCTGCAACCTATCCACCTTCACATTTTTAGAGCCCGGAAGGTACGAAACCACAAAGTCAAAATGGGAGAAAAACAGCGACCAACGAGCCTCTCTAGGATTCAACCGTTTGGCAGACTCGAGATAGGTCAAGTTCTTGTGATCAGTCAAGACCACCACGCGATGCTTAGCTCCTTCAAGCCAATGACGCCACTCCTCGAATGCCCACTTCATGGCCAGCAACTCTCGATTGCCAACATCATAATTACGCTCAGCAGGCGAAAACTTCCTGGAAAAGAAGGCACATGGTTTCATCACCGAGCCATCAGAACTTCTTTGCGACAAAACAGCCCCTGCTCCAATCTCAGAAGCATCAACGTCGACCTGGAATGGGAGCGAAACATCTGGTTGGCACAACACAGGGGCAGAAGAAAAACGATGCTTCAACTCTTGAAAAGCTTCCACAGCAGCAGAAGACCAATTGACCACATCAGCACCCTTCTTGGTTAACTCAGTCAACGGTTTAGCAATACTAGAAAAATTATTGATGAAGCGACGATAAAAATTAGCAAAGCCCAGGAACTTTTGCAGACTCTTCAGAGATGACTGCTGAGTCCAATCATAAATGGCCGAAACTTTAGCAGGGTCCATCTCGATAGTAGAAGGGGAAAAAATGAACCCCAAAAATGAAACCTTCTGAACACCAAAGAGACACTTTGACCCCTTCACAAACAAAGAATTCGCACGCAGAACCTGGAACACCATTCTGACCTGCTTCACGTGAGACTCCCAATCATCCGAGAAGACCAAAATATCATCCAAGTAAACAATCAGGAATTTATCCAGGTACTCTCGGAAGATGTCATGCATAAAGGACTGAAACACTGATGGAGCATTAGAAAGCCCGAATGGCATAACCAGGTACTCAAAATGGCCCTCGGGCGTATTAAATGCTGTTTTCCATTCATCGCCCTGTTTAATATGCACAAGATTATACGCACCACGAAGATCTATCTTGGTGAACCAACTAGCCCCCTTAATCCGAGCAAACAAATCAGACAGCAGCGGCAAGAGGTACTGAAATTAGACCGTGATTTTATTTATTAGGCGGTAATCAATACAAGGTCTCAGCGAACCATCCTTCTTGGCCACAAAAAAGAACCCTGCTCCCAATGGCGACGACGATGGGCGAATATGACCCTTCTCCAAGGATTCCTTTACGTAACTCCGCATAGCGGCGTGCTCAGGCACAGACAAATTAAACAGTCGACCTTTAGGAAACTTACTACCAGGAATCAAATCGATAGCACAATCACAATCCCTATGCGGAGTTAGGGCACTGGACTTGGGCTCATCAAATACATCCCGGTAATCCGACAAGAACTCTGGGACCTCAGAAGGGGTGGATGATGAAATAGACAGAAAAGGAACATCACCATGTACCCCCTGACAACCCCAGCTGGACACAGACATTGATTTCCAATCCAATACTGGGTTATGGACTTGTAGCCATGGCAACCCCAACACGACCACATCATGCAGATTATGCAACACCAAAAAGCGAATATCCTCTCAATGGAATAGGATACTGCAAGGGCTCCAAGAAAAACCCACAGCGCCTAGCATACTCCAAGTCCTTCAAATTCAGGGCAGCGCCTGAATCCACAAATGCCATGACAGAATAGGATGACAAAGAGCAGATCAAAGTAACGGACAAAAGAAATTTCGACTGTACCGTACCAATGGTGGCAGACCTAGCGAACCGCTTAGTGCGTTTAGGACAATCGGAGATAGCATGAGTGGAATCACCACAGTAAAAACACAGCCCATTCTGACGTCTGTGTTCTTGCCTTTCAGCTCTGGTCAAAGTCCTATCGCACTGCATAGGCTCAGGTCCATGCTCAGATAATACCGCCAAATGGTGCACAGTTTTATGTTCACGCAAGCGTCGACCGATCTGAATGGCCAAAGACATAGACTCACTCAGACCAGCAGGCATAGGAAATCCCACCATGACATCCTTAAGGGCTTCAGAGAGACCTTTTCTGAAAATTGCTGCCAGCGCACATTCATTCCATTGAGTGAGCACAGACCACTTCCTAAACTTCTGACAATATATCTCTACCTCATCCTTACCCTGAGACAGAGCCAGCAAATTTTCCTCTGCCTGATCCACTGAATTAGGTTCATCATACAGCAATCCGAGCGCCAGAAAAAACGCATCAATATCGCATGATGCAGGATCTCCTGGCGCAAGGGAAAATGCCCAGTCTTGAGGGTCGCCACGTAATAAAGAAATAATGAATAATCTTAACTTGTTGAACTGGGTCACCAGAGGAGCGGGGTTTCAAAGCCAGAAACAGTTTACAATTATTCTTAAAACTCAGAAACTTAGCTCTATCTCCAGAAAACAAATCAGGAATAGGAATTCTTGGCTCTAACATAGAATTCTGAACCACAAAGTCTTGAATATTTTGTACTCTTGCAGTGAGATGATCCACACAAGAAGACAGATCTTTAATGTCCATCACTACACCTGTGTCCTGAACCACCCAAATGTCTAGGGGAAAATAAAGACAAAACACAGTACAGAGAAAAAAAAATGGTCTCAGAACTTCTCTTTTCCCTCTATTGAGAAGCATTAGTACTTTGGTCCTCCAGTACTGTTGTGAACAGGTGATTCAGAACCACAATGGACCTAGTGGTTAAGGGCACACAAAGTGACCTGATAGTTACTAACATAGGATGAGCTCTGAGACGTGGAAACTCTGCTGACCGCAATCCCTAATCCTATCATACCACACTAGAGGTAGCTGTGGATTGCGCCTAACGCTCCCTATGCAACTCGGCACAGCCTGAGAAACTAGCTAGCCCTGAAGATAGAAAAATAAGCCTACCTTGCCTCAGGGAAATTCCCCAAAGGAAAAGGCAGCCCCCCACATATAATGACTGTGAGTTAAGATGAAAATACAAACACAGAGATGAAATAGACTTTAGCAAAGCGAGGTCCGACTTACTGAATGGACCGAGGATAGAAAAGAGAGCTTTGCGGTCAGCACAAAAACCTACAAACAACCACGCAGAGGGGGCAAAAAGACCCTCCGCACCGACTAACGGTACGGAGGTGCTCCCTCTGCGTCTCAGAGCTTCCAGCAAGCAAGAAAAACCAATATAGCAAGCTGGACAGAAAATATAGCAAAAAAAAGTAACACAAGCAAAACTTAGCTTATGCAGGGCAGACAGGCCACAAGAACGATCCAGGAGAAAGCAAGACCAATACTGGAACATTGACTGGAGGCCAGGAACAAAGAACTAGGTGGAGTTAAATAGAGCAGCACCTAACGACTTAACCTCGTCACCTGAGGAAGGAAACTCAGAAGCCGCAGCCCCACTCACATCCACCAGAGGAAGCTCATAGACAGAACCAGCCGAAGTACCACTCATGACCACAGGAGGGAGCTTGACCACAGAATTCACAACACAAAGGTCTGCAAACTGGAATGATTACTGGTGTACAATAAAAACTTGGGAGGTGTCCTCCAGACACACAGTACTTTGAGAAAGGCCAAGGTGTGGTATAAGAAGCTGTCCATGCTCAACGAAGAGATGGCAATGTTCAACGCTTTCCTGCTGTCATGATGTGCAGGCCAGACCGCTACGTCGTACCTTCAGTTCCAGGAAGTAGTGATCAAGGCCTCAATCTTTGGAGATCAGGAAGGAGTGGGCCCCAGTATTTCTGGAACTGAAGTTGTTCGCATCATACCAAGTTAACATTTCAAGGTCCCTCAAAGTGGGAAAAAAGGTACGTCTCAAAAGAGGTGCCGAGTGTGGTACAGAAGGGGAATACTAGAACACTATTTATCAATGTGACACCTGCCCCAATAAACCTGGCCTGTGTATGAAAAAATGCTTCAGACTGTACCACACATCCATTGACTACTAAATTCATTTCTAACTTACCCATCTGACGTATGACAACCTGAGAAACACTACACCACTAACATATGTCACTACATTATAAAATTCACATACAGGGAAATAGTAGATTAATTCCAAAAAGGGAGCAACTGTTGCATATTGCCACTGTTTAGGTACTTCTAGATAAGTTACTTAAGGGTATAGTTTCTAAAATGGGGTCACTTGTTGAGGGGTTTCTACTGTTTAGGCACATCAGGGGCTCTGCAAACGTGACATGACTTTCGCAGACATTTCATAAAATACTGCATTCTAAAACATCACTACTTGCCTTCCAAGCCCCAACGTGTACCCAAACAGTAGTTTTCTCCAACATGTGGTGCATTTGGGGTCCAACTTCTCCGGTTACCCTTGGGAAAATAAAAAAATGGTGGCAAAAAGATCATTTTTGTAGAAAAAATATGATTTTTTATTTTCACACTTTGTTATAAACTTTAGTGAAGCACTTCAAAGTGCTCACCACCCATCTAGATAAGCTCCTTGGAGGATTTAGTTTCTAAAATGGGGTCACTTGTGGGGGTTTCCACTATTTAGGCACATCAGGGGCTCGCCAAATGCGGCGTGGCATCCAATTTCATTTCCAGCCAATTTTGAGTTGAAAAAGTCAAGCAGCACTCCTCTCCTGAGCTCTGCTGTGGACCTAAACCATGATTTTTTTTCCCCATATATTGGGTATCCACATGTTCAAGAGAAATTCCATTACAAATATTATGGTTCATTTTTTCCTGTTACCATTGCGAAAATAAAAAAAAAAATTACATTTTAGTGAAAAAAACTAAATGTTCATTTTCTCCTTTCACATTCCACTAATTCCTGTGAAGCACCGGAAGGGTTAATAAACTTCTTGAATGTGGTTTTGATCAGCTTGAGGGGTGCAGTTTTTAGAATAATGTCCCTTTGGGTTATTTTCTGCCATATAGAACCCTCAAAGTGAATTCAAATGTGATGTGATATGGTCCACCCTAAAAAAAGGTTTTGTAAATTTTGTTGCAAAAATTAGAAATTGCTGATCAACTTTTATCTAACTTCCTAACAAAAAAATGTTTGTTACAAAATTGTGCTGATAGAAAGTAGACATGTGGGAAATGTTGCTTATTAACTCTTTTGTGTGACATTTATCTGTGATTTAAGGGCATGAAAATTCAAAGTTGGATAATTGCAACATTTTCAACATTTTCACCAAATTTCTGTTTTTTTTCACAAATAAACACAAGTCATATCAAACAAATATTACCACTAGGGTTGAGCGACCTTTGCTTTTATAGGATCGGGTCGGGTTTCACGAAACCCGACTTTTTCAAAAGTCGGGTCGAGTGAAATCGACCGATCCTATAAAAAAGTCGGGGTCGGGGTCGGCCGAAACTCGAAACCCAATGCAGTGCATTGGGTTTCCATGGTTCCCAGGGTCTGAAGGAGCGGAAACTCTCCTTCAGGCCCTGCGATCCATATTTTAGTGTAAAATAAAGAATTAAAATAAAAAATATCGCAATACTTACCCTCTGACGCACCCTGGTACTAACCGGCAGCCTTTCTTCCTTAGAATCAGCCTTCCAAGACCTTGCGGTGACGTCGCGGCTTCTGATTGGTCGCGCGGCGGTCACATGGGTGGCCGCGCGACCAATCACAAGCCGCGACGTCACCGCGACGTCACCGAAGGTCCTTCCTAAGAATCAGCGCTTCCAGGACCTTCGGTGACGTCGCGGTGACGTCGCGGCTTGTGATTGGTCGCGCGGCCGCCCATGTGACCGTCGCGTGACCAATCAGAAGCCGCGACGTCACCGCAAGGTCTTGGAAGGCTGATTCTAAGGAAGAAAGGCTGCCGGTTAGTACCAGGGCGCGTCAGAGGGTAAGTATTGCGATATTTTTTATTTTAATTCTTTATTTTACACTTAAATCTGAATTCCGATACCAATTCCCGATATCTTAAACATATCGGGAATCGGTATCGGAATTCCGATTCCAGATTCAAAAGATCTCCGACTTCATGGCCGACCCCACAGAGGGGTCGGGTCGGGTTTCATGAAACCCGACCTTGCCAAAAGTCGGCGACTTTTGAAATATTTCGACCCGTTTCGCTCAACCCTAATTACCACTATCAGGAAGTACAATATGTCAGAATCACTGGGACCTGTTTAAGCATTCTAGCCACAAAAAGTGACAGTGGTCAGAATTGTAAAAATTGGCCTTGTCATTAATGTGCATTATCCTAGGCCATTATTTTTAAACCTAGAAAGCCCCTTCAAAGCCTCATGCAAAAGAGTTATGAGGCACATGGCATGCATGGGACTTTGTGCTATACGTAGTATGAATGAGACGTTTATACAACATACACAGATATTCTATCAAATTCAATATTGTACTGAGCCTGTAGTATGCAGTTCATAAAGAGATAATGGATTTGTCCCTATTAGAGATGAATGGATGACTCCACAAAGGTTCCAGTTTGAGTTGAATTTTCTTACACTCGCAGATTCATGCGAATTCAAACATTTTGAAACTTGATTTGCGGTTTGCAAAAAAAATAAAAAATACCTTGCCTGACATCTCTTCCCATACTGTTAAAAAATCAAGTTAAATGGTAATGCCACCTTGCTTTACTGTGCAGCCTTTCATATATTGCACTTCAGCTATGACATCTTATGGATTAACATACCTTCTATAGGGATGGTCAGCATCTGGGCCACTACTGAGTAAGTCTCTCTCTAGTAGATTGTTAATCTAATGTTTAACAGGGTCCTCTCTTTCTTTCTCCTGTAGATTGTAAGCTCTTGTGGTCAGCAGGTTCCTCTCTCTTTCTCTTGTAGAGTGCTACCTCTAATGGTCAGAAGGATTCTCTCTCTTTTAGGGCAGAGACAGACTGCGGTATTTCTTGTGCGAGAATCGCATTGCACTGCAAGGACTGACATGGCACCTCTCCTGACCTGAGCAAGACAGGGTTATGGATTACTTTGCAGCTGTCAAGCTCAGATCAGGAGAGGTGACAGCCAGTACGAGGTATACATTGCGATTCTCACACAAGAAATACGGCAGTCTGTCTCTGCCCTTAAAATGTAAGCTCTTATGGTCAATGGGGTTCCCTCTCTATCGCATGTAAAGTGTAAGCTCTTGTGGTCAGCTGTGTTCTCTCTCTTTCTTTCATCCCCTCCAAGAGCAATTGCAAGCTTCTTATAATTCTCTCTCTCTATACTCTCTATCCGAGCAATTACAAGCTTTCCAATTTTGAGTTGTTTACAAATCAATTTGCTTTGGAAAATTTGAAAAAAACACCAGTATACAGGCAAAGATGCTTACCTGTTCAAGGCCTCCAACAACTGCACTAACCAGGGTGCAGCGGACCCAAGTTAAGATGGCAAATACACAGGTGCAATAATACCGATAAGGCAGCCACCCTACAATGAGAAATTGGCCGCTTGGTACACCTGTGCAAACAAATAGTCTGTATGTGGCATGTTCACACAGGAATGCAAAGTATATGGCTCAAAGCCTATTAATGACGCCATATAGCGGGCTTACCATAATTCATCCTGTGCGAACAGAGGCCACAGTGTACAGAGCCATCTAGGGCCCAGCCGCACCCTGGAAAAAATATAGTGCACCAAAAACATAACAATGTATGCAAGGTATTGGTCGATATTATGGCCACAATATTTAAGCTGCCAACCCACGTCAAGGGTCCTTGCATATTGGCAGTCCTAATCTAAAAAAACACCATAAGAGGAAAGACCTCCACTATTCTTAACAAAAAAAGACCAGTATTTGTTTGCACAGGTGCACCAAGCGGCCAATTCCTCATTGTAGGGTGGCTGCCTTATCGGTATTATTGCACCTGTGTATTTGCCATCTTAACTTGGGTCCGCTGCACCCTGGTTAGTGCAATTGTTGGAGGCCTTGAACAGGTAAGCATCTTTGCCTGTATACTGGTGTTTTTTTGTTTAGAATAGTGGAGGTCTTTCCTCTTATGGTGTTTTTTTTAGATTAGGATTGCCAATATGTAAGGACCCTTGACGTGGGTTGGCAGCTTAAATATTGTAGCCATAATATCGACCAATACCTTGCATACATTGTTATGTTTTTGGTGCACTTTATATCTTTTCTGGGTGCAGCTGGGCCCTAGATGGCTCTGTACACTGTGGCCTCTGTTCGCACAGGATGCATTATGGTAAGCCCGCTATACGGCATCATTAATTGGCTTTGAGCCATATACTTTGCATTCCTGTGTGAACACGCCACATACAGACTATTTGTTTGCACAGGTGCACCAAGTGGCCTATTCCTCATTGTAGGGTGGCTGCCTTATCGGTATTATTGCACCTGTGTATTTGCCATCTTAACTTGGGTCCGCTGCACCCTGGTTAGTGCAATTGTTGGAGGCCTTGGACAGATAAGCATCTTTGCCTGTATACTGGTGTTTTTTTTGTTTACAATAGTGGAGGTCTTTCCTCTTATGGTGTTTTTTTAGATTAGGACTGCCAATATGTAAGGACACTTGACGTGGGTTGGCAGCTTAAATATTGTGGCCTGTTCTGAAAGGCAATTCACTATCACAATGGACATGGAGGTCAGAGCACATACAGTGATCTGACAATAACCCAAAATCATAGAACGAGCTCTGAGACGTGGGAACTCTGCAGACCGCAATCCCTGATCCTCTCCAAACAACTAGAGGCAGCCGTGGATTGCGCCTAACGCTACCTATGCAACTCGGCACAGCCTGAGAAACTAACTAGCCTGAAGATAGAAAAAATAAGCCTACCTTGCCTCAGAGAAATACCCCAAAGGAAAAGGCAGCCCCCCACATATAATGACTGTGAGTAAGATGAAAAGACAAACGTAGGGATGAAATAGATTCAGCAAAGTGAGGCCCGATATTCTAGACAGAACGAGGATAGGAAAGATAACTTTGCGGTCTACACAAAACCCTAAAGAAAACCACGCAAAGGGGCAAAAAGACCCTCCGTACCGAACTAACGGCACGGAGGTACACCCTTTGCGTCCCAGAGCTTCCAGCAAAACAAATAGACAAGCTGGACAGAAAAAATAGCAACAAATAGCAAAGAAGCACTTAGCTATGCAGAGCAGCAGGCCACAGGAATGATCCAGAGAAACACAAGTCCAACACTGGAACATAGACAGGGAGCATGAATCAAAGCATTAGGTGGGGTTAAGTAGAGAAGCACCTAACGACCTCACCAGATCACCTGAGGGAGGAAACTCAGAAGCAGCAGTACCAGTTTCCTCCACAAACGTAAGCTCCCAGAGAGAATCAGCCGAAGTACCACTTGTGACCACAGGAGGGAGCTCTGCCACAGAATTCACAACAGTGGCCATAATATCGACCAATACCTTGCATACATTGTTATGTTTTTGGTGCACTGTATATTTTTTCCAGGGTGCGGCTGGGCCCTAGATGGCTCTGTACACTGTGGCCTCTGTTCGCACAGGATGCATTAGGATAAACCCGCTATATGGCGTCATTAATAGGCTTTGAGCCATATACTTTGCATTCCTGTGTGAACACGCCACATACAGACTATTTGTTTGCACAGGTGCACCAAGCGGCCAATTCCTCATTGTAGGGTGGCTGCATTATCGGTATTATTGCACCTGTGTATTTGCCATCTTAACTTGGGTCCGCTGCACCTTGGTTAGTGCAATTGTTGGAGGCCTTGAACAGGTAAGGATCTTTGCCTGTATACTGGTGTTTTTTTGTCTAGAATAGTGGAGGTCTTTCCTCTTATGGTGTTTTTTTCGTTGGAAAATTTGGCAAATTCTAATTTCAAAAGATTTGCTCATCTCAGCCTCTATGTATAACTTGATTTTTTATGCAATCTTTCCTTTTGAATGTAGTAGAAACAGCTTTGGATTTTTTTTTATTATGGAGTTATTGCCCTTAGTAGAATTGTTTTAGAACAAAATATATCTATATATTTTGTACACAGGTATCATACAGCCTATGCCTCAGTACAGTGACCATACACATGACTCTTTCATGTGCATGATACTAATGCTATAAGATTTAGCTTTTGGAGGTGAAAGAGATGAAATGCTATGCTATAGTAAATAATTTTCTTCCAAACCTGATAGGCATTAAAATGGAAAATTTCAAGCTATTAAATATACATTTTTTTTTATAAGAGGCAATGGACTTCTGTGATTTAGAGACATTTTTGAATGAATTATGATGTACATTGCCATTTTATATGACAGTATGACTTGGTGAATAAAAATCTCACTCATTCTCTGCAGACATTTCCTAATGTTTGCATACTTTATTTATTTGATATAGCACAATATAAGATGTGCCTGGTACACAATAAATCTCCAGTGTTCCCATTATTGCTGATTTTAGGGCACATTTGCAATTTCTATCTTCTTCAACCTCATTTTTCATAACACAGCCATACTCGTACTAGATCTAAACAAATCAGAGTTGTTGAATATTGACTCTAAATTCTAATAAGGAAAAAAAAACATCTAATCAGTAATTCAACAATACATTTTCCACTTGCTAAATACCGAATAAAAAGTTACATGGATTTTCTTCTCTCTTCTGCTCAGTTTGATTGCTTTTCCATTCTCAAAAGCTTCTGCCACAAGATTACCTGTCCCCTACAGGCTAGAACATGTTTTATGTTACCAAGTGTATTGTCGAATTTAAAACCATTGCACTAAGCACTTAAAAACTGCATGAATAGAAAGGTGAAGCGTTTTCACAAAAGTAGTTTTCTTTCTTTTAAATATTGCAAGTTTGTCAGAAATATGGAAAGTCAGAAGTCTTCAAAGAACAATCCAGTAGAACACATAGATACAATATATACTGTATATATATATATACAGTGGGGCAAAAAAGTATTTAGTCAGTCAGCAATAGTGCAAGTTCCACCACTTAAAAAGATGAGAGGCGTCTGTAATTTACATCATAGGTAGACCTCAACTATGGGAGACAAACTGAGAACAAAAAATCCAGAAAATCACATTGTCTGTTTTTTTAACAATTTATTTGCATATTATGGTGGAAAATAAGTATTTGGTCAGAAACAAAATTTCATCTCAATACTTTGTAATATATCCTTTGTTGGCAATGACAGAGGTCAAACGTTTTCTGTAAGTCTTCACAAGGTTGCCACACACTGTTGGTGGTATGTTGGCCCATTCCTCCATGCAGATCTCCTCTAGAGCAGTGATGTTTTTGGCTTTTCGCTTGGCAACACGGACTTTCAACTCCCTCCAAAGGTTTTCTATAGGGTTGAGATCTGGAGACTGGCTAGGCCACTCCAGGACCTTGAAATGCTTCTTACGAAGCCACTCCTTCGTTGCCCTGGCGGTGTGCTTTGGATCATTGTCATGTTGAAAGACCCAGCCACGTTTCATCTTCAATGCCCTAGCTGATGGAAGGAGGTTTGCACTCAAAATCTCACGATACATGGCCCCATTCATTCTTTCATGTACCCAGATCAGTCGTCCTGGCCCCTTTGCATAGAAACAGCCCCAAAGCATGATGTTTCCACCACCATGCTTTACAGTAGGTATGGTGTTTGATGGATGCAACTCAGTATTCTTTTTCCTCCAAACACGACAAGTTGTGTTTCTACCAAACAGTTCCAGTTTGGTTTCATCAGACCATATGACATTCTCCCAATACTCTTCTGGATAATCCAAATGCTCTCTAGCAAACTTCAGACGGGCCCGGACATGTACTGGCTTAAGCAGTGGGACACGTCTGGCACTGCAGGATCTGAGTCCATGGTGGCGTAGTGTGTTACTTATGGTAGGCCTTGTTACATTGGTCCCAGCTCTCTGCAGTTCATTCACTAGGTCCCCCCGCGTGGTTCTGGGATTTTTGCTCACCGTTCTTGTGATCATTCTGACCCCACGGGGTGGGATTTTGCGTGGAGCCCCAGATCGAGGGAGATTATCAGTGGTCTTGTATGTCTTCCATTTTCTAATTATTGCTCCCACTGTTGATTTCTTCACTCCAAGCTGGTTGGCTATTGCAGATTCAGTCTTCCCAGCCTGGTGCAGGGCTACAATTTTGTTTCTGGTGTCCTTTGATAGCTCTTTGGTCTTCACCATAGTGGAGTTTGGAGTCAGACTGTTTGAGTGCACAGGTGTCTTTTTATACTGATAACAAGTTTAAACAGGTGTCATTACTACAGGTAATGAGTGGAGGAAAGAGGAGACTCTTAAAGAAGAAGTTACAGGTCTGTGAGAGCCAGAAATCTTGATTGTTTGTTTCTGACCAAATACTTATTTTCCACCATAATATGCAAAAAAATTTTAAAAAAACAGACAATGTGATTTTCTGGATTTTTTTTTCTCAGTTTGTCTCCCATAGTTGAGGTCTACCTATGATGTAAATTACAGACGCCTCTCATCTTTTTAAGTGGTGGAACTTGCACTATTGCTGACTGACTAAATACTTTTTTGCCCCACTGTATATATATATATATATATATATACACCATAACACCAAAAGAAATTGCGGCAGCACTCACCGATCTTGTGTGGTCCCGTTGAAGCGCTGTTGTAGGCGCGAAACGGTCGTCGTCTTCAGGCCCTGCTCACCTCCTCTCAGCTTCTGCTCCCTCGAGCCGTGAAGATGTCATTGTTGTAATTGTTTCTATTAAAGGACTTGGACCACACAAGATCGGTGAGTGCTGCTGCAATTTCTATTGGTGTTATGGATTCATTACTGTTTTTCATGCGAGCACCTCCGGTCTGAAGACGGGTTCCTCGAGTATACCACACAGGCATAGCGGCTGGTATACAGCACGGTAGTGCAGCTCCACTTTTCTTCTTTTTTCATGTTTATATATATATATATATATATATATATATATATATATATATATATATTTCTATTAACACCTGTTTAAGCCTAAAATTACATTTTGATGAATAGATTTTGGAATAAAAATAATTTCCACAATTGAATGTGTTAAAAAAATATTCCTGTGCTGAGATAATCTTCTAAATGTCTGACCGTGCAGGAACATGGTCTGATCATACTACATCTCTTGGGCAGGGGAACAAGCAACACAATATACAGACATTGCTGCCTTTTTGCAATGTTTTACCGCAAAAAAATAATCATTCATGATCCCATGTTATCCTTTCTGTATACTCTTTTGCTTTCCCCCCCTGCCCAGGAGCTGCGATATGATCAGACCAGGTTCCTGTACGGTCAGATACAGCCATTACACAGTACACAGCAGGGACACATTTATAAGATGATCTCAGCACAGGAACATTTTATTTAAACACTTATAATTGTTGATCTTAATATTCACAGATCTACTGATTAAAATGTTGCTTAAAACTAACATTGTTTGTGGGAAAATCCCTTAAAGGACCAAGCTTTTTTCTTTATTTTTTTTGTATTTCAAGAGTTATTTATAAAGTAATGTAACTTTGAAGCATTTATGCCATTTTCTTTTGTAGTGATAATTTTGAGCATTGCATCATAACTTAAGTTCATCCAGTAAGTTGGAATAATCACTGCGCTGTCATACCATGTATGTTATATAATGTTTTAAATTTTTACTACACTTACCGTATATACTCGAGTATAAGCCGAGATTTTCAGCCCAAAATTTTGGGCTGAAAGTGCCCCTCTCGGCTTATACTCGAGTCAAGGTGGGTGGCAGGGTCGGCGGGTGAGGGGGTGAGGGCGCTGAGGCATACTTACCTAGTCCCAGCGATCCTCGCGCTGTCCCTGCCGTCCCACGGTCTTCTGTGCTGCAGCTTCTTCCCCTCTTCAGCGGTCACGTGGGACCGCTCATTACAGAAATGAATAAGCGGCTCCACCTCCCATAGGGGCGGAGCCGCCTATTCATTCCTCTAATCAGCGGTGCCGGTGACCGCTGATAGAGAAAGAAGCTGCGGCACCGAAGACCAGGCAGAGGGACAGCGCGAGGATCGCCAGGACTAGGTAAGTATAGCATATTCACCTGTCCTCGTTCCAGCCGCCAAGCGTCGCTCCATCTTCCCGGCCGGCGCCTCCATCTTCCCGGCGTCTGCGCTCTGACAGTTCAGGCAGAGGGGGCGATGACGCATATAGTGTGTGCGGCGCCCTCTGCCTGATCAGTCAGAGCAGAGACGCCGGGAAGATGGAGGCGCCGGAACGAGATGCCGGGAGCTGCAATCAAGGGAGGTGAGTATGTGTTTTTTTTTTTTTATTGCAGCAGCAGCGGCGGCGGCAGAGATTTATGTGGAGCATCTATGGGGCACAGTGAACGGTGCAGAGCACCGTATATGGCACAGCTATGGGGCACAGTGAACGGTGCAGGGCACCGTATATGGCACATCTATGGGGCACAGTGAACGGTGCAGAGCACCGTATATGGCACAGCTATGGGGCACAGTGAACGGTGCAGAGCACCGTATATGGCACATCTATGGGGCACAGTGAACGGTGCAGGGCACCGTATATGGCACATCTATGGGGCACAGTGAACGGTGCAGAGCACCGTATATGGCACATCTATGGGGCACAGTGAACGGTGCAGGGCACCGTATATGGCACATCTATGGGGCACAGTGAACGGTGCAGAGCACCGTATATGGCACATCTATGGGGCACAATGAACGGTGCAGAGCACCGTATATGGCACATCTATGGGGCACAGTGAACGGTGCAGGGCACCGTATATGGCACATCTATGGGGCACAGTGAACGGTGCAGAGCACCGTATATGGCACATCTATGGGGCACAGTGAACGGTGCAGGGCACCGTATATGGCACATCTATGGGGCACAGTGAACGGTGCAGAGCACCGTATATGGCACATCTATGGGGCACAGTGAACGGTGCAGAGCACCGTATATGGCACATCTATGGGGCACAGTGAACGGTGCGGAGCACCGTATATGGCACATCTATGGGGCACAGTGAACGGTGCAGGGCACCGTATATGGCACATCTATGGGGCACAGTGAACGGTGCAGAGCACCGTATATGGCACATCTATGGGGTACAGTGAACGGTGCAGGGCACCGTATATGGCACATCTATGGGGCACAGTGAACGGTGCAGGGCACCGTATATGGCACATCTATGGGGCACAGTGAACGGTGCAGGGCACCGTATATGGCACATCTATGGGGCACAGTGAACGGTGCAGAGCACCGTATATGGCACATCTATGGGGTACAGTGAACGGTGCGGAGCACCGTATATGGCACATCTATGGGGCACAGTGAACGGTGCAGAGCACCGTATATGGCACATCTATGGGGCACAGTGAACGGTGCGGAGCACCGTATATGGCACATCTATGGGGCACAGTGAACGGGGCAGGGCACCGTATATGGCACATCTATGGGGCACAGTGAACGGTGCAGAGCACCGTATATGGCACATCTATGGGGCACAGTGAACGATGCGGAGCACCGTATATGGCACATCTATGGGGCACAGTGAACGGTGCGGAGCACCGTATATGGCACATCTATGGAGCACAGTGAACGGTGCAGAGCACTGTATATGGCACATCTATGGGGCACAGTGAACGGTGCAGAGCACCGTATATGGCACATCTATGGGGCACAGTGAACGGTGCAGAGCACCGTATATGGCACATCTATGGGGCACAGTGAACGGTGCAGAGCACCGTATATGGCACATCTATGGGGCACAGTGAACGGTGCAGAGCACCGTATATGGCACATCTATGGGGCACAGTGAACGGTGCAGAGCACCGTATATGGCACATCTATGGGGCACAGTGAACGGTGCAGAGCACCGTATATGGCACATCTATGGGGCACAGTGAACGGTGCAGAGCACCGTATATGGCACAGCAATGGGGCACAGTGAACGGTGCGGAGCACCGTATATGGCACATCTATGGGGCACAGTGAACGGTGCAGAGCACCGTATATGGCACAGCTATGGGGCACAATGAACGGTGCAGAGCACCGTATATGGCACATCTATGGGGCACAGTGAACGGTGCGGAGCACCGTATATGGCACAGCTATGGGGAAATATGAACGGTGCAGAGCACTATATGGCACAGCTATGGGGAAATAATGATCTATTTTTATTTTTGAAATTCACCGGTAAATGCTGCATTTCCACCCTAGGCTTATACTCGAGTCAATAAGTTTTCCCAGTTTTTTGTGGCAAAATTAGGGGGGTCGGCTTATACTCGGGTCGGCTTATACTCGAGTATATACGGTACTTAAAAAACACATTTTTTGTAGAAAATAAATTGTTTTGTGCCATTACGTTCAGAGTGAAAAACATAACTTTTTAGTTTGGTGTTTGCAATGGTATCATTTTAGGATACATATGACTTTTTGATTGCTATTGATTATGCTATGTTTAATTTTGGCACAGTTTCTATATACTGTTATATTTTATACATTATTTTCATCAATAAAAAATCTTGGTTGCATACATAATCCACAACAATTGCACTGTGACATGCCCATTATAAATGAGCAAATCTTTTGTAATTTGAGTTCATTAAGGATTTTATTTTCTTGAATCTCAATACTTGAAAGATTGTAAATGCTCAGAAAATACATATGGTGTAGAAAAGAGAGAAAGAACCCTAAAGACCATAGGAGCTTACACACTACAGCGGAGAGAGTGCTCTGATGACCGTAAGATAATGCACTCTACAGGGGAAAGAGATCTTTTCTGACCATATGAGCTTACACACTACAGGAAAGAGAGAACCTTACAGACCATAAGAGCATAAATTCTGCAGGAGAGAGACGAATCCTCTGACCATAAGAGATTACACTCTACAGTTCAGAGAAATAGGACCCTGCAGACCATAAGAGATTTGACTCTACAGGAGATCGACTTACCCCGTGAGGATAGAAAATGACTCTGCTGTCGAAAATTTGCTCCACTGGGAACTGCTGATCTTTGATGGTCCAGGTATTTCCCATCACTGTACAAGGCATAGTAATCAGTAAGATGTCATATCAACAGGACATTATGGGGAAGCTCACTTAGCCACACAAAATGACATTAGCCTACTCTATGATGTTTAAGCATTGTGGAAAATGGTGACGGACAATATATTTATTTATTTGTGACCCCCAAATCAAATCTTAAGGTGCTCAAATTTTCTTGTAACTGTGAATTTCAGGAAATTCGACTCAAACTCAGTTTTCCGCAGATCGACCCACTCACATCTAATTCTCACCAACAAAATGCTGACAGGTTTCCTGTTATGCTCTGCTAATCAAGATATTAGATTTGGAAGTCATTGTTAGCCTATGGTTGAGCTGCACAGAAAGACTATCATAAAAATTACTCAGGTCTTTAGTGGGCCTCAGACTACCTTGGTAAACTATTAGCTCCCCGCAATCCCATTAAGTAGAGCTGACGGAGACAATGTACATGTGCCAACACTGATGTCATTTAAATTGACAGCATCATTTCATTGGTTAAACTACAGTTATTATGGTGGGCTTCAATCACTGTAGTTACAGGCAGATGCCATCTTTATTAAAAAAAAAGCCTAGTTTGAAGCAGGCTCAGCTCCTGAGAATGCTTCATATATACCTTGTTGATCTATGATAAAGATGCACATATTTCAGTGGAAACAGAAGTCTCTAAAATAGCTCACCACAACAGCCAGTGATCATCCCCAGGTACTAGGCTCCTTATGTACAGGCAGAAATCCAAAATAATAAAAAATATTGGTTATCTGATTTGTCTGTTAAATTGTACTTCATTGTTTTTCACATGACATGAAAAACATAACAAACAAATGTAAAATCGATGACACATTTCAAATGATGCATGTTGTTACTAAATGTCTCTGAGTAAGGAGGTCCTATCAGTGAGGATGTGCTTCATTTGGAACGTGCCAACAATTTTATATGCTTTGTAAATGTTACTAATGATGTGTGAAGATAAATAAAATACAGAAAGTTTAAAGGAAACATGTGTTAGGTGTCAAGTTCCCGCCTCTGCACAGGGGAAATCTCGAACCATCTCTGCTGCGGTCTCCCATTCTTCTCCAGCCACAGTGGAGTCTGCTCAGCGGAGACGTTGGTCCCAGCATCTTGCTCAGTCTCACTCTGTGCATAGGGTTACTGCTGCTTTTCCAGCTTCTGCCATTGCAGCCAGTGCTGAGCAGCGGCGAGCAGATGCTTTTGGGACTAAGTCCTGCTTTTTCCCTTCTGAGCATGCCCAGGGTGAGATCTCCCGTTGGAGATCGAGGGTCACATGCTCAGATGCTGCAGCGGTTCCCATTGGTCCTCCAGGAAGGTCTTGAAGGTGCTAAACTTCTGTGGCAGCTTCCCATTGGTCCTTTATTGGAAGGTCCTGAACGAGCTGCAGCTATATAAGCTTCGCATGACCGCGTGGCCATGCGCTAGTGTACATTTGTAAACGTGTGTGTGTTGTGAGTGAAAGTTGTCCTTTAAAAAACCCTCCCTATTGGATGACTGTTCGCGTATGATTGCTGTCTAGCGCCCGACTTACCCAACAGCACGTTACACACCAAAACAGCGTCTAGTTGCTGTGTCCGCCAGTGCGGCACCGTGCGCTTTCACAGCGCTTTCCTGACCCAAGCCTGGGTGGTTAGTGGCGACCGCCAGTGCGGCACCGCACGCACTCTCGTGCATTCTTTAGTTATTATTTTGGTTACGCTGACACTCCAGTTGCGGTGTCAACCGCAAGTAGTCTACACAGACTCAGATCCCAAGTCTTAGGACTGAGCTTGGAGACTCCTTGCTTGTGCTCTTGTGTGCGGTACCGCGGCCCTGTGACTTAACAGGGTTCGCTTCCTTCACACAGGGTGAAGTTAACCCGTGTGTGTAGTCACATTGTACCGCCATGTAGTCCGTCATTACTTGGCAGCAGGTTCCATCTCTGCACGGTGGACCCCGGGCTGCGAACGCACCTTATTCTACCTATCTTATTATTTGGCCCTAACAACATGTCACATCATTTCAAGCATCTAAACTACGCAGTGTCGATTGTGGCCAATTAAAAGTGCCCTATTCAATACTACAAAAGCGCAGTCTGCTCCACGCTACACACTGTACAAGAGGAGTGTCTCCCTGGGCCATGCGGATACTCGGTACCGGGCCAATTCTTAAATGGATGTGTCATGACAGCAGTGACCCAGTCCGTGACACTGGGCGTCCAATAAAATGGAAATGAAATTAAAGGGGAATAAAGTTTATGGGGGATAGTTAGTGATGCCACCCGTGGTGTTCGGCAATGAGTGGCTGACACTGCTTAAAGGGAACCTGTCACCCCCCAGGTTTTAACTAAAAAGAGTCACCTTGTGCTCCACTAATGCTGCATTCTGTCAAGGTGGCTCTTTTAGTTTGGGTCCCTGCCACGCTGAAATAATAATTTTTAGAATTTGCCCCTCATACCTGCAGTTTGTCAGGGGGTCACGTCTTTTCCCCCCTGACACAAACGCCTCCTAGCCATCACTCAGAGCCTTCGTGAGCAGGGTGTCACCTCCATTTCCTTCCTGAAAGGAAAATCAAACAGCTGCACGCTTGACTTGTATTGCTAGTGGATCATTTAATGCTCAGAATTTCTTTGACACCATATAGTTAGATAAGTGCAAACAGGGTATAGAATCAATTAGCATGCATATGTTGTGATGGTTCAACCTTTTGAAAGTTGTTTTCAAACAACGCTAACTGTGGATTCAGTGGGGCCCATGTAATAGTTATATGCCGGCTGGTTATGCAATAGAGTAGGAGCAGGTGTCCTGGAGCGCATATTCTAGCGCTATAGTGGATGATTATTTCAGTGTTTGCAGGGACCCCAACTAAAAGAGCTAGCTTGAAAGAATACAGCATTAATGCTGCACAAAGTGGCTCTTTTAGTTCAAAATGCCTGTGGGGTGACAGGTTTCCTTTAAGGGGACCGCTGGGGATGATTGTGAGCCAGCAGAGTTGGTAAAGCTTTCCACGGGTAGAGCTAGGCCCCAGGGCAATTATGGTGTTAAAGGTGAAGGTGGATGTTGTGATGCAGGGTAGGTGGCGCAGCAATAATTCAGAGGACACAGCAGGGTGCAGTTTGCACACTTTACTCACAGCTCAGATGTTATTCCCATGCTGGGGTGCTGTTTCCTCCAGGTCAGTGGCCCAACCAGCTCTCAGGTAGTTTGAGATGCACTCCAACGGAACCCGTTTGTTATGTTCCTTTCCTTGCCCCTTGCCTTCTCCCTGTGCTGGCTATCTCCTCTCCTGCCCTGCACCTTCACACACATTGTCTCAAGCCAGCAGCCACAGATCTTGTTGGGCGATGTCATCTTGGTCCCCTTAACCCTATGTGGCTGCCTTTTCAGAGAGTGTGTGTGTGGTTGTGGCTGTGGCACGTACAGATTCCACAGCCTCCCGCTGGCTAGCTGAGCCTTGTAGTTCTCCACTAGGCTGGGGGCCGGTTGCCCCACTGCATCCTGGTCCCTCCACCCAACTATGTTTGGCATGGATGCAGGCCCCATGGGTGGATTCCTCACTACCCATGCCCCTAGGACCCCTTCTTCCTCTTCTTTCTGTCAGGAGCTTCTCTCCATCTTCCTCGTTCTCTCTGGTCTCTCATGTTGGGACGAGCTCCTCACTGCTCATGTACCCAGCTCCAACAGTCTAACTCCTCCTCAAGTCTGCTCTGCTCCACTCCTTCTCACAAACTTATTAACTTTCTAGACTTTCCCAACTCCTCCTCCTGTTTCCATGACAACCCCTCTAACTGTCACTCTCTCCACTTTCTACACCTACACTCTCTTCCTAGATCTTACCGGGCACTGAGAGGTCTGGTGTTGGATGCTAGTGTGTGGGTTCTGAATCATGCCCCCTCCTTACCTGAGAGCAGAGCACCACACCTCCGACCGAGGTGCAGTACCTCTGTGACGACTGGACCGCAGAGGCGCCACGCAAGTGCAGCTTTTCACTCGACACTGCGCAAACGCAACTCCAAGCACCACACTGCGCAACAGCGGGATTTCAGTGACATTGGTGTAACTGAGGAAATCACTCAAATTGAGTGGGTGGCAATGCCCATGACTGATCATAAAATGAAGCACACCCCTATGACTAAACGAGCAGGTACCATATAACTATATAAGATGCTTTTTGAACAAAATTAAAGCACCGTTTTCAATGAAAGAAATGTGTTAGTGATGCACATTGCATCACTAGCAACGCAGTGGGAACAGTTTAGATGCCTGAAATTATGTGACAGGTTCCCTTTAACAGAAGAAACAGAGAGCAGTCATTTTTTATTATCTATTATGAAAATGTGCCTTGTAATAGGTTAAACATGAAAACTTGATTTAAACGATTATTTGATAATGCATTTGCTTGAAATTAAGCAAGAATAATTATGTTTCTGCTCTTCTGCATAGTCTAGGTAAAATAATTACATTTATTACAAGTTAACATGGCAAAATGTGAAAGCAAACTATGAAAATAATAGTTATTATTATCATTAGGAACAATTATAATAATATTATAAACTATTTAAAAATTATATCAACAGTCTATAACATTAATTAAAATACATTTTTTGTGTTTTACAAAATTTCGTAATAAAAATAAGTCTGTCTTCTCTTGTAAAAAAGCAAACTATTTCAGTTGACATCTAATAGACATTCATTTACTAGCCATAGAGAATGTATCTCCAAGCTATTTCCTGGCCAGTTAATGCATTTCATAAAGTAACTGATCCTTATTACACTGTAGATGGAATTATCCATGGCAATTATGGCAGAACTACTTATTGCATGCATCTTAATAACTAATTGCCTAAAAACCCAGCATTTGTGTGTATTAGGGACTGACCGAACACATTAGAGAGTTAATACAACCAGATACTACATTACATTGTTGCCAAAGGCTATATTAACATTTACCATTCACATAAAAATATTTAATTAGGGAGAAATTTGACAGATTTCTTTATGGCATGAGCTAGATTAAAGGGAACCTGTCACCCCGTTTTTTGAGATTGAGCTATAAATACTGTTAAATAGGGCCTGCGCTGTGTGTTCCTATAGTGTATGTAGTGTACCCCGATTCCCCACCTATGCTGAGAAATAACTTACCAAAGTCGCCGTTTTCGCCTGTCAATCAGGCTGGTCAGGTCGGGAGGGAGTGGTGACATCGCTGGTTCTTCCTCAGCTTTACGTTGGTGGCGTAGTGGCGTAGTGGTGAACAAGCAGCGCGCGATCTGCGCTGTCATCCCTTTCGTCGGTGGGGGCGGCCATCTTCCTGGGGCCGAGCGTGCGCAGATAGAGTGCTCTGCTGCACGGGGCTTCAGGAAAATGGCCGCGGGATGCCGCGCGTGCGCATTAGAGATCGCGGCGGCCATTTTCCCAAAGCCGAGTTTGCGAGTGGGGAATCGGGGTACTCTACATACACTATAGGAACACACAGCGCAGGCCCTATTTAACAGTATTTATAGCTCAATCTCAAAAAACGGGGTGACAGGTTCCCTTTAATATTAGTGCTTAGTTTAGTGAAATTTTGGTGAAGAAAATAATTTACTATATAACAAAATGATTGTAAAATTAAATGTCTAACTATTTGTAAAAGAAAAATAGAAAAAAATAAATCTATTTGGTTGCCCATTACCTTACAAGTGTGTAGAAATACTGTTGTAACTTAACCCCTTAGTGCTATTTGATTTAATGTATAAATAGTCGTGAGCACATTTATAGCTTTTTTTATTTGTCATGCTAATTGCACAGTACAGTTTTTGTATGGGTCAACCGTGTGCAGGAGCCCATTTAATTTTCAAATCTGGGCTCCTGCAGTATCTGCTCGGACCAGAATTCTTACCAATTTCAGCAGTTTAATATCTCATGTACCACACATGCACCACATGAGGAGGAGATTTACGTTGGGAATGCACTCCCTCTTTCATCCCATTTGCTTTCCTGCAGCATGATCATGGGGTGCCGATGGTTTGCTAGCGCAACTGTTGGCCAAGATGAAGCCTCCAAGTCTGCCATTGGAAGGTGGATATCCGATAGTGCTTCTGTTTTTGAAAAGGGTTCCCAATATCTTTAAGTTAGTAGGCAGATATGTGCATACACCTGTTGAAGGCTTATATGGTTGAAATGTGTTATATTTTTATTACGTTTTTAACATTTTTGTCATCCAGCAATCCTGATTGTAATCACAATTGATAAAATCTATAGTTTCCAAATTAACGATTTATATGGAAATTGATTTTCAACTGGTGAATGATTCATCAACTTTCTGATGCACATATCTGCCTACTAACCTAAAGATATAGGAACCATTTTCATAAACGTAAGCACCATCGGATATCCACCTTCCATTGCATCCACGTGGGGTAACTTCTGGGCAAGGAAAGCTTACTGCCATGGACATCAGATGAGCTACATGCCGTATGAGGGATCCCAAGAGTCTGAAAACTACTACTAGTGCTGTGCCTAATTTGCACAACCTGCAGCTAAGGTTGCAAATTCTTTTTACCTATCCAGTGATTTTTATCATAGTTGTTGCTCTTAGGTAACGTTTTCCTTTTTTTCTCCAGTCTCACTTTTATTGCCAAGGATACTTTGCATATCCCACTAAAGGCAGGTCCTCATAGGATTCCTGTTAGTCAAGCACTAACTGAATAGTGTAACATACAGCATGTTCTGCTATGTATTGTTAATGCAATCATCAGATCGCAACTTAAAGTCCCCAAGGAGCTAATAAATATTGTAAAATAGTAATAATAAGGTTTTAAAGTGTATAAAAAGATGCCAGTTTTATCAATTAAAAAAAATAATCTGGAAAAAAAGGTGGCTTAATAACATCACATATTTGGAATCCATGAGATGTACTATATAACACTGTCATTATCTATCCCTCGTGTTGAATGTCACAGAGAAAAAAGAGAAAAAGCAATGCCAGAAATGTAATGCCAGAAGAAGGGATATAGTTAGGGAGGGAAGATTAAGCCCCGAAACTGCTTGTGCTGTATCGATTTCCACTGTCCAATACCACCATTTTTTTTCAGGGACTGTGGAGTTTATATTTTTGTGCATCAGCTCTGTAGCTTATTAGGCTGCCTTATTAGGCTATATTCACACTTAGCGGTTTTTACCGCGGAACCGCCGCGATTTTGATGCTGCGGGTCCGCAGAAGTTTCCATAGCGTTTACAGTAACATGTAAACCCTATGGAAACCGCAAACCGCTGTGCACATGCTGCGGGAAAAACCGCGCGGGAACGCAGCGGTTTACAACCCGCAGCATGTCACTTCTTTGTGCAGAATCGCTGCGATTCTGCACCCATAGGAATACATTGAACCGCTTACTTCCCGCATGGGGCTGTGCCCACGTTGCGGGAAGTAAGCGGATAATGTGCGGGTGGTACCCGGGGTGGAGGAGAGGAGACTCTCCTCCAGGCCCTGGGAACCATATTTGGGGTTAAAAAATAAAAAATCTGGTTATACTCACCCTCTGATGTCCGGAGCTCCTGGGCGCTGCACGCGGCCGTCCAGTCAGAGTTGCTGTGCGACCAGGACCTGCGGTGACGTCGCGGTCACATGACCGTGACGTCACGAAGGGTCCTTCTCCCACAGTATCTTAGGAACCGGACCGCCGGGTGCAGCGCCCAGGAGATCCGGACATCAGAGGGTGAGTATAACCAATTTTTATTATTTTTAACATTACTATTGATGCTGCATATTGCTGCATATGCAGCATCAATAGTATAGGCGGAAACCCGCAGCGGAAAACGCGGAACAAACCGCGATAAATCTGCAGGGAGAACCGCAGTTGTTTTGCCCTGCAGATTTATCAAATCCGCTGCGGGAGAACCCGCAGGGACCCGACGCAAGGTGTGAACATAGCCTAAGGCTCCCTGATAGCTGCATTGCTGTTTGCATGCCGCTGTGCAAACCAACTGCTTTTTTAAAAGCAAAAATCCTGTTGGTCCTTTCTGCACAGTTATCTTGTTTATTTGTCCACACTTTTGGGTGCAGCAGTCCTTTTTATTGCTGCCATACTTTTCCTGAGATCATTGTAGGGAGATTGAAATTGTACTACAGTCCTTGTATTTTTTCATATATCTTCCAGCCACTTTCTGCCACATAGATTGCGTTGTTATATACACTGGGCCTGAGTTTTGGGTCAGTCTCCCCCCAAAAAAGGGAGTTTCAAATTCTCACAAAGTGGATCTACAACAGTCCTGTTAGTTTGGTGTATGTCAGCCAGCCACTTTCTGCCACATATATTGCGTTGTTTTATACGCAGGGCCTGAGTTTTGGGTCAGTCTCCCCCCCCCCCCAAAAAGGGAGTTTCAAATTCTCACAAAGTGGATCTACTGCAGTCCTGTTAGCTTGGTGTATGTCAGCCAGCCACTTTCTGCCACTTAGATAGCATTGTTATATACACTGGGCCGAAGTTGTGGTTCAGTCTCCCAAAAAAAAGGAGAGATTCAAATTCTCACAAAGTAGATATACTTCTGCCCTGTTAGTCGTATATCAGCCAGCCACTTTCTGCCACTTAGATTGCGTTATTATATACACTGGGCCTAAGTTGTGGTTCAGTCTCCCACCAAAAAAAGGGAGATTCAAATTTTCACAAAGTGGATATACTTCTGTCCTCTTAGTTTGTCGTATATTCTTTCATGCGTTATTTACAAGTTTATGACCACTTATAAAATGTGTTCAAAGTGCTTCCCATTATTATTATTTATGATTATAGTGCCATTTATTCCATGGCGCTTTACATATCAGGAGTGGTATAGATAATAAAAACAAGTACAATAATCTTGAACAATACAAGTCACAACTGGTACAGGAGGAGAGAGGACCCTGCCCGCAATGGCTCACAATACAGTAGGTGAGGGTAGAGCTGGTCGTGCAGCGGTTTGGTCTATCGGTGGCTACTGCAGGTTGTACGCTTGTCAGAAGAGGTGGGTCTTCCGTTTATTTTTGTAGGTTTTGATGGTAGGTAAGAGTCTGATATGTTGTGGTAGAGAGTTCCAGAGTAAGGGTGATGCGCGAGAGAAATCTTGTATGCGATTGTGGGAAGAGGAGATAAGATGGGAGTAGAGAAGGAGATCTTGTGAGGATCGGAGGTTGCGTGCAGGAAAGTAACGGGAGAGGAGATCACAGATGTATGGAGGAGACAGGTTGTGGATGGCTTTGCAGGTCATGGTTAGTCTTTTGTACTGGAGTCTCTGGGCAATGGGGAGCCAGTGAAGTGATTTAAAGAGGGGAGAGGCGGGTAATAGCGGGGGGCAGGTGGATTAGTCAGGCAGCAGAGTTTAGAATAGATTGGAGGGGTTTGAGAGTGATAGAGGGGAGGCCACAGAACAGGAGGCTACAGTAGTCGAGGCGGGAGATGATGAGGGCATGAACTAGGGTTTTTGCAGATTCTTGGTTTAGGAATGTGCGGATCCGTGAAATATTTTTGAGTTGGAGGCGGCAGGAAGTGGAAAGGGCTTGGATATGTGGTTTGAAGGAGACATCAGTGTCAAGGATTACCCCAAGACAGCGAGCTTGTGGGACTGGGGAGAGTGGGCAGCCATTTACTGTAATGGATACATTCGTTAGGGGAGTCGTGTGAGATGGGGAAAGACGATGAATTCTATTTTGTCCATGTTAAGTTTTAGAAATCTAGTGGAGAAGAAGGATGAAATAGCAGACAGACATTGAGGGATTCTGGTTAGTAGGGTGGTGATATCTGGTCCAGAGATGTAAATCTGTGTGTCGTCAGCATAGAGATGATACCGAAAACCGTGAGTTTCTATGAGCTGTCCCAGGCCAAAGGTGTAGATGGAGAAGAACAGGGGCCCTAGAACTGAACCTTGCGGGACTCCGACAGATAGGGAGCGAGGTGAAGAGGTGGTGTGTGAGTGGGAGACGATGAATGTCCGGTCAGTTAGGCATGACGAGATCCAGGATAGGGCCAAGTCTGTGATGCCAAGGGATGAGGGGGTCCACAGCAACAGGCTGTGTTAAAGGCAGAGGACAGGTCCAGCAGGAGGAGGATAGAGTAGTGTCGCTTGCTTTTGGCGGTTAATAGGTCATTGGTGACCTTAGTTAAGGCAGTGGAGTGGTGTGACCGGAAGCCTGATTGTAAGCGGTAGAAGAGGGAGCAGGAATCTAGATGGGAGGACAGTTCAATATGGACGTGTTGTTTCAGTAGTTTTGAGGCATAGGGGAGAAGTGATATAGGGCAATAGCTAGATACAGAGGATGGGTCAAGAGAGGGTTTTTTGAGGATAGGTGTGATTGAGGCATGTTTAAAGCTTGAGGGAAAAAACACCAGTTGTTAGTGATATGTTGAAGAGATGGGTTAGGGTTGGGATGAAGATTGTGGCTAGGTTTGGGATGAAGTGGGATGGGATCGGGTCAAGTGCACAGGTGGAGAGATGCAATCTTGAGAGTAAAGTGGAGTCGATCTTCGGTAATGGTGGAGAAGTTGGTTTTGGAGGTGGAGGGCTGGGTAGTTGGGAGGAAGGGCTCTGGGGGTTGTTCACTAAAACTGTCTCTGATGTTGTCAATCTTCTGCTTGAAAAATGTGGCAAAGTCTTCAGCTGAGATGAGTGGGGAGGGAGGAGGTGCTGGGGGACAGAGGAGAAAATTGAAGGTGTTGAATAACTGTTTAAGGCTGTGAGATAGGGAGGATATGAGAGATGAGAAGTAGGTTTGATTTGCTGTGGCGAGTGTGGTCTTGAAAGTAGTGAAGGACTGTTTGAATGCGATGAAATGCTCATTGGAGTGGGATCTTTTCCATTGTGTTGGATTATCAATGCAACCCTCTTCTCCCACTCTTGACACACTGATAGCAACACCTCAGAAGAAATGCTAACACAGGCTTCCAGTATCCATTGTTTCAGATGCTGCACATCTCTTCACAGCATAGACAATTGCCTTCAGATGACCCCCAAAGATAAAAGTCTAAGGGGGTCAGATCTGGAGACTTTGGTGGCCATTCAATTGGCCTACCACGACCAATCTACTTTCCAGGAAACTGTTCATGTTGGAATGCTTGGACCTGACACCCAAGATGGTGCACCACCACATTATGGGTGTCAGGTCCATATCATGTTTCCTAATACCTAAGTCCTTTAATGTGTGTATGTAGCCCATTCAGTATCTATCTGAGAATAACCCTCCATGAAAATCTACCGCACCCAACAGCACCACAAAAACTGGCTGGTGACTACCTCATGCAGCCTTTATCTTTCCCTATTCCCTCAAGATGGCTGGACCATCATTGTAAATAAGCCCCTGTGTTTTGTGTCTCCCCCTTCTCATTGTAGATTGTAAGCTTTTATGGGCAGGGTCGTCATTATTTTGCTTTAATTGTATTACTTTGAATGATACTTATGACTGTTGTATATGAACTGCTGAGTTGTAAAGCACTGTGGAATTTGCTGGCGCTAAATAAAGATTATTATTATTATTATTTGATGTGTCCCAAAAGTTTTATCCATTTAGTTTATACAAATATTTTTAGCGAACCACATGAAGGAGAAGCCCAGCTATGAAAATATTTTCTTTACATTGCTGATCCTGATCACTGTTTCGCTAGTACCAAAAAAAAAGATTTCTTTCTAGCTCATGCAGCACGTAGATGAAAATCTCACATGGAGGGATTAAGTGATGAAGCTGGAGATTCTGGTTCACAATGTCCATTAAGAAATGAGTTTTGACTATGATCAAAAGTCTTCTATATTACTGCCAGTGATTGCTAGTAGTGTAGTGTACTGGAACACGAATCAATCAACATTGGTTCTGTGGTCTAATTGTCATCTTAACAACCAGATTGAGAGAACCAGCTACTTGAGTCTTTTCTTATCATCGCTTAAAATTTTACTATTACCTTAATAGAATGTAGTTTTAAGAATAAATGTACAATTCCACGGTGATGCATTCTCTTTTTTTTGTCTTCTGAAATGTAAATCTACTCATAGGGAAAAAAAATATGTAGGGTTGCTTGTTATTCTACGGTCCCAATTTTGTGCAACATCAAAAAGAAAGTATTTACAACACAACTTCCACTTTACGAAGAAGTACGGTAACTGAGAAGCTAACTTGGCCTATATTCCATTTTCCATTACACCTAAAAAGAAGTTGGTCGCAGGGCAGAATGATACTAAAATAGTCAGATTAGGGTACTCGGATAATAAAGTCAGATGTAGATGAAAGTAACATGAATGCAGACCTTCTACACCATGAAATGCCTAACATCAAATTCAAAAGGAAACTGTTAAATATTCCATCCCGGTGTAGTAATCAACATAACATTACATGATAAGTAAGTTTTAAAAGGAACCCTAGACAACCTTACCTCAATCAACTGCAGTATGATTTATAATGCAATCACCATGGCTCTACAACCAGCACATACGACATTTTCACCACAGAAATCGTACGTTTTTCTGTTGCCTTAGCATTGTGACTGTGCAACGTTACTGCATCCCATGGTATAATTATTCTGAGGAGTATTTACTATGTAAATGTGTAATCAATATAATCTCACAGCTTGTTGTTTTCATTTTCATTTGTAGCACTTACCTGAAAGAAAAATATTTCCCATATGCGAGAACTGTTTAAAGGGAGTTTCTTTGAATGATTTATGCAATGATAAGTTAGTCATATATTGAAACATAGTGTAGCAGCGCAGAAAATTAATTTTTTAGAATCAACACTTGGAAAATTAAACTATATAAAACTAAAGCACTCTTGTTCTAGTACCTATGATTCCGACCAAGAATCACCCATTTCACACCTTACTATAGCACTTTTGCTGCAGACATAAATGTGAAGTTTTTAGCACATATTTTGATCTGTGTTTGTGCTCATTTATGAGAGTTAAGGCCACATCTTGCAGAAAGGACCTTACAATGCCTAGACGTGTGTTTTGTGCATGCGCCTCAAATAAACTGGGTAAGAAAAGTAACCAGTTGTTCTAATTAAAACCAACTTGGACTTATAGGAAAATGGATGTGAAACGGTTACATTTGATGTCACGCCTTTGTACTGGGATCTATGGGGTAACGTTTCTTGTCGAAAACGACAAGCCAAGCCTAGCATGGCAGAATCAGGAGATTTATAGGCCATGCATTCAACTATGTGAAATTAAATATGCAAATCGTCTATTCAGAGAGGAAGAGAACAAGAACTTTAGTGCAAACTATTGGAAGTAGCAATCCTAAAAGTCAACAAAGACCCTTTAATGTGCCTTGCCATATGACTTGGGATAAAAGCCAAACCAGTATCTCAATTTGCTGACATAATATTTTAAAGGGTCGATATTGACTTTTAAGATTGCTAGTTCCAATAGGTGGCACTAGAGTTCTAGTCGTCTTCCTCTCTGAAGAAGCAATTTGCATATTTACTTTCCCAGAAAATGGCATGTAAATCTCACTCTGACCTGCTAGACCTGGTATGTCACTCTCCTCAAAGAGAAATCTCACCCCATAGAATTCAGTCTTAAGCTTCTCACCTAGCCACATCAGATCACATACTTAGAAGGTGATTAGGGACAATACCCCGAAACACTGTGTCTTCAAATTAAGATTCTGGTTTGACATTTATTCTAAGGGTACCGTCACACTATACGATTTACCTACGATCACGACCAGCGATACGACCTGGCCGTGATCGTTGGTAAGTCGTAGTGTGGTCGCTGGAGAGCTGTCACACAGACAGCTCTCCAGCGACCAACGATGCCGAGGTCCCCGGGTAACCAGGGTAAACATCGGGTTACTAAGCGCAGGACCGCGCTTAGTAACCCGATGTTTACCCTGGTTACCAGCGTAAAAAAAAACAAACACTACATACTTACATTCCGGTGTCTATCCCTTGCCGTCTGCTTCCCGCACTCACTAACTGCCGGCCGTAAAGTGAAAGCACAGCACAGCGGTGACGTCACCGCTGTGCTCTGCTTTCACTTTACGGCCGGCAGTCAGTGAGTGCGGGAAGCAGACGGCAAGGGACCTGACGGACACCAGAATGTAAGTATGTACTGTTTGTTTTTTTTTACATTTACGCTGGTAACCAGGGTAAACATCGGGTTACTAAGCGCGGTCCTGCGCTTAGTAACCCGATGTTTACCCTGGTTACAAGCGAACGCATCGCTAGATCGGTGTCACACACACCGATCTAGCGATGACAGCGGGAGATCCAGCGACGAAAGAAAGTTCCAAACGATCTGCTACGACGTACGAGTCTCAGCGGGATCCCTGATCGCTGCTGCGTGTCAGACACAGCGATATCGTATGGATATCGCTGGAACATCACGAATCGTACCGTCGTAGCGACAAAAGTGCCACTGTCTGACGGTACCCTAAGTCATATGGCAAAGCCTGTGAAAGGGTCAATGTTGACTTTTAGGATTGCTACTTCCAATAGGTGGCACTAACGTTCTAGTTGTCTTCATCTCTGAAGAGACGGTTTGCATATTTAATTACCCAGAATTGCATTAGTTATAAGTCTCCTCATTCTTAAATACTAGGCCTGGCTTGTAACTCTATGCAAGGAAAAATGTTACCCCTTAGATCCCAATCTTAAGCCTCTCACGAAGCCAAATCAGATATTATACTTTGCACTGCAGAGGAGCAATACCCCGAAACACTGTCTGCAAATTGAGATTCTGGTTGGGCTTTTATCTTAAGTCTTTTGGCAAGGCTCATTAAAGAGTTGATGTTGACTTTTATAATTGCTATTTCCACTAGAGTTCACTAGTGTCACTAGGTTTCTAGTCCTCTTCCCCTCTGAATAGGCAATTTGCAACTTTGTATATACAACACAGAAAACCAAAAATGTGTCATCATTCCTTAAAGAATCAAATGGATTGGAATACTTTTTGATCAAATTGTGTGAGCCCATTGAACAGAAGTTATCTTACCATATGAGCTTGCACACTTTGGTCAAAATGTTCCCTTAGAATCTCACATTTATGCATGCAGTAATAATATGCAAATTGCCTCTTCAGAGAAAAAGACAACTTGAACTCTATAGCGCCACCTGTTGGAAGTAGTGATCCTACAAGTCACATTCAACCCTTTAACAAGTCTTGCAATATGACTTAAATAAGAGCCAAATCAGTATCTCAATTCGCAGACATGATGTTTTGGGCTGTTGGCCCTCGTCAGTGCGAAGCATGAGAACTGATTTAGCTAGGGGCGAGCCTCCTTACCTTGACAAGCCAGAACTAGTATTTCACTCTCCACAAGGAGAAACCTTACACCTTAGACCTCTGTCCAGAGCCACTCACCTAGCCAAATCAGTTCTCATGCTTCGCAATAACGAGGGCCAACAGCCCGAAACACCGTGTCTGCGAATTGAGATACTGATTTGGCTCTTATCCTAAGTCATATTGCACGACTCGTTAAAGGGTTGATTGTGACTTGTAGGATCGCTACTTCCAACAGGTGGTGCTATAGAGGTTAAGTCCTCTTTTTCTCTGAAGAGGTAATTTGCATATTAAATTTCCCAGAGGAGCATTGCACGGTGAATAAGCCTCCTTACCTTGAAAAGCCAGAGCTGGTATGTCACTCTCCACAAAGAGAAACCTTACCCCTGCAGTTATAATGTAATTCCAAACTCATAAATTCATTATTTCATTAGCTCTCTATCATTTTGTGCTGGAGACTAGATGTACATACACCTACATATTCATTAATTTTATTAGACACTGTTTTTCCTTTTTTTTGCAGTATTCTCTTTCAGATTTATGGCACATGATATCATTATATGACATTTTGCAAAGTTCGTTTGGCTTGGTATGTAACAGCAACAGAAGTCTCCATTTTCCATTTTATAGTCTACTACATGCCCATGGCTCTTCTATGTGCACTATGTCTTATATGTTCTGAAATAAATTAAAAAGCATAAATAAATAGCCTTTATTGACCTTTTGTTTTTCTCAACCAGAAAAAGATTCTTTACTAAGAGTGAAACAAAAATTATTACCTAATTCCCAACAAATGTGCAATAAGAACAAAAAGGTGATAAGTGACAATATATTTCATACTGCAATGTGTGTTTTCAAACTTCTTAGATTTTTTTTTAGCAAAGTCTTTTAGATAAAGTAGGACAAACTCAGTGGAGAAAAAGATCATCCAATTTATTACAGGTAAAAGTTCCATTTCTGTCACTTGGATATCTTTTGGTTGATATATAAGATGATTATTTTTTTAGGTATGGTTCATTCTTGTGTGAGTTACATCCTATTGGATTTTTGAACTTGGCTACATAAAGAATAAATTTAGAAACCACTTTAACAGATATAATCTAAGTTAAATATGTATTGTATCACCAAATATATAAAAGTTAAAGGGTCATTCATTCATCCTAAGACTGTTTTTTTTATTACTTATACACATTTTGAAATCTGCAAGGCCTTGCGAAATTTATAGGGACATGTTTTCTGTCATGGAAGAATCTGGCATGACCATAAAAATATAAAAATAATTACTTTCTGCCTGTGTAGAAACTGAACTTAAATTACAAGTTACCAGCCCACTTCCACTAGAGCTGCTGCAACCCACCAACTTACGATTGTAAGCCTATGAGGTCAGGGTTCTCTCTCCCTCTGTAGCAATCTGTCACTGTTAGGTTGTTCATTGTAATATATATAAAGGGCTGTCACTATGAATTTCAGTGACCAATACTGACAATATTGACCAATACTAAACTCTTGAGACTACACCCACACTCCACCTCTGGCTCCACACCTCCAACCTTCCACAGTTCCACCACCCACTCTTGGAAAAACTCCACTTCTGCACCATGTCCTCACCAAACACACATTAACAGTTCCCATTGAACACCATATTACATAGATCTGTTTTCATCTTGGCCAAAAGATTTTTTAAACCTGCAACCACGACAAGGTAGATTCTTTTGGCAGTGACCTACTCTAGAACCAAAAAACAAATTAACCCCTAAAGAATAACTTTTAATAATACATTACATTATTATTATTACAGGGAAAAACAGGGATTGTAGCAAGCGAGAGTAGAAACAACGGAATACAGCCGTTTCGCATCTAAACTGACGCTTCTATGGGTCTATTCTGTTAATTGATAAAGGGCAGCGAAACGCGCGTCGGTGGCGGCGATACACAGGTCCGGCATTACACCTCGGTATGGGTAAGCATCATTATTAGAATCCGATCATATGCCATTGCGCTGTTACTGAGTTGTTGACTATATGATGTGGCACTGTGTCCAACTATAGGGACACAGTGCAGATGCCTCAGTGATTAACGTATGAGCACTAAGCACTTTATTTTATATTACCTTGCTGGATATATACCTGTGGCTGACCTGATCCCTTATTATTTTTTGTGATTGTTTTTTCTGTACGTATTGTTATTTTGATTTATGGAACTAGTTTAATAAAGTTATATACTTTTATACACATCTGTGTGGACTTAGTACTCCGTATCTTTTCTCATGGTTCTCATTGTATGCAGGAGTGTCCTCTCGCATTGAGACTGCTTTAGGCAGTGTGTCAATTTGTGATGCATGTTCTAGGCATCCCATTATGTATAGTGTTTCTTTTGGGTTGGAATTACAGTGTCTCAGCATGCCTGCCTGCAAGTGTGTCAGCTGTGCCCGCCTGCCAGTGTCTCAGCCGTGCCCACCTGCCAGTGTCTCAGCCATGTCCACCTGTCAGAGTCTCAGCCGTACCTGTCAGCCACAGCCAGACACCACCCTGGAGTGGTACCTGGCAACTACCTGCCGCACATGCCTGACCTCACCATCAGATGCTCCTGTGAACACCAAGATAGCTGCTTAGTCATGCCCCTTCCAGGGTAGTCTGGTTTGTGGCACAGTGGGGCCACAATCCCTTTGCTCACAACACCCAGTCAGGGCATGAGTATGACAGTTTTCTCAGGCCATGGTCCCCGCTGAGTCCCATGTCCTTTCGCTCTCGGAGCAAGATGAACTTTTTCTGGCCAGCATGAGCAACTGGATAATTTCTTTACCCTGTCTAAAATCCGGTCTTTCATTGCACCACCCCCCAATCATGGTCTCTAATGAGCTATTTAATCATCTTGAGGCTTACGCTCCTAAAGCTGAACCCGCTACAGCAGTTCCGCCATATTGCGATGGGGATGCAAAGCAGTGTCGTGTGTTCTTGGAGCAGTGCTTGCGCTATGTCAAATGGCATGCTCCCCATTTCGCCATAGATCAGATAAAAGTAGGATTCTTAATGATTTACCTAGCAGGAGATGCTTTGAAGTGGCTCAACCCCCTCTGGGAAGCAGGGGATCCCATCACCTCGAATCTGCCGGCCTTCCTGGTGGCATTCTGTAAGGTCTTTGATAAGCCTAGTACTGCATCTTCTGAAAAGTCTTCACCCAAGCTCACAGAGATGGGCCAGACGAAAGACACCTGTGGGTAAACCATCGTATCCATCCATGACCGTCCAATATCACCTGTTCCACATCCTGACAAAGCAGCCACCTGAGCAAGATCCAAGAGGTTTGATAAGAGTGGGCTGGCACACCTGCAGCCTGAATCTAGTCCTGAAAATGACATATGGCATCGCTACAGTTGTAAGGAACATCCTGACGATCTCTGCCCTGTGAAGCCTATACTCCAAAACCCTGGGCAAGTAGGAGAGGCTGCCTTTGGCGAGAGTAGCTGCTCTCTACTAAAGTCAATGACTGAGTCTGTGCCTTCTGGGAGCTTTGGTGTGTTTAAGCCACCAGCCATATGGACTCAGTGTGTGATCTCTGTCCTACAGCTCCAGAATCCGTTGAGGGTGTTGTCTGGTTATGGTGAGCTCTACTTAAGAGCAGTCTAGTTCTTCTGGGACAATTTCAGCTCCAAGTTGGAGAATTGTACACAAAGAAGTTCATCTTTCATATGCTGTCTGGTATGTCCATGGGTCATTCTGAGCCAAGAACTCTTTTACCCATTCAGGTCTGGAGACCCAGCAAGCGGCTGCGAGTGAAACAACCAAGTTGCAAAAGGTGTCTGGTCCTTATGCATCAGAGTCAGTCAGCAGTGTCATCTTCTTCTTCTGGTCTGCTAGTAGTCGAGTCAAGGGGTAAGGACGTCTCCAATCAAGAGGAAGTGGTGGCATCCTCTCCACACAGTTCCAACGACTATACCAGTGAACTGTCCCCAGGAACATCCCTGCCTCTTGGATGCTTTCTTCTGGATAACAGGCAGAAGATGGATCCTACGTGGGTACCTTCAACTTCCATGAGGCCGGTGGGTGAAGATACAAAAACGGAAGTCTTCTCATCATAGCTTTCCTCTGACCTGGAGGAGGAGATCCAGTTTTCTCAGGATAACGGGCTGAGGATGGATCCTGTTAGGGTATTTTTGGCTTCCAGGTGACGGGTTGATGAACATGCCAAGAAGGAAGCTTCTAACTCTCTGCTTTCCACCAATCGGAAGGAAAAAGTCCAGGTCTTTGTATCTTCTGTGGAGGGAGCTGACCTTGTCGGGCATGGAGAGTATTGGCTGTTGTGAATTCCGCTCTTGGGCTCCCTCCGGTGGTTGTAAGTGGCACTTTTGTGAGTTCTGCTCTTGGGCTCCCTCTTGTGGTTTCGAGTGGTATGGCTGCTCCTTGGAGTTGGCTGTCAGCAGCTGCCTCCACTGATCGTCTCGTCTGCTCGGCTATTTAGGCCTGGCTCTTTCCTTCAGCCAGTGCCACTTGTAAATGGTTCCTGGTTGGATTCACATCTCTTTGGTTTTCTTTCTGTTATCCTGACCAGTTCAGCAAATCTAAGTTTTTGCTTGCTCTTTTCTGTCCATAGATTGTGGACTTATCCGTTCTGTGCTTTCTATGTTTGTCCAGCTTATCAGTATGAATTTATTCTGTCTTGCTGGAAGCTCTGGGAAGCAGATTTACCCTCCACACCTTTAGTCAGGTGTGGAGATTTTTTGTAAACTCTGCGTGGATTTTTTTGTAGTGTTTTATATTGACCGCACAGTATTCCATCCTGTCCTATCTATTTAGCTAGACTGGCCTCCTGTGCTCATCCTGGTTTCATTCTGTGTATGTCTTTTCCCTCTCCACTCACAGTCATTATTTGTGGGGGGCTAATCTATCCTTTGAGGATTTTCTCTGAGGAAAGATAGCTCTCCTGCTTCTATCTTTAGGGGTAGTTAGATCTTAGGCTGTGACGAGGTGCCTAGGGAGATTTAGGAGCATCCCACGGCTACTTCTAGTGTTGTGTTGAGCTTAGGGACTGCGGTCAGTACAGTTACCACGTCCTTCAAAGCTCGTTCCATGTTGCTCCTGGACCACCGTATCATAACAATTGGCATTCTGAGATTCCTGAGGACACGCCTACCTCATTCTACCTATGGGATGTCATGATGAAGAGGGGGCATAAAGGGGGGTACTGTAACAACTCTGCCGACACTCCATAGCTCTTAAAAAGACTGTGTGCACCCTCCCAAGAAGTCCCCTGTCAATTGCCTAGAGGCATCAGGTACTTAAAGCATTCCCACCCCTAGAGGGACGCCTGAGCAACTTTGTTTAAAGTTAAAAAACAATCTTTTAATTTCTGTTCCTCCCATTTTTTATATCCTTTGTAAGTGCATTTTTGAGTAATTTTGATTGCGTTTTCATTTCTGCTTTTTTCTGGTCTTCTTTTACAGAGGGAGAAGGTTCTCTCTTCTGCCGATTCCATGCTAGGTGCCTCTTGTCTCCTGCCTGCTCTCGGCATACTTTCTGGCTGTGTGCATAGGAGGGCGATGTCGGCACTCCCTGGCTCTTGAAGAGACTGTGTGCACCTTCCAAAGGTGTCACCTGCCAATTGCCAAGAAGCATCAGGTACTTAAAGCATTCCCACACCTATGGGGATGCCTGAACAACTTACTTTATGCTGCTGAGGTGCCAGGTCCTTTTCTGCCTCTTCTCTTGTGTCAGCGACCCAGAGGGGCTTCGTACCCTGGCCTGTACCTGTTTCTCTTGTTTCAGCCACCCAGTGAGGCGTTGTACCCTGGTCTGAGTCCTTGTTTCTATGCCTTGTCCTGTTCCTGTCCCTGTGTGAACCTAGTCCTATACCAGTGTCAGTTTGTATCCCTGTCTGTAGCTTTTCTTCTTATTCCACTGTGTGTTTCTTTGTGTTCATTTGTTTAGCTCTTAGCTCCACCTCCTGCGGTTCGGCTCCTACCTCTGCCTCCTATGCTTTGTTCTTTGCTCTGTCTCCTGTGATTCTGCTCTTTGCTCCACCTCCTATGGTTCTGCTCTTAGCTCTGCCTTCTATGATTCTGCTTTTTGCTCCGCCTCTTTTGGCTCTGGTCTTTGCTACTCCTCGTGCAGTTCTGGTCTTTTGGTTGGTTATGCTGTACGAATAATGTCAGTAAATTGGATTCTACCACTCTCAAGGAGAATTAGAATTAAATTTGGAATGCAGTGTATGCAAGCGAGGGCTGTATTGAGGTCAGTCTGTCTGGCTTGACACCCATGTCAGGAACATGTACAAGCCTCATTTTACTTGGAACCAGTCTCCTCAAGGGAAAGAGACAGGAATGCCATTGACCAATCTGCACAAGCCTACGTACCTCTTCTGGAAACTACCCAATCAGGCAGAATGTATCTTTTGCATGGTTTTGAGCAACAATGGGGTAATAACAGGATATGTCCCAGGGAGTGCCGGGGTCTGTGGAGTGTATTACTCAGGTGACAGGCAGTGCTACAGAGCTACGGGAAAGGCTTTAGCATGGCAATGACCATGTTCCAATGTGTGTAAGGCTGCGGCCTTAACAGGTCTGTGGAGCATATTAACCCAGCCTCTTAGACGTGCTTAAAATATATAGAAACTGGCCAATACCTCACCACCAGTATTATGAAAGGACTCAAATTTAGAAATTGTAAAGGAAGCAATAGTTTAATAAAGATACACTAATCTTATTTAGGAGCTTGGAAAAGTCATCAATGGTCTTTATTCAGCACCAGACAATGTAAATTGCTAGCTAATATGTATGCGCTATCTAATAATTTGTGAAGACAAAGTGACAAAGGACAACTGAACGCTGCGCTGGGACAACAAACTGGACGTGGTTGCTGACTGTTGTGTCTGTGCAACTGCAGGTTGTGGATAGTATGTCTCAGCACCTCCTCCCTGGAAAGAAGAGTGGGAATGATGTAACACAGGGGAAGGGCCATTGGCTTGACCATCAGACACATATTTTGCACCCAAGCATTCTGCCCACCTTCTGGGGTGCTGAGTATATGAGCAGTATATGGTGTACGCTAACAGAGGTATTATGTTAAATTTCCCTTTATAAAGGGATGTGTGGGTAAGATTTTCGAACTATCAGAATATATATAGAGTATGTTTCATTACATGATTTCCTGTACAAAATGGTTTTGTATGGTAAGGGATGGACGTTAAGACAACTTCCAAAAAAAAATAAATACATGTCTAAAAATATTTGTCATGCATTTACAGAACATTGCTGTCATTTGCAGGGCTTAAAAAGTCAGGGGAAATCCAGTCCTTGTTCAATTTTACGCTAGGTTCACATCGTGTTAGGGCATTCTGTTTAATGGATCCGTTAAACGGATGTGCTAACGATGTGTCACAAATTGTCTTTATTTTTGCTAATGCATACGTTAATGCATGGTTGCATTGCATCGGCATGCGTTAGCAATAGAGGTCTATGCAGAGCGAACGCTTCTGATTGCTGTGCGTTCACCTTAACTTACCCGAAAACACTGCAGTCCGCCCCTAGAAGGTGCATCACAAAGTAATGGACCATCACTAACGCATGCCAATTTTGACATGCTTTAGGATGCGTTACGCTAGATGAAGTCTATGGGAGTGTTAACGGATCAGTTACATCACGTTAGTGCCGCTTAAAAATGGATCCGTTAAACGGAATGCCCTAATGAAATGTGGACCAAGCCTTAGAAGAGTCAGTTTGTCTGCATTTTCCATTGACAACCATGTGCACCTATCCGTTATGATTGCACCAGTCAAACTAAATACCCGCTCAGACAACCCACTCTCGGCAAGGCATGGCAGCACCTCCAAGGCGTACAAGGAGAGGTCAGGCCAAGTGTCCAGCTTGGACAAGCATTAGTTAAAGGGCACTGAAGAATCAGGAAGGACGCTGGTATGGTCACTTAAGTAGTCCTTCACCATCTTGGTCAACGTCTCCCTCCTGTTCATAGTTACACCCACGAATAGCCCTTGCAGATGGGACGGTTTCATGAAAATGGCCCAGTTGGTGAGTATTCCCACCTGAGTTGCACCTAGTGTTTGTGGTCCTCCATTGTAATCCTTGTGGGTGAAAAGAGCCGGAACCTCTGCCAGCAGCATTGTCTGAGGGTCATCTTTTTAGAAAGTCTTCCACAACAGCTCTCTGGCATGCATGCACTGAAAATGGCACATCTGCTTCAGATATGAAAGAAGGAAATTTCTACTTGTACTGTGGGGGAAGAAAAGTGCACAGCCAGTAATTCATGGTGGACAAAATATCTTTCAAGCAAGGGCATTGGGAATGGCATGTGGATATGAACTTTACCATGTGTGGAAGACAACAAAGAGTCAAAAGTTCAGTGTCATCCTCAGGAAGAACACTAACCATTCTCCTCCTCACGATGCATAGCCTTCTCCTCCTCTTCAGGTCACCAATGCTGGAAAGGATTGAAGCTGAGATTGGGAGTCCCCTCTGTAGCGCAGAGCAAAAAATCCTGTTCCTCCTCATCCTCATCCTCCTCTTCCTGTTCATCGTTATCACCCAATGTGGCCTAAAAGTACTATGTGAGGCTGGGCTGTGTAACATAGTAACATAGTAACATAGTTAGTAAGGCCGAAAAAAGACATTTGTCCATCCAGTTCAGCCTATATTCCATCATAATAAATCCCCAGATCTACGTCCTTCTACAGAACCTAATAATTGTATGATACAATAATGTTCTGCTCCAGGAAGACATCCAGGCCTCTCTTGAACCCCTCGACTGAGTTCGCCATCACCACCTCCTTAGGCAAGCAATTCCAGATTCTCACTGCCCTAACAGTAAAGAATCCTCTTCTATGTTGGTGGAAAAACCTTCTCTCCTCCAGACGCAAAGAATGCCCCCTTGTGCCCGTCACCTTCCTTGGTATAAACAGATCCTCAGCGAGATATTTGAATTGTCCCCTTATATACTTATACATGGTTATTAGATCGCCCCTCAGTCGTCTTTTTTCTAGACTAAATAATCCTAATTTCGCTAATCTATCTGGGTATTGTAGTTCTCCCATCCCCTTTATTAATTTTGTTGCCCTCCTTTGTGTGGTATCAGCCACTGTACAGTCTTGCTCCATAGTCACCTAGCTTCCTCTTTGAGATTCTACAGAGCAATAGACAGAGCAGTGGGATGGTTAAACTCATAACAGCATCAGCAGTGTGCACCATCTTGGTGCAGTACTCAAAGTTTTGAAGAACCTCACATAGTTTTGTGTGGGGTTTGAGTTACTCTGATGGGCATTGAGAAGCTGGAATTCAGAGATGGCCCTCTGCTGCTCTCTAATCCTTGCCAACACATGGATGGTCAAATTCCAGAATGTGGACAGGTCACAAATCAGACAAGGCACATTAAAACACTGCTGTAGCGAAGCTAGACCGGCAAAAGCCTGAGATAACTTTCATAAGTATGCGCTGACACAGCGTACCTTGGCAGATAGGTCAGGCAAGTAATAGGTCATAGCATGTTTAATAACTGATGCACAACCAAGTTCAGAACGTGGGCCATGCATGGAATTTGTACCAGCTTGCTGAGCTTTAAAGCCGCCACCAAGCTACGCCCATTATCGCAAACAACCAGACCTGGTTGGAGGTTCAGCGGAGAGAGACACTGATCGTTCTGTTCTTTTATCCCTTTCAACAGCTCAACTATGTTGTGAGCTTTATCACCGAAACAGATGAGCTTCAGCAGACCATCCTGCCGCTGGTGTGGGTAAGATATGTGATGTCCCAGCCTATAACTCTGTCCCAGACTCCATCAGGTTAACCCAGTGTGTCATCAGAAAAATATATTGTACCTGTTCACAAGAACGTTTCCAAGTGTCTGTGGTTAGGTGGAACTTTCCTATGATTGAGTTGGCCAGAGCACGGCTGATATTGCGTAACACGTGCTTATGTAGCGCAAGGACAGTACACTAGAAAAATAGTGGCAGCTGGGAATCGAGTACGATGGGGCTGCCACCACCAAGAGGTCACAGAAAGACTAATTTCCCTCAAGTCAAAATGGCAACATTTTCAGGGCTAGCAATCTGGCAATGTCAGTGTTTAGCGTTTGGGCCTGTGAGTGGGTGGCTGTATATTTCTTCTTTCTAGTAAATGTCTGGGGCAGGACCAACTGAATGCTGTGCTGTCACAATGAAGAGTTGTATGTGTGCAACTGCTGGTTGTGGGCAGGAGGCACCAGCGTCTGCTTCACGGTCATCAGATTGGGAAATCCGTAACACAGTGGAAGGGGCAGTGATTTGACCCTCAGAGACAGATTTTGTATCCAGATGTTCCGCCCACCTACTGAGGTGATTCGCTGCCATGTTCTTTTGCATGCTGGTGCTGCTCAGGTTGGCAGTGTTCTTGCCTCTTAGCTTGATTTAGCTAAAATTACAGTTGTTTTATCTGAAGGACTTTCATAAAAAAATGCCATACAGAGGAACAACGTACCGTTGTCCTGTTATCTAGCTGAGTGGGGGGGTTCTGTGGAACAGTTGGCCTAGTTCTACCTCTGGGCAAACCCCTACCTCTTCTTGCCTGTTTTCTTGCTATGGATCCATCCCTCTCTGCACTGCTTTGATGGCGTGGCATGCCACCATATCAGGTTGGATTAGTGACATCATCATCGACCACGACGTCTTACAATTTCACACCGGTGGTGTGGTATTTCCTGATGAAGGGGGCATGAGACCCCTGAAACGCGTTGAATAAAACCACTGTGAATCAACTATACTCTCCTGAAATTCATCTTAGCGGCAGCGCAGAACTTTAACTACAAATCTCCCTTTGTAGACATTATTTTCTCTGGTTGGTGAAGACCTATGTATCTGCAGCAGCCGCTATCTATATGCTCTAATCTCATCCTAACCAGGTGAGCGAATTTGGTGTATATTCTCCTCTGTGTAACGTGGATAAGACCCTATAGTTTTATCATATGTCCACAAACCGTATTGTGCATACCTCACAGTATTCATAATAAACCAACTTTCCCATACCAAAATAATACGGGAAAAAAGAGGCTAAAGCAAAAAATAACTAATTCAATAAAATTTATTTTAATAAGAAATATTTAAAAAAACTGTATATTTAAACAATGAGACCTCTATGTGAGACAGCTGGGAGCAACATAAAGGTCGGAGATTGACAATAGAATGCAATTAGGCTAACGGTACCAATTGATATAAATAACAAAACAGTTCTTAAGTAACTCCTGATAGAAGGTGCGATAATATAATAGACCATACATACAGTATATATTGGAAACAACGTTCCTATGGAAAAATAAACTGGCCATTAATATATATAAATCCCTATTCTAAATAATACCTGGGACTGGAATAAAGTGCACAGTGCTAAAGAGAATGGACCGTGCCTGCAACTATCGCCAAAAGAAGTAAACTTACATGAGTGTAATCTCCAACCTGAGCGTGCTCCACAGCGACCCCGACAGCGCCGTTTCGCCTGACTGGCTTCCTCAAATAAGGGGCGTAAGACTTATCGCACCTTCTATCAGGAGTTACTTAGGGGCTGTTTTGTTATTTATATCAATTGGTACCGTTAGCCTAATTGCATTCTATTGTCAATCTCCGACCTTTATGTTGTTCCCAGCTGTCTCACATAGAGGTCTCATTGTTTAAATATACTGTTTTTTAAAATATTTCTTATTAAAATAAATTTTATTGAATTAGTTATTTTTTGCTTTAGCCTCTTTTTCCCCGTATTATTTTGGTATGGGAAAGTTGGTTTATTGTGGATAAGACCCTATTGCACTCTTTGTCTCCCCATTGTTTTGCAATAGTCTGACTACTAGTGTTGAGCGATACCTTCCGATATCGTAAAGTATCGGTATCTGATAGGATCGGCCGATATTCAAAAAATATCGGATATCGCCGATACCGATACCCGATCCCAATGCAAGTCAATGGGACCAAAATATCGGAATTAAAATAAACCCTTTCTTTCCTTGTAGGTTCATTCTACATGAAGGAAAACAACTAAGAATAATGCAGGATGTATTTGGGGAGGTGGCGGAGACATTAAAGTCATAGAGGTTTAGCCCAATCAAATAGAATAGCATGTTTTTTGTTTTTTTTTAAAGACGTTCGGAGTGACAAAGATATTGACTATGTAAATTTTTTTTTAATTTTGTCAGATATTGATGTTTCACTATTCCACGCCTTTCCCCTTCTTTTTTTTTTTAACTTTTCCCACACTTTCATCTTCATCATCATCAGCATCTTTGACATCAACTTCTTCTTCACCTTATTCATCTTCTTCTTCATCCTTTACCTTTTTTTTTTTTTAATACATTCTTCATATTCATTTTATTCAACTATTATTATTCTTCCTATTCTACATATTCTTTTTATTCCACTGTTATTATTCTTCCTATTCTACTTCTTCATCATATTCTCATTTGTGACAGGCATTCCCGTAGTTGTTATCTATAAAAGTTGGAAGATTACACCTTCCGTTCTGCCAGTCACAAAAGTTACATTTGTCCGCGTTCAGTTTGGCCTGCAGCATCAGGCTTTATCCAGGGGCACCACGAGGAGGAACGGACTCACCCCCATACACTGCTTAGTCTTCTTCTGCATATAATTTAGATAATATCTTTTGCTCTGATATTAAGTGTTATGCTTAATGTTCTTCTGCTCTTTGTTCTGCAGCCTCTTGTTCTTCTGCTTCTCGGTCTTCCATGTCGTTGTCTCCAGGGTCGTCGTCTCCAGTGTCGTCGTCTCCGCCGTCGTCGTCTCCGCCGTCGTCGTCGTCGTCATCGGGGTGGTCTTCCGGGTCGTCGACGTTAGGGTCTTCAACTTGGAAATGTAGCAGAAGGTACAAGAAGGCTGAGAAAATGCCAAGAACCAGCTGATGGAACTGGAACTCGGATGGCTACCCGAAGGTTCAAGAGTCTATGGAACTACCGAGGACCAGCTGACGTTACTGGAACCCGGTTACTAAGCAGGAGGTACCCGTGCCTGAAAGCACTACCAAGGACCACCTGACGTTGGTGGAACTTGGATACCCAGAAGGAGGCACCTAAGCCAAAGGCTCTGCCTGGAACCAGCTGACGGTACTGGAACCAGGATGGGGAGCAGAAGGTACAAGAGCAAAAGACACTGCCGAGAACCAGCTGACGGTGCTGGAACCAGGTGGTGGACCCGAAGGCCCACAGGAGAGGAGAGAACAGCTAGGCCGCGAGGCAGCCGCAGTTACCGAACCCCAACAGTCCTACAGGGGTAGCTGGGCCTACTGGCACTACAGAACCAGCCTTGACTACCAATTCACGCAGCCCACATAGGAAGCTCCTAAACTGGAGGCACCCTGGAGTTGGCTAACCCGACCGCAACACGACGGGGCAAGCATAGGCGTCTCAGCGAGCTTGACACAACCCGGAAACAGCTGACGGTGCTGAAACCAGGTTTGGCACGAGGGAGTACCTGTGACAAAAACACTGCCGAGAACCAGCTGGCGGTGCTGGAACCCGGATGCGTTGCCCCAGTGTGAAAGAGCCAATGGCATGCCGAGGACCAGCTGACGGTGCTGGAACCCGGTTACTAAGCTGTAGGTGCCCGCGCTTAAAAGCACTACCAAGGACCGCCTGGCGTTGGCGGAACTCAGATACCCAGGAGGAGGCACCTAAGCCAAAAGCTCGGCCCGGAACCAGCTGACGGTGCTGGAACCAGGTGGTGGACCCGAAGGCCCACAGGAGAGGAGAGAACAGCTAGGCCACGAGGCAGCCGCAGTTACCGAACCCCAACAGTCCTACAGGGGGAGCTGGGCCTACTGGCACTACAGAACCAGCCTTGACTACCAATTCATGCAGCCCACATAGGAAGCTCCTAAACTGGAGGCACCCTGGAGTTGGCTAACTCGACCGCAACACGACGGGGCAACGCATAGGTGTCTCAGTGAGTTTGACAGTACCCGGAAACAGCTGACGGTGCTGGAACCAGGCTGGGCACGAAGGAGTACCCGTGACAAATACACTGCCGAGAACCAGCTGGCGGTGCTGGAACCCAGATGCGTTGCCCCAGTGTGCAAGAGCCAATGGCACGACCAAGGACCAGCTGACGGTGCTGGAACCGGTTACTAAGCTGTAGGTGCCCGCGCTTAAAAGCACTACCAAGGACCGCCTGACGTTGGCGGAACTCGGATACCCAGGAGGAGGCACCTAAGCCAAAGGCTCGGCCCGGAACCAGCTGATGGTGCTGGAACCAGGTGGTGGACCCGAAGGTCCACAGGAGAGGAGAGAACAGCTAGGCCGCGAGGCAGCCGCAGTTACCGAACCCCAACAGTCCTACAGGGGGAGCTGGGCCTACTGGCACTACAGAACCAGCCTTGACTACCAATTCATGCAGCCCACATAGGAAGCTCCTAAACTGGAGGCACCCTGGAGTTGGCTAACTCGACCGCAACACGACGGGGCAACGCATAGGTGTCTCAGTGAGTTTGACAGTACCCGGAAACAGCTGACGGTGCTGGAACCAGGCTGGGCACGAGGGAGTACCCGTGACAAAAACACTGCCGAGAACCAGCTGGTGGTGCTGGAACCCAGATGTGTTGCCCCATTGTGCAAGAGCCAATGGCACGACCGAGGACCAGCTGACAGTGCTGGAACCCGGTTACTAAGCTGTAGGTGCCTGCGCTTAAAAGCACTACCAAGGACCGCCTGACGTTGGCGGAACTCGGATACCCAGGAGGAGGCACCTAAGCCAAAGGCTCGGCCCGGAACCAGCTGACGGTGCTGGAACCAGGTGGTGGACCCGAAGGCCCACAGGAGAGGAGAGAACAGCTAGGCCGCGAGGCAGCCGCAGTTACCGAACCCCAACAGTCCTACAGGGGGAGCTGGGCCTACTGGCACTACAGAACCAGCCTTGACTACCAATTCATGCAGCCCACATAGGAAGCTCCTAAACTGGAGGCACCCTGGAGTTGGCTAACCCGAACGCAACACGACGGGGCAAGCATAGGCGTCTCAGCGAGCTTGACACAACCCGGAAACAGCTGACGGTGCTGAAACCAGGTTTGGCACGAGGGAGTACCTGTGACAAAAACACTGCCGAGAACCAGCTGGCGGTGCTGGAACCCATATGCGTTGCTTATTAAAGATTGTCTTCCTAGAGCCCCAACTAGCGGTGCTGGAGCAAAGGGTAAGCAGGGGGAGCAGAGTGTAGGCCGAAGCCTACACAGGAGGCAGCTTTGTGTCTGCGTTGCGTTTGCAGGACACTTTGCCGGCTACACAGTGGGGGAACAGCTGGCGTTGCTGAACCCCAATAACACAATGGCGGGTGTTTTTCTCTGTGCAGCTAGCACTTGCGGGCAAAAACTAGCGATGTTAGAGCCCGTGGTGAAGCAGGAGGAGGAGGAGAGGAGCAGAGTGTAGGCCGAAGCCTAGTTGAACCAATTTCAAAGGAAACCTTTAACCCCCCCTCAGGTGTTGCAAAGTACAAGAGACACACCTTGTGCAGTATTAATGCTGCACAAATGAAAGGTTGCTCTATTAATTTGTCTACTTGCACATGCTGAATGAAAGACGTACACAATTTAGCCCATTCTACAGTCAAACTGTAGTGGATGCGTGACTTGGCTTTTTAAGGAGACGCAGCACAGGTGTCCCAAATAACGCCTTGGTGCTTGGCGCAGCTTCCTGAGCGTTGTTACTTGCTGTACAGGAGTCTGCGCTCTTGTGTTATCCCTTGGCAATGCCCTGTTAGCGCTGCCCGTCTTATGACCTCATTTCATGTTGGCCGGTGCGGTTAACGATGGCCATAAATCCCAGACCCACAGTGCCTTTTCATAAAGTCACACTGCGGTGCTGGGATTCGTGGCCTTGAGCAGTAAATATTTTGGCCGCTCACACACGTCCTTACACCTGCTTCAGACTGGGCGGCCTCTGCTGATCCCTTCTCGCATGCCGCGGCCATGAGGCTGCACAGTCTGAAGAAGGCGGAAGGAGATGAGTGACGACAGGCGAACATATGCACTGCTCGTGCCCATAAACCACACCCTCGCTGACAAAATAAATAAGAAACCAAGGGGCGTTGTTTGGAGCAGGGCGGACGCACAGGCGCAGCCAGCTAACCAATGATGTCAAAAGACGGGAAGCGCTACCAAGGGTGGTGCTGCGTATCATTAGAAAGGAAAGTCACACCTCAGGGACAGTGGAATGGTCTCAATGAGACACATTTTGTACGTGTTGAGTTCCACGTGGGCAAGTAGAAAAAGTCAGCCACCTTGTACAAATGCAGCAGTACTGCTGTACAAGGTGGCTGTTATACATAGAAACACCTGGGGGTGGCGGGCAGGCATCCTTCAATTTCAGTTCATGTGCTTGCGTGGCGTTTGCAGGTCACGTTGCCGGCTACACAGCAGGGGAACAGCTGGCGTTGCTGAACCCCACTAACACATTGGCTGGTGTTTTTCTCTGTGCAGCTAGCACTTCTGGGCCAAAACTAGCGGTGTTTGAGCCCAGGGGCAGCAGCAGGAGGAGAGGAGCAGAGTGTAGGCCGAAGCCTGCACTGGTGGCAGCTTTTGGTCGGTTGTGCCAGCGTGGCTTGTGCTGGACACGATGCCGGCTACACAGCAGGGGAACAGCTGGTGTTGCTGAACCCCTCTAACACATTGGCTGGTGTTGTTCTCTGTGCAGCTAGCACTTCCGGGCAAAAACTGGCGGTGTTTGAGCCCAGGGTCAGCAGGAGGAGAAGAGGAGAAGAGTGTAGGCCGAAGCCTGCACTGGTGGCAGCTTTTGGTCAGTTGTGCCAGCGTGGCTTGTGCTGGACATGATGCCGGCTACACAGCAGGGGAACAGCTGGCGTTGCTGAACCCCACTAACACATTGGCTGGTGTTGTTCTCTGTACAGCTAGCACTTCCGGGCAAAAACTAGCGGTGTTTGAGCCCAGGGTCAGCGGGAGGAGGAGAGGAGCAGAGTGTAGGCCGAAGCCTAGTTGAACCAATTTCCAAAGTTACCTTTAACCCCCCCTCAGGTGTTGCAAGGTACAAGAGCCACACCTTGTGCAGCAGTAATGCTGCACAAGTAAAAGGTTGCTCTATTAATTTTGCTCCTTGCACACGCTGAATAAAACACGTACACTATTTAGCCCATTATACTGTCAAACAGTAGTGGAGGCGTGACTTGTCTTTTTAAGGAGACGCAGCACAGGTGTCCAAATTTACACCTAGGTGCTGGGTGCAGATTCCTGAGCGTTGTTATTTGCTGTACAGGAGTCTGCGCTCTTGTTATCCCTTGGCCATGCGCTGTGAGCGCTGCCTGTCTTCTGACCTCATTTCATATTGGCCGGTGCGGTTAGCGATGGCCATGAAACCCAGAAACGCAGTGTCTTTTGTTTAAGTCACACTACAGGGCTGGGATTCGTGACCTTGCGCAGTAAACTTTTTCGCCTGTCCCTCATGTCCTTACACCTGCATCAGACTGGGCGGCCACAGCTGATCCCTTCTCGCATGCTGCGGCCATGAGGCCGCACAGTCTGAAGAAGGCGGAAGGAGATGAGTTAAGACAGGCGAAGATATGCACTGCTCGTACCCATCAATCACACCTTCGCAGTCAAAATAAGTAAGACAACGAGGAGCATTGTTTAAGGCAGGGCGGACGCACAGGCGCAGCCAGCCAACCAATGATGTCAGAAGACGGGAAGCGCTACCAAGGGTGGTGCTGCGTATCATTAGAAAGGAAAGTCACACCTCAGGGACAGTGGAATGGTCTCAATGAGACACATTTTGTACGTGTTGAGTTCCACGTGGGCAAGTAGAAGAAGTCAGCCACCTTGTACAAATGCAGCATTACTGCTGTACAAGGTGGCTGTTTTACATAGAAACACCTGGGGGTGGGGGGCAGGCTCCCTTCAATTTCAGTTCATGTGCCTGCGTGGCGTTTGCAGGTCACGTTGCCGGCTACACAGCAGGGGAACAGCTGGCGGTGCTAAACCCCACTAACACATTGGCTGGTGTTCTTCTCTGTGCAGCTAGCATGTCTGGGCAAAAACTGGCGGTGTTAGAGCCCAGGGTCAGCAGGAGGAGGAGAGGAGCAAAGTGTAGGCCGAGGCCTGCACTGGTGGCAGATTTTGGTCTGTTGTGCCAGCGTGGCTTGTGCTGGACACGATGCCGGCTACACAGCAGGGGAACAGCTGGCGGTGCTGAACCCCACTAACACAATGGCGGGTGTTTTTCTCTGTGCAGCTAGCACTTCCGGGCAAAAACTAGCGGTGTTAGAGCCCAGAGTCAGCAGGAGGAGGAGAGGAGCAGAGTGTAGGCCGAAGCCTAGTTGAACCAATTTTAAAGGTAACCTTTAACCCCCCCTCAGGTGTAGCAAGGTACAAGAGCCACACCTTGTGCAGCATTTATGCTGCACAAGTAAAAGGTTGCTCTATTAATTTTGCTCCTTGCATACGCTGAATAAAACACGTACACTATTTAGCCCATTATACTGTCAAACAGTAGTGGAGGCGTGACTTGTCTTTTTAAGGAGACGCAGCACAGGTGTCCAAAATAACACATTGGTGCATGGGCGCAGCTTCCTGAGCGTTGTTATTTGCTGTACAGGAGACTGCGCTATTGTTATCCCTTGGCCATGCGCTGTGAGCGCTTCCTGTCTTCTGACCTCATTTCATGTCTGTCGTTGTGGTTAGCGATGGACATGAATCCCAGACCCACAATGTGTTTTCAAAAAAACACACTGCGTGGCTGGGATTCGTGGCCTTGTGCAGTAAATATGTTTGCCACTCACACATGTCCTTACACCTGCTTCAGACTGGGCGGCCTCATCTGATCCCTTATCGCATGCCGCGGCCATTAGGCCACCCAGTCTGAAGAAGGCGGAAGGAGATGAGTGAACACAGGCAAACATATGCACTGCACATGCCCATCAATCACACCCTCGCTGTCCAACAAAATAAGACAGCGAGGGGCGTTGTTTCGAGCAGGGCAGACGCACAGGCGCAGCCAGCTAACCAATGATGTCAAAAGACGGGAAGCGCTACCAAGGGTGGTGCTGCGTATCATTAGAAAGGAAAGTCACACCTCAGGGACAGTGGAATGGTCTCAATGAGACACATTTAGTACGTGTTTAATTAAACGTGGGCAAGGAGAAAAAGTCAGACACCTTGTACAAATGCAGCAGTACTGCTGTACAAGGTGGCTGTTATACATAGAAACACCTGGGGGGTGGGGGCTGGTTCCCTTTAATTTCAGTTCAGGTGCCTGCATGGCGTTTGCAGGACACGTTGCCAGCTACACAGCAGGGGAACAGCTGGCGGTGCTGAACCCCACTGACACATTGACTGGTGTTTTTCTCTGTGCAGCTAGCACGTCTGGGCAAAAACTGGCGGTGTTCGAGCCCAGGGTCAGCAGGAGGAGGAGAGAAGCAAAGTGTAGGCCGAAGCCTGCACTGGTGGCAGCTTTTGGTCTGTTGTGCCAGCGTGGCTTGTGCTGGACACGATGCAGGCTACACAGCAGGGGAACAGCTGGCGTTGCTGAACCCCACTAACACATTGGCTGGTGTTGTTCTCTGTGCAGCTAGCACTTCTGGGCAAAAACTATCGGTGTTTGAGCCCAGGGGCAGCAGGAGGAGGAGAGGAGCAGAGTGTAGGCCGAAGCCTGCACCGTGGCTTGTGCTGGACACGATGCCGGCTACACAGCAGGGGAACAGCTGGCGGTGCTGAACCCCACTAACACATTGGCTGGTGTTTTTCTCTGTGCAGCTAGCACTTTCAGGCTACAACTGGCGGTGTTATAGCCCAGGGTCAGCAGGAGGAGGAGAGGAGCCGAGTGTAGGCCGAAGCCTAGTTGAACCAATTTCAAAAGTTACCTTTAACCCCCCCTCAGGTGTTGCAAGGTACAAGAGCCACACCTTGTGCAGCATTAATGCTGCACAAGTCAAAGGTTGCTCTACTAATTTTGCTCCTTGCACACGCTGAATAAAACACGTACACTATTTAGCCCATTATACTGTCAAACAGTAGTGGAGGCGTGACTTGTCTTTTTAAGGAGACGCAGAACAGGTGTCAAAATTTACACCTAGGTGCTGGGCGCTGATTCCTGAGCGTTGTTATTTGCTGTACAGGAAACTGAACTATTTTGATCCCTTGGCCATGCGCTGTGAGCGCTGCCTGTCTTCTGACCTCATTTCATGTTGGCCGGTGCGGCTAGCAATGGCCATGAATCCCAGGCCCGCAGTGGGTTTTCAACAAATCACACTGTGTGGCTGGTATTCGTGGCCTTGTGCAGTAAATATGTTTGCCGCTCACACACGTCCTTACACCTGCTTCAGACTGGGCGGCCTCAGCTGATCCCTTATCGCCTACCACGGCCATGAGGCCGCCCAGTCTGAAGAAGGCGGAAGGAGATGAGTTAAGACAGGCGAACATATGCACTGCACATGCCCATCAATCACACCCTCGCTGTCCAAAAAAATAAGACAACGAGGGGCGTTGTTTCGAGCAGGGCAGACGCACAGGCGCAGCCAGCTAACCAATGATGTCAAAAGACGGGAAGCGCTACCAAGGGTGGTGCTGCGTATCATTAGAAAGGAAAGTCACACCTCAGGGACAGTGGAATGGTCTCAATGAGACACATTTAGTACGTGTTTAATTAAACGTGGGCAAGGAGAAAAAGTCAGCCACCTTGTACAAATGCAGCAGTACTGCTGTACTAGGTGGCTGTTATACATAGAAAGACCTGGGGGGTGGGGCCAGGTTCCCTTTAATTTCAGTTCAGGTGCCTGCATGGCGTTTGCAGGACACGTTGCCAGCTACACAGCAGGGGAACAGCTGGCGTTGCTGAACCCCACTAACACATTGGCGTGTGGTTTTCTCTGTGCAGCTAGCACTTCCAGGCTACAACTGGTGGTGTTATAGCCCAGGGTCAGCAGGAGGAGGAGAGGAGCAAAGTGTATGCCGAAGCCTCCACTGGTGGCAGCTTTTGGTCTGTAGTGCCAGCGTGGCTTGTGCTGGACACGATGCCGGCTACACAGCAGGGGAACAGCTGGCGCTGCTGAACCCAACTAACACATTGGCTGGTGTTGTTCTCTGTGCAGCTAGCACTTCCGGGCAAAAACTATCGGTGTTTGAGCCCAGGGGCAGCAGGAGGAGGAGAGGAGCAGAGTGTAGGCCGAAGCCTGCACTGGTGGCAGCTTTTGGTCTGTAGTGCCAGCGTGGCTTGTGCTGGACACGATGCCGGCTACACAGCAGGGGAACAGCTGGCGGTGCTGAACCCCACTGACACAATGGTGGTGTTTTTCTCTGTGCAACCAGCACTTCCGGGCCCCAACTGGCGTAGTTAGAGCCCAGGGTCTGCAGGAGGAGCAGAGTGTAGGCGGAAGCCTACTTGTACCAATTTCAAAGGTAACCTTTAACCCACCCTCAGGTGTTACAATGTTGAAGAGCCACACCTTGTGCAGCAGTAAAGCTCCACAAGTTAAAGGTTGCTCTTTAAGTTTTGCTCATTGCACACGCAGAATGAAAGACGTACACAATTTAGCCCATTGAACAGTAGTTCAGTTCTGTATTGGAGGCGTGACTTGTCTTTTTAAGAAGACGCAGCACAGGTGCACATAAATAACGCCTTGGTGCTGGGCGCAGCCTCCTGAGCGTTGTTATTTGCTGTACAGGAGTCTGTGCTATTGTGATCCCTTGGCCATCCGCTGTGAGCGCTGCCTGTCTTCTCACCTCATTTCATGTTGGCCGATGCGGTTAGCAATGGCCATGAATCCCAGACCCGCAGTGTGTTTTCAACAAATCACACTGCGTGGCTGGGATTCGTGGCCTTGTGCAGTAAATATGTTTGCCGCTCACACATGTCCTTACACCTGCTTCAGACTGGGCGGCCTCAGCTGATCCCTTATCGCCTACCACGGCCATGAGGCCGCACAGTCTGAAGAAGGCGGAAGGAGATGAGTTAAGACAGGCGAACATATGCACTGCACATGCCCATCAATCACACCCTCGCAGCCAAAATATATGAGACAACGAGGGGGGTTGTGTCGGGCAGGGCGGACGCCCAGGCACAGGCAGCCAACCAATGATGTCAGAAGACGGGCAGCGCTCCCAAGGGGGGTGGTGCGTGTCATTAGAAAGGAAAGTCACACTTCAGGGACAGTGGAATGGTCTCAATGAGACACATTTTGTACGTGTTGAGTTCCACGTTGGCAAGGAGAAAAAGTCAGCCACCTTGTACAAATGCAGCATTACTGCTGTACAAGGTAGCTGTTATACATAGAAACACCTTGGGATGGGTGGCAGGGTCCCTTTAATTTCAGTTCATGTGCCTGCGTGGCGTTTGCAGGTCACGTTGCCAGCTACACAGCAGGGGAACAGCTGGCGTTGCTGAACCCCACTAACACATTGGCTGGTGTTTTTCTCTGTGCAGCTAGCACTTCTGGGCCAAAACTAGCGGTGTTTGAGCCCAGGGGCAGCAGCAGGAGGAGAGGAGCAGAGTGTAGGCCGAAGCCTGCACTGGTGGCAGCTTTTGTCCTGTTGTGCCAGCGTGGCTTGTGCTGGACACGTTGCCGACTACACAGCAGGGGAACAGCTGGCGGTGCTGAACCCCACTGACATCAGCTAGTGTTTTTTCTGTGTAGACAACACTTCCAGGTGGCAACTGACAGTATTGAAACCCAGGGAATCAAAGAGGAGCAGAGTGTAGGCTGAAGCCTGCAGTGGAGCAAGTTGAAAGGGAACCTTTAACCCCCCCCCCCCCAGGCATTTGTTGCTGAAAGAGCCATCTTGTACAGCAGTAATACTGCACATGGAAAATTATGGCTCCGAAAATTATGCTCCTTGCAAACGCTGAAATACACACTCATATAATGTGTCCCCTCACACCGTCAAACCGTCCCGGAAGTGGGACTTTCCTTTGTAATGTGACACAGCACAGCCATCATTCCAACCCCCTTGGTGCCGTTCGCCACCTCCTCAACGTTGTTTGGTTCTGTCATGGAGCCCGTGCTGTAATGTTATCCCTTGGCCATGCACAGTTAGCGGTGCCCGTCTTCTGACATCATTTAGGTGTCAGGCTGGCAGTGCCTGTGCATCCAAGCTGCCCGAGATCCAACCTCGCAGTGTCATCTAATGTAATCCCACTGCGGGCCAGGGATCCATGGGCATGCGCACTGCATATCATCGCCTCTCACTCACCTCATTCCTGCTTCTTCAGACTGTGCGGCGTCACGGCCGTGGCATGCTATTAGGGATCAGCTGACGCCGCCTAGTCTGAAGAAGCGTGAAGAAGGGGAGTGAGAGGCTAGTATATGCACTGCGCATGGCCATGGATACCAGGCCCACTGTGGGATCACATTAGACGACACTGCGAGGTGGGATTTCGGGCAGCGTGGACGCACAGGCGCAGCCAGGACAACAACAAATGATGTCAGAGGACGGGCAGCGCAAACTGTGCATAGCCAAGGGATAACATAACAGCGCAGGGTCCATGACGGAATCAAACAACGCTGAGGAGGCAGCGCACAGTGCCAAGGGGGTAGCAATGACGGCTGTGCTGCGTCACATTACAAAGGAAAGTCCCACCTCCGGGACGGTTGGACGGTGTGAGGGGACACATTACATGAGTGTGTAGTTGAGCGTTTGCAAGGAGCATAATTTCAAGAGCGACCTTTTCCTTGTGCAGTATTATTGCTGCACAAGGTGGCTCTTTCAGTAACAAACGCCTAGGGGGGTGGGGGGTACAGGTCCCCTTACATTTTAGTTGTGCCAGCGTGGCGGTCGCATGACACGTTGCCGGATACACAGCTGGGGATCAGCTGATGTTACTGAACCCCAATAACAGAGGAGCGACTGTTGACTGTGCAGACAGCACTTCCAGGCACCAACTGGCTGTGTTAGAGCCCAGGGACAGCAGGAGGAGCAGATTGGAGGTATTGCCGCACACACAGCTAGGGATCAGCTGAAGTTACTGAACCCCAATAACAGAGGAGCGACTTTTGACTGTGCAGACAGCACTTCCAGGCACCAACTGGCGGTGTTAGAGCCCAGGGACAGCAGGAGGAGCAGATTGGAGGTATTGCCGCACACACAGCTGGGGATCAGCTGACGTTACTGAACCCCAATAACAGAGGAGCGACTGTTGACTGTGCAGACAGCACTTCCAGGCACCAACTGGCGGTGTTAGAGCCCAGGGACAGCAGGAGGAGCAGAGGAACAGAGTGTAGGCCGAAGCCTGATTGGAGCAAGTTGAAAGGGAACCTTTAACCCCACCCCCCCAAGACGTTTGTAGCTGAAAGAGCCATCTTGTGCAGCACTAAGGATGCAAAAGGAAAAGGTTGCTCTTTTAATTATGCTCCTTGCAAACACAGAAGTAAACACTAAAAATGTGTCCCCTTATACCTTTAAACCGTCCCGGAGGTGCGAATTTCCTTCGTAATGGGACACAGCACAGCTGTCATTCCTATCCCCTTGGTGCCGTGCGCTGCCTCCTCAGCGTTGTTTTAAGCTGTCATGGAGCCTGCGCTGTTCTGTTATCCCTTGGCCATGCCCAATTAGCGCTGCCTGTCTTCTGACATAATTTGGTGTCAGGCTGTCAGTGCCTGTGCGTCCACGCTGCTCCAGATCCCACCTCGCAGTGTCGTCTAACGTAATCCCACTGCGGGGCTTGGATCCATGGGCATGCACAGTGCATATCCTCGACTCTCACTCCCCTCCTTCCCTCTTCTTCAGACTGTGCGGTGTCACGGCCGTGGCATGCTATTAGGGATCAGCTGACGGCGCACAGTCTAAAGAAGGCGGAGGGAGATGAGCGAGAGCCCGAGGGGAAGATATGCACTGCGCATGCCCATGGATCCCAGGCCCGCAGTGTGATTCAATCAGAAGACACTGCGAGGCGGGATCTCGGGCAGCGCGGCCGCACAGGCGCAGCCAGCCTGACACCAAATTATGTCAGAAGACAGGCAGCGCAAATAGGGCATGGCCAAGGGATAACAGAACAGCGCAGGCTCCGTGACAGCTTAAAACAACGCTGAGGAGGCAGCGCATGGCACCAAGGGGGTAGGAATGACGGCTGTGCTGCGTCACATTACGAAGGAAAGTCCCAGCTGCGTGACGGTATAACGGTATCAGTGAACACATTTTATAAGTGTTAAGTTCTGCGTGTGCAAGGAGCTAAACTAAAAGAGCTACCTTTTCCTTGTGCAGCATTACTGCTGCACAAGATGGCTCTTTCAGTAACAAACGACGGGGGGGGGGAACAGGTTCCCTTACATTTAGGTTGTTGTGCCAGCGTGGCGGTCGCAGGACACATTGCCGGCTACACAGCTGGGGATCAGCTGACGTTACTGAAACCCAATAACACTGGGTCGTATGTTTTTACTGTGCAGCCTGCACTTCTGAGCCGCAACTGGCGGTGTTGGAGCCCAGGAATAGCAGTTCAGGTGGTAGAAAGATGAACACAGCAGGAGACCTGGATGACACCCAATTACTTAATCAGGCAGAGGAGTGGCAAATTCCTGCGAGATCCAGGCCTGGTTCATTTTCAGGAAAGTAAGCCGGTCAACGTTATCGGAGGATGGTCGCATGCGACGGTCTGTTAATACACCACCTGCGGCACTAAAGACACGTTCCGATAAGACACTAGCCGCAGGGCAAGCCAGCACCTCCAATGCATACTGGCTTAGCTCTGGCCATGTATCCAGCTTAGAGACCCAAAACTTGAACGGGGAAGAGCCGTCTGGGAGTACAGTAAGAGGGCAAGCCATGTAGTCTGTCACCATCTGACGGAACCGTTGCCTCCTGCTGACTGGAGCCGCCGGTGATGGTGTAGACATTTGGGGCGGGCACACAAAAGTGTGCCAGAGTTGTGCCATACTGGGCTTGCCTTGGGCAGAGGCACTGCTTCTGCTCCCTCTTTGGGCAGAGCCTCCCCCACTGCCTCGACGCACTGAGCTGCTTTGTAAAGCACTAGCAGCACTCCTCTCAGTTGGACTGGAGAAGATGATGGAATTCACCAGTGTGTCGTGGTACTCCCGCAATTTACGCTCCCGGGTCAACGCTGGGATGAGGTTTTGGACGTTGTCCCGGTAGCGAGGATCGAGGAGGGTGAACACCCAATAATCAGGCATGTTGAGAATGTGGTCGATGCGGTGGTCGTTTCTCAGGCACTGCAGCATGAAATCCACCATGTGCTGCAGACTGCCAACTGGCCCAGAAACGCTGTCCCCTGCTTGAGACATGATCTCTGCCCGCTCGTCATCACCCCACCCTCGCTGTACACACTGACCACTGGACAATTGTGTCGCTCCCTCCTCTGGACGGAGCTCTTCCTCCTCCATTGACTCCTCCTCATCCTCCTCACAAAGTGGCCCCTGCGTACCCCTTTGTGAGGAACCACGTGGCGCTGTCTCTCCAGAAGCTGATGGAAAAGGTGACTCCTCATCCTCCACCTCTTCCACAACATCATCCCTTAACCCTTGCAAAGTTTGCTGAAGCAGGCAGATAAGGGGGACAGTCATGCTGACTAGTGCATCATCTGCACTTGCCATCCGCATGGAATAATCAAAAGGACGCAAAACCTGGCAGACGTCCTTCATAGTGGCCCACTTTGTGGTTGTGAAGTCTGATCGGCGCTGACTGCGACTTCTTTGCGCCTGATGCAGCTGGTACTCCATAATTGCTTGCTGCTGCTCACACAACCGCTCCAACATATGTAATGTGGAATTCCACCGGGTAGGTAGGTCACATATGATGCGGTGTTCCGGAAGGCGGAATCGGCGCTGCAGAGCAGCAATGCGGGATCTTGCCAAGCTGGAACGCCGCAAGTGAGCACACTCTAGGCGGACCTTGTGCAGCAGGGCATCAAGATCCGGATAGTCCCTCAGAAAACTCTGCGCAACCAAATTGAGCACATGTGCCAGACATGGGATGTGAGTGAGGTTGCCAAGGGCCAAAGCTGCCACCAGATTTCGGCCATTGTCACACACTACCATGCCTGGCTGGAGATTCGCTGGCAGTAACCACACATTGCTCACCTGCTTGATGGCATTCCAGAGCTCCTGCGCTGTGTGGCTTCGATTCCCCAATGAAACTAGTTTCAAGACGGCCTGCTGACGTTTGGCCACGGCTGTGCTCATGTCGGTCATAGGTAAACGTTCACGGGTCCATGTGGAGGTGGACTGTGACGGCTCCTGCAGAGATGATTCTGAGGAACTTGTGTAAGAGGAGGAGTCAATGCGTACAGACTGGATTCCTGCAATCCTTGGAGTGGGCAGGACACATCCTGCGCCACTCGCACGATCTGTACCTGGCTCAACAACATTAACCCAATGGGCAGTGAGGGAAACGTATCGCCCCTGTCCATGCTGACTGGTCCACGCATCGGTGGTGAGGTGGACCTTGCTACTGATTTCAAATTCAGATTTATTTAATTATTTAATTATTTGACCTTGCTACTGATGGCGTTCAGTAGCACATGTTTTATGTTTCCCTCAACATGCCTGTGCAGGGCAGGGACAGCTTGCCTGCTGAAGTAAAAGCGGCTGGGCACCTTGTACTGTGGGACTGCCAATGCCATCAAGTCACGGAAGCTGTCAGTCTCCACCAGCCTGAATGAGAGCATTTCCAGGGACAACAGTTTGGCAATGCCTGCATTCAGAGCCTGTGCTCGGGGGTGGTTGGCTGAGAATGCCTGCCTTTTCTCCCATGCCTGTACTACCGATGGCTGTAGAGTAGACTGGGAGTGTGAGGATGACTGGGAAGGTGGTGCTGTGGGTGGAATTACACAAGGTCTCTGGACAACAGTGCCAGAGGTTCTTCCATGGCGATCCTGGGAGGAAGCCAAACCAGCTGTGCGTGAGCTGGAGGAAGAGGCAACACGAGCTGAAGAGGTGGTAGCTGCCGCTGTTGGTTGGCCTACATCTTCAGTGTGTTTCTGTAACTCCACCGCGTGCCTGGTCCGCACATGTTTCCACATATTTGTGGTATTGAGGTTGCTGACATTTTTCCCTCTTTTTACTTTCTGATGACACAGCTTGCATTTGACAAAACAAATGTCATCTGCAACTGTGTCAAAAAAGGACCAGGCACTGCAAGTCTTGGGAGCGCCCTTTTTGGCTTTGGAAAGAGACAGGCTCCTAACGGGTGCCAAAGTGGAGGGTGCCAAACCAGGGATTCAAGCTTCAGGAGGCTAATTTGCATATTCCAGGTGCCTTCTGGGAGAAGCGAAGTCTCCCTAAGCTAGAAGATCGTTGGGTACAGCCGGGACCAGCTGCTTCGAAAGCATCACCAAACCAGGGATTCAAGCTTCAGGAGGCTAATTTGCATATTCCAGGTGCCTTCTGGGAGAAGCGAAGTCTCCCTAAGCTAGAAGATCGTTGGGTACAGCCGGGACCAGCTGCTTCGAAAGCATCACCAAACCAGGGATTCAAGCTTCAGGAGGCTAATTTGCATATTCCAGGTGCCTTCTGGGAGAAGCGAAGTCTCCCTAAGCTAGAAGATCGTTGGGTACAGCCGGGACCAGCTGCTTCGAAAGCATCACCAAACCAGGGATTCAAGCTTCAGGAGGCTAATTTGCATATTCCAGGTGCCTTCTGGGAGAAGCGAAGTCTCCCTAAGCTAGAAGATCGTTGGGTACAGCCGGGACCAGCTGCTTCGAAAGCATCACCAAACCAGGGATTCAAGCTTCAGGAGGCTAATTTGCATATTCCAGGTGCCTTCTGGGAGAAGCGAAGTCTCCCTAAGCTAGAAGATCGTTGGGTACAGCCGGGACCAGCTGCTTCGAAAGCATCACCAAACCAGGGATTCAAGCTTCAGGAGGCTAATTTGCATATTCCAGGTGCCTTCTGGGAGAAGCGAAGTCTCCCTAAGCTAGAAGATCGTTGGGTACAGCCGGGACCAGCTGCTTCGAAAGCATCACCAAACCAGGGATTCAAGCTTCAGGAGGCTAATTTGCATATTCCAGGTGCCTTCTGGGAGAAGCGAAGTCTCCCTAAGCTAGAAGATCGTTGGGTACAGCCGGGACCAGCTGCTTCGAAAGCATCACCAAACCGCGCGCCTTACGGCGTGCGAATTTTTGCCTGTAGGACATTATTGCAAGAGAGCTTGGCTGAGTAGATTACACAAGAAGGAAAACACACAGCAAGTCAGCAGGATCTAGGAGCAACATGGCAGATGTGACAACCTACATGGTGAGCTGCAGCATGTGCTACATGTTCACAGATCGACCAGAAGAATCCAATTTCACCTGTCAGAAGTGTAGACTAGTGGCCCTTTTAGAAGAAAAGGTGCGGGGTCTGGAAGAAAGAATAGCAACTTTGAAACTCATCAAAGAGAATGAAGACTTTCTAGACAGAACAGAAGCATCTCTACTGGTCACAGAAGGTGCAAAAAGTGTCAGAGAACCTCCAAAAGCAGATGAGTGGAAGCATGTGACCAAAAGAAGCAAGAAGACCATGGAGAAATCACCAACCACACAACTGAAGAACCGATATCAAATCTTTGTAGAGGATGAAGATGGCACACCTAAGAATGAAGCAATACCAGCAAGCAAAAAAGAAAAGGGCACACAGCAACAAGTGACAGCAAAAAGTACAGCCAAGAAGCAACGAAGAGTGGTGGTGGTGGGAGACTCACTACTGAGAGGCACCGAAGCAGCCATCTGCAGACCGGACATAACTGCAAGAGAAGTATGCTGCCTTCCAGGTGCGATGATCAAGGATGTGACCGATAGGATACCAAAGCTCTTCAGCTCCAAGGACGTCCACCCATTTCTTCTGATACATGTTGGCACCAATGACACGGCAAGGAAGGACCTACCGACAATCTGCAAGGACTTTGAAGAGTTGGGGAAGAAAGTAAAGGAACTGGATGCACAGGTAGTTTTTTCTTCTATCCTTCCAGTAGACGGGCATGGCACCAGGAGATGGAACAGGATCCTTGATGCAAACAACTGGCTAAGACGATGGTGCAGACAACAAGGATTTGGATTCCTGGACCACGGTGTGAATTACTGGTATGATGGACTCCTCGCCAGAGACGGACTACACCTCAACAAACCTGGGAAACACACATTCGCCAGAAGACTCGCTACACTCATCAGGAGGGCGTTAAACTAGAAGAAGAGGGGACGGGAAGAAAAACATTAGACTTGAACAAAGACGACCCAGGAAAACATACTCAGAAGGGAGGTAAGAACATTTCTAAAACAATCCACAGTGAGGAGATTGGAACAAAACAAAATCCTCTAAACTGCATGCTCGCAAACGCCAGAAGCCTGACAAACAAGATGGAAGAACTAGAAGCAGAAATATCTACAGGTAACTTTGACATAGTGGGAATAACCGAGACATGGTTAGATGAAAGCTATGACTGGGCAGTTAACTTACAGGGTTACAGTCTGTTTAGAAAGGATCGTAAAAATCGGAGAGGAGGAGGGGTTTGTCTCTATGTAAAGTCTTGTCTAAAGTCCACTTTAAGGGAGGATATTAGCGAAGGGAATGAGGATGTCGAGTCCATATGGGTTGAAATTCATGGAGGGAAAAATGGTAACAAAATTCTCATTGGGGTCTGTTACAAACCCCCAAATATAACAGAAACCATGGAAAGTCTACTTCTAAAGCAGATAGATGAAGCTGCAACCCATAATGAGGTCCTGGTTATGGGGGACTTTAACTACCCGGATATTAACTGGGAAACAGAAACCTGTGAAACCCATAAAGGCAACAGGTTTCTGCTAATAACCAAGAAAAATTATCTTTCACAATTGGTGCAGAATCCAACCAGAGGAGCAGCACTTTTAGACCTAATACTATCTAATAGACCTGACAGAATAACAAATCTGCAGGTGGTTGGGCATTTAGGAAATAGCGACTACAATATTGTGCAGTTTCACCTGTCTTTCACTAGGGGGACTTGTCAGGGAGTCACAAAAACATTGAACTTTAGGAAGGCAAAGTTTGAACAGCTTAGAGATGCCCTTAATCTGGTAGACTGGGACAATATCCTCAGAAATGAGAATACAGATAATAAATGGGAAATGTTTAAGAACATCCTAAATAGGCAGTGTAAGCGGTTTATACCTTGTGGGAATAAAAGGACTAGAAATAGGAAAAACCCAATGTGGCTAAACAAAGAAGTAAGACAGGCAATTAACAGTAAAAAGAAAGCATTTGCACTACTAAAGCAGGATGGCACCATTGAAGCTCTAAAAAACTATAGGGAGAAAAATACTTTATCTAAAAAACTAATTAAAGCTGCCAAAGAGGAAACAGAGAAGCACATTGCTAAGGAGAGTAAAACTAATCCCAAACTGTTCTTCAACTATATCAATAGTAAAAGAATAAAAACTGAAAATGTAGGCCCCTTAAAAAATAGTGAGGAAAGAATGGTTGTAGATGACGAGGAAAAAGCTAACATATTAAACACCTTCTTCTCCACGGTATTCACGGTGGAAAATGAAATGCTAGGTGAAATCCCAAGAAACAATGAAAACCCTATATTAAGGGTCACAAATCTAACCCAAGAAGAGGTGCGAAACCGGCTAAATAAGATTAAAATAGATAAATCTCCGGGTCCGGATGGCATACACCCACGAGTACTAAGAGAACTAAGTAATGTAATAGATAAACCATTATTTCTTATTTTTAGTGACTCTATAGCGACAGGGTCTGTTCCGCAGGACTGGCGCATAGCAAATGTGGTGCCAATATTCAAAAAGGGCTCTAAAAGTGAACCTGGAAATTATAGGCCAGTAAGTCTAACCTCTATTGTTGGTAAAATATTTGAAGGGTTTCTGAGGGATGTTATTCTGGATTATCTCAATGAGAATAACTGTTTAACTCCATATCAGCATGGGTTTATGAGAAATCGCTCCTGTCAAACCAATCTAATCAGTTTTTATGAAGAGGTAAGCTATAGGCTGGACCACGGTGAGTCATTGGACGTGGTATATCTCGATTTTTCCAAAGCGTTTGATACCGTGCCGCACAAGAGGTTGGTACACAAAATGAGAATGCTTGGTCTGGGGGAAAATGTGTGTAAATGGGTTAGTAACTGGCTTAGTGATAGAAAGCAGAGGGTGGTTATAAATGGTATAGTCTCTAACTGGGTCGCTGTGACCAGTGGGGTACCGCAGGGGTCAGTATTGGGACCTGTTCTCTTCAACATATTCATTAATGATCTGGTAGAAGGTTTACACAGTAAAATATCGATATTTGCAGATGATACAAAACTATGTAAAGCAGTTAATACAAGAGAAGATAGTATTCTGCTACAGATGGATCTGGATAAGTTGGAAACTTGGGCTGAAAGGTGGCAGATGAGGTTTAACAATGATAAATGTAAGGTTATACACATGGGAAGAGGGAATCAATATCACCATTACACACTGAACGGGAAACCACTGGGTAAATCTGACAGGGAGAAGGATTTGGGGATCCTAGTTAATGATAAACTTACCTGGAGCAGCCAGTGCCAGGCAGCAGCTGCCAAGGCAAACAGGATCATGGGGTGCATAAAAAGAGGTCTGGATACACATGATGAGAGCATTATACTGCCTCTGTACAAATCCCTAGTTAGACCGCACATGGAGTACTGTGTCCAGTTTTGGGCACCGGTGCTCAGGAAGGATATAATGGAACTAGAGAGAGTACAAAGGAGGGCAACAAAATTAATAAAGGGGATGGGAGAACTACAATACCCAGATAGATTAGCGAAATTAGGATTATTTAGTCTAGAAAAAAGACGACTGAGGGGCGATCTAATAACCATGTATAAGTATATAAGGGGACAATACAAATATCTCGCTGAGGATCTGTTTATACCAAGGAAGGTGACGGGCACAAGGGGGCATTCTTTGCGTCTGGAGGAGAGAAGGTTTTTCCACCAACATAGAAGAGGATTCTTTACTGTTAGGGCAGTGAGAATCTGGAATTGCTTGCCTGAGGAGGTGGTGATGGCGAACTCAGTCGAGGGGTTCAAGAGAGGCCTGGATGTCTTCCTGGAGCAGAACAATATTGTATCATACAATTATTAGGTTCTGTAGAAGGACGTAGATCTGGGTATTTATTATGATGGAATATAGGCTGAACTGGATGGACAAATGTCTTTTTTCGGCCTTACTAACTATGTTACTATGTTACTATGTTACAGGCTCTGCAGTCTTCCCCCTCCCTCTCCCTCTTTGGCCCGTAAGGGGAATCTCTTCCCCAGAGCTGCTCCCACCACCTTCCTGTTCCTCACGCCACGATGGGTCAACGACCTCATCATCTCCACTACCCTCTGCCACCAACTGCTCCTCCTGGGTAGTCTCGGCAGCACAGTGCACACCAGAAAGCGGCACCTGAGTTTCATCATCAGATGCGTACTGCGCTGTGGTCACCAGAGGCACTGGCCCACCCGCCTCTTCAGAGTCAGAGAGACAAAGCTGTTGGGCATCACTGCACACTGCCTCTTCTTCCATTTCTCCAATGCTGCTTGGCTGGCCCCCTGTTTCCAAGCCAAGAGATTCAGAGAACAGAAGTAGAGACGGCTCCTGTCCTGGGCTCTCTGACTGCCTGGCCAATTTGGCAGGTGGTGAAGAGACAGATGGCTGCTCTCCAGTGCTCTGTGCCTGAGAGGATGTGGCACTAACTGAAGTCGATGCCGAGGCGTTAGCTGCCATCCACCCGACAACGGCTTCAATTTGGTCTTCACGCAGCAGCGGTGCACGGCGCTCTCCGACAAAGCTGCGCATGAAGGACTGTTCCCTGCTGAAACTGAGTGACGACGAGTCACCGGTGCCCGCAGCAGGCACAGAATCACCACATCCTCTCCCTGCTCCTCTCCCTGCTCCGCGCCCACGCCCACGTGCCTTACTCCCTGCCCTCTTCATCTTGGTTGACAGATAAAGATAAGCAGAAAAGTACTAAGGCCTTAGTGTGCTTATTCCTGAAATGCTCCTCCTAACAGGTGTAAGAAACACTAATGTTGTAAAGTGTGGACTAAACTTTATTATTTTTCAAATGTGGCCTACACAAGTGTTCAGTTGTGTTTGGTGAACTTTCCTTTTTTTTCTGCAGATCGGACTACAGAGCAAGTTTAACTCACACGGGGACCGTGCAGACAGCCGTAAATGGCGCTGCAAGGCCCAAAAACCCTCCTCTAGGTTATCCTATGTAGTGTTTTTCCACTATTTAGCTGGAGACGGATGGAAAGACCCTAATAGGAAATTTTTTTTTTACATTTTAAACAGGCTGCACTATTTGAAAAAAAGGAAATTTTTTTTCAAGGTGTGAGGCAGTAACGCACCCTGAGCTGAATCCAACCGGCTATGGCTGCACACAGACTACAGGGCGAGCTGCGCTCACACAGAGACCGTGCAGACAGCCGTAAACGGCGCTGCAAGGCCCAAAAAAACCCCTCTAGGTTATCCTATGTAGTGTTTTTCCACAATTTAGCTGGAGATGGGTGGAAAAACACTAATAGGAATTTTTTTTTTAAAATTTTAAACAGGCTGCACTATTTGAAAAAAAGGAAATTTTTTTTCAAGGTATGAGGCAGTAACGCACCCTGAGCTGAATCCAACCGGCTATGGCTGCACACAGACTACAGGGCGAGCTGCGCTCACACAGAGACCGTGCAGACAGCCGTAAACGGCGCTGCAAGGCCCAAAAAAAAACCTCTAGGTTATCCTATGTAGTGTTTTTCCACAATTTAGCTGGAGACGGGTAGAAAAACACTAATAGGAATTTTTTTTTAAAAAATTTTAAACAGGCTGCACTATTTGAAAAAAAAGGAAAAATTTTTTCAAGGTATGAGGCAGTAACGCACCCTGAGCTGAATCCAACCGGCTATGGCTGCACACAGACTACAGGGCGAGCTGGGCTCACACGGAGACCGTGCAGACAGCCGTAAACGGCGCTGCAAGGCCCAAAAAACCCCCTCTAGGTTATCCTATGTAGTGTTTTTCCACAATTTAGCTGGAGACGGGTGGAAAAACACTAATAGGAAATTTGAGAAAAAATGTGCAGCAGGCTGCACTATGAGCAAAAAGGACAACTGTGTGAGGCAGTGTGAACCCCCCCTGAGCTGAATACAACCGGGTATATGGCTGCACACAGACTACAGAGTGAGCTGCACACACACACACACAGAGACCCTGCAGAACGCTGTTAAAACAGCGCTGCAAGGCAAGAGCAAGGTGAACAGTGAAGAACACACAGCGTTTTGCTAAATTAGCCTTGGGAAAGGAAAATAAAGCAATTAGCTATCTCAACTGGCCCTCAGTTAGAACACAGCATCCTGTCCCTAACTGAAATCACAGCAGAGTGAGCGCAAAATGGCGGCAGCGTTTTTTATAGTGCAGAGTGACATCATTTCAGCAGCCAATCACAGCCTTGCCAGTAGTTACATGCCCACCATGCTAAACAGGATGTGCCCACACTTCCAATCATTCCTCATTGGCTGCTGCGTTCAGTTTGAATTCTGGGAACTTCCGATTCCGGTATCCGATACGCGGGAAGTATCGGAATTCGGTATCGGAATTCCGATACCACAAATATCGGCCGATACCCGATACTTGCGGTATCGGAATGCTCAACACTACTGACTACTAGTAAACACACAGCAGCTTAAAGGAACAGATATCCCACAGGAGGGGGGCTGCATAAAACACAGCAGCTTAGAGGAACATTACTCCCACAGACAGCGGGGTGCAGAGTACACAGAGCAGTTTTAAGGAACAGTACTCATACAGGCGGGGGAGGGGAAGGTACAGAGTACACACACAGCGGCTTAAATGAACAGTTATCCCACAGGAGGGGGGTTACAGAGTAAACAGCGGCTTAGAGGAACATTATTCCCACAAACAGCGGGGTGCAGAGTACACACAGCAGCTTAAAGGAACAGTACTCATACAGATGGGTGAGTACAAAGTACATACAGTGGCTGAAAGGAACAGTACCATCACTCTACAACCCATATATATGCTATTACTGTGCTAAAAGCTCTGTATTCTGCAAACCTGACTGTACACAGTACTATCACAGGCACTGGTGCAGAGTACACACAACCGCTTTTAGCACAGTACTTTCACAGTCAGGTTTGCAGATTACAGAGCTTTTAGCACAGTAATAGCATATATATGGGTTGTAGAGTACACACATTGTTGTTTAACAGAGTGCACAGCCTGAATCTGTCCCTCACTCCAGGTGCATTCTATTCCTACACTAATAAGAGGAGAATAGCGGCGACACTCTTGATCCAGCCTTTGTACAGTGGCATGGTTTGGCACGACTGTGATGGCTCCTGAAATGCCCACAGCCTGAAAGCATGCTGATTGACTACGCTGCAGCCTTTCAACAAGCTTTATTAGAATGGTGAACCCGAACAGAAATCCGGACTTACAGTAAAAAGTCTGTGTTCAGGGTTTGGTGCCGGACACTAGGTGTCCGGAATGGACCACAAACTTTCCTATTTGGGTTCGCTCATGCCTAAAGGAAGTCTTCAAACAGAGGCTGGACAGACATCTGTCTGGGATGATTTAGTGATTCCTGCTTTGAGCAGGGTGTTGGACTAGATGATCAAGGAGGTCCCTTCCAACTCTAATATTCTGTGATTAATAGTGTTGAGCATTCCGATACCGCAAGTATCGGGTATCGGCCGATATTTGCGGTATCGGAATTCCGATACCGAGTTCCGATATTTTTGCGATATCGGGAATCGGTATCGGATCCATATTAATGTGTAAAATAAAGAATTAAAATAAAAAATATTGATATACTCACCTCTCCGGAGGCCCCTGGACATCACCGCTGGTAACAGGCAGCCTTCTTTGTTTAAAATGAGCGCGTTTAGGGACTTCCATGACGTCACGGCTTCTGATTGGTCGCGTGCCGCTCATGTGACCGCCACGCGACCAATCAGAAGCCGTGACGTCATTCTCAGGTCCTAAATTCCTAGAATGAGGAGTTTAGGACCTGAGAATGACATTGCTGCTTCTGATTGGTCGCGTGACGGTCACATGAGCGGCACGCGACCAATCAGAAGCCGCGACGTCATTCTCAGGCCCTAAACTCCTCATTCTAGGAAATTAGGACCTGCGAATGACGTCGCGGCTTCTGATTGGTCGCATGGCGGTCACATGAGCGGCACGCGACCAATCAGGAGCCGCGACGTCATTCTCAGGTCCTAAACGCGCTCATTTTAAACAAAGAAGCCTGCCGGTTACCAGCGGTGATGTCCAGGGGCCTCCGGAGAGGTAATTATATCAATATTTTTTATTTTAATTCTTTATTTTACACATTAATATGGAACCCAGGGCCTGAAGGAGAGTTTCCTCTCCTGCAGACCCTGGGAACCATCAGGATACCTTCCGATACTTGGTGTCCCATTGACTTGTATCGGGTATCGGGTATCGGTATCGGCGATATCCGATACTTTTCGGGTATCGGCCGATACTATCTGATACCGATACTTTCAAGTATCGGACGGTATCGCTCAACACTAATGATTAATGATCACCCAAGATGCGGCAACAACATCGTATGTCAATAGGAGAATAGGTATAGGAAAATCAGCAATTAATTCACTGGACAAGGTCTTCATATTGAGGAGCATTTTACTGGCAATGAAAACACAGCTAGTACATAGTTTGGTCTATTCTGTGGTAACATATGGATGCAAAGCCTGGATGATCATGAAATAAGACAAAAGAAGAATCGAAGCTTTTGAAATATGGTGGTGGAGAAGGATGTTATCAATACATTGGATGGCAAGAAGAACAAACAAATCTATTTTAGAACAAATCAAGCCAGACATGTCACTCGATGCAAGGATACCCAAACTACAACTACTTATTTTTGACACATCATACGAAAAGAGCAATAACTGTAGAAGTGCATCATAGTCGGAAGTATAAACGGAACAAGATGAAGAGGAAGACCAGCAAACTGATGGATCATTTGGTTGCTTTAAATATTTCTTAACTAGACTAGCAACACAGCATATATCTTATTATACATTATTTGTATCCATACACATTTAAAAGAACACCTGAGTTGAAAGCAAGTCATTAGTATAAAAAGACTAGAACAAGTGTTCTTGCATTTCATGAAAAACAACCACAAACTGCAGTTCAACATTTTAAAAGGACCCAGATCCTAATAAATATCAAGGCATAATTAAGAATAATTTCAGAAATAACAGGAAATTCAATACTGTAAATTGTGGAAAAAGTTTCAACATAACAAAGGGCAAATTATGTGAGCATGGTTTAATGTGTTAACAGATTACTCCTATTTTTGTTTTTATTAAATTAACTTTTTCATTGGATAATTGGATATTTGGTTAGACAGTCTTTTTTCACTGTCTCTTTTAAATACATAAACCAGGTTTATGTCCCGTTTTAGCCGGCATTGGCTTTTTGAATGAAAATGTATGTGCTGGAATGGATAGCTTACTCCAGCCTATAATTAGATTAATTCCAGATTATATTATATATTATATAAGATATTATCCACATGCCAACTGCACTGATGAATTTTGAGTGTAGAGGGAGTTATACTTAGATTTTTTATTGGCTGTCACTTCCATTTACACTGTTATACCCCATGATGTGGTGTTGATAGGTATTACATGGTTTGGGGGCTACTACTTGATTATAATATTGATTTACATGATTTTTTTAATATTTTGTTTTATTTTATCTTCTTTATACACATTTTTTTTTAAGTTTGATTCCCAATCTTATCTTAAAATGTCTGAAGATTCAATAAGAGTTAAGTTCTCCCTTTCGGTCTCTAATATTTACATGGCTTGATGGGAGAGGTTGTAGTTGCATTAAATTATGGAGTTCCTATTTTTTAAATTATCTAGAATGGTGGCTAAATTGATGATTAGGAAGAGTCGTGGCCATACTGAACTTTAATCACTACTAATTGTTTGGAACTCATATATTTATTTTCATTTGACTCCATCAATATGCAATTTTTTAATTTAAATTGCAGAGTAAAGCTCTTATGAGAAACATTAAAACAATGTCATACCATGAATATACCCCAGCAAATACAACCCTACATGTGACTCCATGCCTTCTCATGGCGCTAGGAATATATCAGTGAATTTGTCCAAATAAAATGTTACTTCTCCAATGATAGGCTGTAGTCGCCTAAGGGAGAAAGATTGGCACCTATGCTGATAGACCAAGGGTTAGGGTTCCTTGGCAGACCAAAATATATTTTTAAAAACAAAAATAGGAGTGATCTGTTAAAATTGAAACCACGTTCACATACCTATTTATTTAATGGTTATACTTCAACTTTCTTCATAAATTACAGTATTGAACATGTTATTCGTGAAATTGTTTAAAAATATGATATATTTTAAGAAATGCCGTTTAAAGAAATTCCACATCTGTGTACTTTTAGTGAAAAAGAAAGAGAGGAAAACTGTTTTGAGTAATGCACAGTGCACACATTTTTTATTACAGTCAAGTAGCAAGTATTGGTTCCCAGTACTTACAATTAGATTTTTAGGGGAATTAACATCAAACAAGGGATAGACGAACATTTATTATGCATATTTAGGGAGTCTCAAATTTACGTCTTATACTGGATGGGAGATTACAGTCACTTCTAATCTTTTTCATTTTGTCAGCCATCTGTTTTTTCACATTTAGTATTGCATACAATAAAGAACAATGTCTCATAGATTAACTGTGAAGTGTCTTGAATCGCCTCAGACATGCTCGGTTCTAAATTATAATCAAGTATCTGAATTTCAAATGACTGTACAAAAACACACAGCCATTTCCCTCTTTAATAACCTAATTGGTATGCAAAATCAAAATGAGCAACACAAAACCTCTAGAATGCGGAATGATGTGTTGACGCTGCTGATAGAAGCTTTGATTAGCAAATGTTTATTATGTTCTACACTGATGTAAATTTCTGTGTCATTATTCAAATGAAAACCTCACATTTTTGCACTTTATCAAGAATGTTTGATACAATGCTGAAAAGGAGCTGTGAAGCTGAATACTATCAAGAGATTAATAAGAAATGTAACCACTTTTAGAATACATTGACATGTTTATTTTTATGTTCGGAAATTGCTTTTCAGGATTTTTTATTTTTCATGAAATTTGTAATTTTTGTTTACTTAAAATTCTCATAGGCAGGCTAATATATTACAGTGTATTGAACATTTGGGATGGGAAGAAATAATATAAACCATTACACCAGTTGTAAAGAAAAGACTTAGAAAATAATGTGTTGCCTGTCTGACATTTTTTTGTACAAAGTGCTGCCTAGTAAATCAGAATTGTCAATGCAATATGGAGAAACAAACAGAGTGTATCTTCATAAACATGCATACTGTTAGGGGTCGAGTTCCCGCCTCTGCACAGGGGGAATCTCAGGCCATCTCCGCTGCGGTCTCCCATTCTTCTCCTGCCGCAGTGGAGCCTGCTCAGCGGAGATGTCGGTTCCAGCGTCTCGCTCAGTCTCACTCTGTGCAAAGGGTTACTGTGGCTTTTCCAGCTTCTGCCATTGAAGCCAGTGTTGGGCAGCGGCGAGCAGATGCTTTTGGGACTAAGTCCTGCTTTTCCCCTTCTGAGCATGCCCAGGGTAAGATCTCTCATTGGAGATCGAGGGTCACATGCTCAGATACTGCAGCAAGACCCATTGGTTCTCCAGGAAGGTCCTGAAGTTCCTCAGGCTCTGTGGGAGCCTCTCATTGGTCCTTCTAGGAAAGTCCTGTACATGCTGCAGCTATATCAGGTTCGCATGGCCGCACGGCCATGCGCTAGTATCAATTTATGTATGAGCTCAGTGCCAGTGTGGTCATGTTTGTATGCAGTCAGGGACCCAGCTGAAATTAGCCCCTAGAATGCTGGCAACTCCGGCAAGGAGTTTCATGTTTGCATTTGACTGCATGACCACCATCTGCTCTACTAAGTGGCTGTGTTCCTCTGTGAGCCAAACAGGGCACAGCGTTATCTTTGCTAACAGACTCTGTGAAGTAACAGAGTCTGTTTATACTGCTTTTTGTACCGCCATATCTAGCAGCAGGTGCTTTCCTGCACGGTGGATCCCGGGTTGTGAACGCACCAACTTCTTCTAATAAATATATATTCGGTGCGTTCCGCCAACCCTAACACATACTTCATGTGACTTTTTAAAAAAAAATTTGTCTGGACAACAACCTGTTTCAGAAAGAACCTGAACAATTTTTCAAACATTTCTAAAACTGGAGATAGACTGTAGTCATCGTGAGAATCTTCTGGCAGTCACTCATTTCCCCATTTGCAGAAATGTAGTACTATACAGTACCTTTCAAAGTAAAATGGTTCCACTATATAGCTTCACGAGAGGAGTCCAAAGCTGAGAATCCCTTCCTATGACTTCATAAATAAGCACTTGCCTTAGGGTTGGTTATAGCATGTTAAAGAGAACCTGTCCACATGATTTTGTAATGTAATATGAAGACATGGCTGTAATACTGATTAAAGTACCGTAATACATTTGGTGAAGAAATTTGCTTTCTTTGCCTTCTTTAAACACTATTTGAAGCTTTTTGATAATTATTTTTCAGTGCACAGGGCCGGACTGTGCACGGAGACTTCTCCTCCCTGTTTTGGATCCCCAGGTCCCCCACCACTCTCCTTTCTTTGAATGACATGTAACTGCCTCTTTTGATTGTAATCTCCTCTTCAAACAAAAAAAGTTGGCAGGAGGGTCTGAGATCACAAATAGGAGGTAGGGAGGAGAAGACCTAGATCACAGTTCAGCCCTGAGCACCAAAATCTAATTAGCAGAACACTTCCAATGTTGATTACAGAGGAACCACAAAGCAGAACTCTTCATCAAAAGTATCTATGTAATCAGCATTACTGTGCCATTACATCCATGTCTTTACTTTACATTTCAAAATCATGCTGTCAGGTATTATTTTACCCCTTTGAGACGAAGCCTGTTTTCAACTTCCTGACCAGGCCAATTTTTACAATTCTGATAACTGCCCGTTTATGAGGTCATAACTCTGGAATGCTTCAAGGAATCCCTGTGATTCTGAGACTGTTTTCTCATGACATATTGTAGCTTATGATAGTATTACAATTTCTTCCATATGACTTGCGTTTATTTGTGAAAAAAATGGAAATTTTGCAAACATTTTGAAAATTTTGAAATTTTCAAAATTTTAATATGTATGCCCTTAAACCAGAGAGTCATATTCCACAAAATAGTTAATAAATAACATTTCCCACATGTTTACTTTACATCAGCACATTTTTGTAAACATAATTTTTTTGTTAGGAAGTTATAAGGGTTAAAAGTTGACCAGCAATTTTTCATTTTTACAACACAATATGTGCTAGGGGTCGAGTTCCTGCCCCTACACAGGGGGAATCTTGGGCCATCTCCGCTGCAGTCTCCAATTCTTCTCCTGCCACAGTGGAGCCTGCTCAGCGGAGACGTCGATCCCAGCGTCTCGCTCAGCCTGACTCTGTGCTAAGAGTTACTGCTGCATTTCCTGCTTCTGCCATTGAAGTCAGTGCTGGGCAGCGGCGAGCAGACGCTTCTGGGACTAAGTCCTGCTTTTCACGTTCTGAGCATGCCCAGAGTAAGATCTCTCAGTGGAGATCGAGGGTCACATGATCAGATACTGCAGCTAGGTCATTGGTCCTTCTTGGAAGGTCCTTGTAGGTGCTACGACTAAGTCCTGCTTTGCATTCTGAGCATGCCCAGGGCAAGATCTCTCAGTGGAGATCTGGGGTCACATGCTCAGGTACTGCAGCAACTCCATTGGTCCTTCTTTGAAAGGTCCTAAACGTGCTGCAACTATTTAACGCTCGCATGGCCGCACGGCCATGCGCTAGTATCAATTCTAATATGTCCTTTGTGCCAGTGTGGTTATGCATGTATGTGTTCAGGGACCCGGCTGAAATAAGCCCCTAGAATGCTGGCACCTCCGGCGAGGAGATTGTTTGAACGTGATTCAGGGACCCGGCTGAAATAAGCCCCTAGAATACCAGCACCTCCGGTGAGGAGATTGCGTGTGTGCATAACCACTGACTGCTATCAGTTTGGCAGTAAGCTTGTTCTCCTGTGAGGCTAACAGGGTGCAGTGCTTTCCTCTCACGGCTGCTCTGTGAGGTAACAGAGCTAGTCTATACCCCCAAACAGTGCCACCATTCACTAGCAGCAGGTTCCTCCTGCACGGTGGACCCCAGGCTGCGAACGCACCATTTATAATAAACATCTATTTTTACTCGGTGCGTTCCGCTAGCCCTAACAATATGTAAAACCATTTTTTAGTGACCACCTCACACTTGAAGTGACTGTATGACTGAAAATACCCAAAAATGACACCACTCTAAAAACTGCACCCCTCAAGGTACTCAAAACCACATTAAAGGGAACCTGTCACCCCGTTTTTTCAGATTGAGATATAAATACTGTTAAATAGGGCCTGCGCTGTGCGTTACTATAGTGTATGTAGTGTACCCTGATTCCCCACCTATGCTGAGAAATACATTACCAAAGTCGCCGTTTTCGCCTGTTAATCAGGCTGGTCTGGTCAGGTGGGCGTGGTGACATCGCTCTTTTGTTCCCCAGCTTTCCGTTGGTGGCGTAGTGGTGTGCGCATGTCCAATTTCCGAATTCCCTGCGCGCACGTGAAGAAACAGCACGCGATCTGCGCTGTAATCCCTTGCATCGGTGGGGGCGGCCATCTTCCTGGGGCCGCGCGTGCGCAGATGGAGTGCTCTGCTGCACGGGGCTTCAGGAAAATGGCCGCGGGATGCCGCGCGTGCGCAGAAGAGATCGCGGCGGCCATTTTCCCAAAGCCGAGTTTGCATCTCGGCTTTGGGAAAATGGCCGCCGCCATCTCTTCTGCGCACGCGCGGCATCCCGCGGCCATTTTCCTGAAGCCCCGTGCAGCAGAGCACTCCATCTGCGCACGCGCGGCCCCAGGAAGATGGCCGCCCCCACCGATGCAAGGGATTACAGTGCAGATCGCACGCTGTTTCTTCACATGCGCGCAGGGAATTCGGAAATTGGACATGCGCACACCACTACGCCACCAACGGAAAGCTGGGGAACAAAAGAGCGATGTCACCACGCCCACCTGACCAGACCAGCCTGATTGAAAGGCGAAAACGGCGACTTTGGTAATGTATTTCTCAGCATAGGTGGGGAATCAGGGTACACTACATACACTATAGTACAAAAAAAGAGAGAAAAAGACTATGCACACAGTGGGATCAACTGCATATAACAAATTTTATTGTACAAAACACCGCACAAAAGCACAGTAAGGAAAAGCACACATTAAAAACAATTAAAACAGAAACAGCCTATCCACTTCCCCCAAAAAAATAGTCACAGGGATCCACATGATCACATATAAATCATATAACAGACATTCAAGAGTTAAGACAGAATAACATCCCCACATATAATTGTTTAATATCAGAAACTGCCCACTGAAGAGGTCTGACTAAAGAAAATATATTAATTCGATCCTACATGTGACCAAAGTAACCCAATCACACCACTGGTCTGTGATAGATGTATAATTATGTCCAGAAAAAGGGACATCAAATAATAAACCAGAGAAACTCGTTGGTATGACCCATAAATACTATGTCCTTAATCTGGCACCCCATCTAATACATTACCAAGTCTAGCAGAACCTGCCACCGAAAGGTTAATCCCTCATAGGTATCCAGGGGGAGAAAAAGAATGAACGTGCCCTACAGAGAGGTATGGGCACGGCAGGCATGCAATGACTGGTCCTATAAAATAAGGCTGGGTGATCCTGGAAATGGAGCCAGAGTCAAAAAAATCCAAGAAAATACATGTGGGGGAGAGAGAGAGGCGGAGGAGGATAGGAGCCCAACGCGTGTCGACGCTACTAAGGCGTCTTCGTCAGGGGAAGGTACTGAACCTGGCCTCCAAACAGGCCTTTCATGCGTGGTGTACAATACCAATTATCTAAATCACCTGTGTGAGTGCTGGCGACGTCCCAGAGACTAGCGGTTGCATAGCGCTGGGTAAACACTCCCGGACATGCGCACTACAAACGCAACCCATGACCTGCAGCGTGGCAACCAATCAGCTCTATCGTACCACGTAGTAGTGCAGAAAGACCAAAGCGCCAATAGGGGATGTGCTATTTTGGAGCGAGTGCGCACGCGCACTGGACCCGCACTCAAAGGATTTCAGCATCCATAAGCGCACGTTCGGTGTCCCAGACAGGGAAAACCCAGTCATGCGCACTGGTAACGGCACACCGATACATTAGTAGCGCGCACGCGCGCCAGTATATCAGCTCACATACAACTGCGTACATAGATGCCATGCAATCTACATTGAGTGCGCCGTGCTTAAATAAGTCCATACACTTTGGATGGTAAGAATGAATGTGCACACTCACCCAGGCGATGTATATGACCAGCGCTAAGGAAAAAGGAAAAGTGAAATGAGGGCCAATACTCAATGCTCAACAAAAGCATCTTATATAGGAATCAGCGCTGTGCGTAAACATCACCTGGCAAAGAAGATATATACAAGTACAAAAACATACCAGAGAAGCCTAATCACGGCAATAGTATTCCTAATGAGCACGCGTATTCATTGCACTATTTTTTGTTGAAAGAAATACATGTAAAAAGTGCACATACGTGCCCATACAAAGGGTACAAAGTGTGGAGTCACATTTGTTACACAATCAGTCTGGTACCACAGTCATACCACGCATACTTGTCACAATTTACAAGATATCTCACACCTCGTATATTAACATCCAAATGTACCTGTAGACAATACCAAACCCTGGGGCATAGGCACATAGAGCATACAGGTGCGTAAATATTGCACAATGTAAAACTGTGAACATATGCGCAGGCAAATAGGGGTGAAGGCGATCCAAAACGGGCACCTGCAGAAGGCAAATGTGCCTATAGGCAGTACCAAACCCCAGGGCATAGGCACATAGAGCATAAAGGAAGTGCGTATATATTACACACTATAGAACTGTGAACATATGCGCAGGCAAGTAGGGGTGAAGATGATCCAGAACGGGCACCTGCAGAAGATAAGGCCCCTATGGGGCGAAATAGTCCATGTGCAAGGTGTTGAAAATCGCACAAGACCGGCAACATAATCTGCCTTAGTGGGTAGATATATCCATCAGAACTGGTGACATAAGCTTAACCAGTCCCCAAGATACATACCCGAACCTGGACTTGCTTATAAAAGCCGGTAAACAGCAACTCCTCGTTGATCCCTACAGGAGCCCGACTATCCAGATTATAAATCCACTTGGACTCTCTCCTAAGTAGGTCCAACACAATACTACCACCCCGAATATCCGCTTTTACCCCTTCCAGCCCCATGACCTTCAAACTCACCGCAGAACCACCATGTATCTGCAGGAAATGTCCTGCCACTGATGTAAGCTGTTTACCCTTCTCCCGATCCCTTCTAGCCGTATTGATGCTGGACAAATGCTGTTGCACCCGGCGCCTAAGCTCTTGTGTTGTGTATCCCACATATGGTTTTGGGCACCCACACACCAGCGCATACACCAGGTTCCTGGTACGACAGTTGAAATATGCTGGCAGTTCAATCCTTTTTGAAAGGTGTGGAAGCGTTATGCCCGTGTCCGATATCATAAAACCACATACGTTGCATCCACCACATGGGTAAGAGCCAAAAATGCGACCACAACTACCACTCCTCACAGATGCCCGTTTAAAATGGCTAGATACCAGCTCATCCTTGAGGTTCCGTGACCTCCTGGCCACCATTTTCGGTGTAGGAGCAAGCCAGGGGTGAAGTTTGGGTTCTGTAAGTAAGATATTCCAATTTTTCTTAAGAATCCCATACACATCCCCCCATTGATTATGATACACAGTAATCAGATCTATTGTCCGTGCATCCTTCTTCGGTTTGGGTTTAAGTATGTCTTCCCGTTCGCACTGCTGAGAGTGCTGAAATGCCCGCGAGATCACTTTTCGCGGATACCCCCTGGCTTGGAACCTGTCAGTGAGTTTCTTAGATTCTGCCCGAAAGTCATCCTCAGTTGAGCAGTTCCTTTTCACCCTCAAAAACTGTCCCTTGGGTATGCTGTTGCGGAGATGGATAGGGTGTGCACTGTCGTAGTGAAGCAAACTGTTGGTGGCCGTCTCCTTCCTATGCAGATTCGTGATGATATGGTTGTCCTTCACGATGATGTTTAAGTCCAGGAAATCCACCCTACTAGGGGATATCTTGGATGTGAGTCTGATGTTCCATGGATTCCTGTTGAGCAGATCGATAAAGTCATTGCATGTCTCCAGGGTCCCAACCCAAAAGAAGAGAACATCATCAATGAACCTGTGCCATTCCAGCACATGTTCACGATATTGTTGAAGTTCATACACATATGTCTCCTCCCACCACCCCATATAAAGGTTTGCATAAGATGGCGCGCATCTGGCACCCATAGCGGTGCCAGACGCCTGTCTATAAAAGACACGATCGAAAATAAAATAGTTCTTCTCCAGAACCATTCTGAGCAAATCCAGTACAAAGCGGTCATGGTCCCTGTCCCTACTTGATTTCTTATCCAAGAAATGTGCAACAGCCTCCAGTCCCAGCCCATGGTCAATGCTGGTATATAATGACTCTACGTCAAGCGTAACAATGAGGGTGTCCCTTGGAGTCTCCAGCCTTCAAATCTTTTCTATTAGGTGCATAGAGTCCCGAATATACGACCCCAGGGCAAAGACAAGGGGCTGCAGAAAATAGTCCAGGTATATACAAGGCTTTTCGAACAATCCCCCGATCCCCGATATGATGGGCCTACCTGGAGGGTTGTCCAAGCTTTTGTGCACCTTGGGGAGCATATAATATGTGGGTACTCTGGGCGTCTCCAAGGTTAGGAAGTCCTTCTCTCTCTTGTTGATTATTCCCAAACCATATGCGGTCAAGATTAATCCATCGAGGTGTTTTTTGAAAATCTCCGTGGGATCCGATGGTAAGACCTGATAATGAGAGGTATTTAGTAACTGTCTTTTGGCCTCAGCCAAGTACATATCCTTGGGCCAGATGACAATATTGCCCCCTTTGTCGGCCTCCTTGATCACGAATGAGTCTTGTTTTTTCAGGTTTTTCAAAGACTGCGTCTCCTCCCGAGTAAGATTCCCAGTCCCCCAGTCCCTTATTTTAAGGTCATAAATCTCCCTACTAACAGTTTAAAAAAAAATCTGTATTACAGGGAAAAGGGAGAAGGGAGGTGAGGCCTGGGACGGAATACGCCCCGCAAACCTGCGAGACTTACCACCATTCCCCTCGTTTTCATCAAGAAGCTCCAACAAGTCGCGGAATACTTGTCTGTCCTCATCCGGCATAGTGTCGATCACCGATGGTTTGTGACAGAGTAATTTGAACATGAGTTGCCTACAAAATAGGTACAGATCTTTAGTAAGTTCAAATTTATTTAATGAGTTTGTAGGGGAGAAGGACAATCCCTTAGACAATAAAGAAATCTCTCCCGGTGACAGGGAGTATGTTGACAAGTTGACAATTTGCAACTTACCCAGCCCGTTTCCCCGAACTCCGTCCTGTGTTAGAACCTCCGATTGTTCCTCCTCGTGGTCCTCTTGCGGCCCACTGTCCAATCCTGCAGGGGTCCCCTCCTCGATCTTAGGTTGGGGGCGCCTACGTCTCCTCCTTCTGCTCCTCCTTCCTGATCGCTTATATCCGAAGATAAAAAATCACTGGAGACAGGCTCAATCTGCTCAACTTGTACTTTATCAGCCTGCGTGATCGGGGCCACTCTTCTATTGTTGCCACGATGTGACCATCTATAGGCTCTTGAATTATCAAAGTCCTGCTTGTCCCGCTGGAACTTATGTTTTTTACCCTTAATCACCTCTTTCTCAAAGGTATCAATAGATGTTTTTAACCGTTGCTTAAAGGGAGTGACCTGACTCTGCAGGTCAAAGGCCTGAAGCTTCCCCTCTTTTAGCTTAATTTCATCCCTCAGCCGAGTTAATAAAGCACAGTCATGTTCCAACAGCATATTGATAAGTATGCTGGAACACCTGGACAAGCCATCCTCCCAAGTCTTTTTAAATGCAGAATCCACTTCCCAAGCCGGGAAGATCTGTACACGCAATCCCCTGGGAATGAGGCCCAGCCTTTTATACTCTTCCAGGCTTTTTGTATTCCACCAAACCTTGGTTAAAGATTTATGTAAATATGTAATCTCATTACACAGTTTAGAAAAACCCTCATCACGTTCCACAGCACTACCTGCTATATCATCCCCAGCGCCAAAAACATCCGAAGCCTGGTCCCGCCAAGCAGCCTCATGAGTTTCCAAATCATATAAGTATTTGATTATAGGCGTGCCACCGCCAAGAAACCCTGGTCAAACACTTACACCAGGTACAACACAAACAATTACTAAAGAGCAGAGAGGCGGGCACTGCACAAAATATATTGAAGAGGATCAACCACGTGCATATATAAGATCCACAGAACAAAAAAAAAAAGAGAGAAAAAGACTATGTACACAGTGGGATCAACTGCATATAACAAATTTTATTGTACAAAACACCGCACAAAAGCACAGTAAGGAAAAGCACACATTAAAAACAATTAAAACAGAAACAGCCTATCCACTTCCCCCCAAAAAATAGTCACAGGGATCCACATGATCACATATAAATCATATAACAGACATTCAAGAGTTAAGACAGAATAACATCCCCACATATAATTGTTTAATATCAGAAACTGCCCACTGAAGAGGTCTGACTAAAGAAAATATATTAATTCGATCCCACATGTGACCAAAGTAACCCAATCACACCACTGGTCTGTGATAGATGTATAATTATGTCCAGAAAAAGGGACATCAAATAATAAACCAGAGAAACTCGTTGGTATGACCCATAAATACTATGTCCTTAATCTGGCACCCCATCTAATACATTACAAAGTCTAGCAGAACCTGCCACCGAAAGGTTAATCCCTCATAGGTATCCAGGGGGAGAAAAAGAATGAACGTGCCCTAAAGAGAGGTATGGGCACGGCAGGCATGCAATGACTGGTCCTATAAAATAAGGCTGGGTGATCCTGGAAATGGAGCCAGAGTCAAAAAAATCCAAGAAAATACATGTGGGGGAGAGAGAGAGGGGGAGGAGGATAGGAGCCCAACGCGTGTCGACGCTACTAAGGCGTCTTCGTCAGGGGAAGGTACTGAACCTGGCCTCCAAACAGGCCTTTTATGCGTGGTGTACAATACCAATTATCTAAACCACCTGTGTGGCTGCTGGCGACGTCCCAGAGACTAGCGGTTGCATAGCGCTGGGTAAACACTCCCGGACATGCGCACTACAAACGCAACCCATGACCTGCAGCGTGGCAACCAATCAGCTCTATCGTACCACGCAGTAGTGCAGAAAGACCAAAGCGCCAATAGGGGATGTGCTATTTTGGAGCGAGTGCGCACGCGCACTGGACCCGTACTCAAAGGATTTCAGCATCCATAAGCGCACGTTCGGTGTCCCAGACAGGGAAAACCCAGTCATGCGCACGGGTAACGGCACACCGATACATTAGTAGCGCGCACGCGCGCCAGTATATCAGCTCACATACAACTGCGTACATAGATGCCATGCAATCTACATTGAGTGCGCCGTGCTTAAATAAGTCCATACACTTTGGATGGTAAGAATGAATGTGCACACTCACCCAGGCGATGTATATGACCAGCGCTAAGGAAAAAGGAAAAGTGAAATGAGGGCCAATACTCAATGCTCAACAAATGCATCTTATATAGGAATCAGCGCTGTGCGTAAACATCACCTGGCAAAGAAGATATATACAAGTACAAAAACATACCAGAGAAGCCTAATCACGGCAATAGTATTCCTAATGAGCACGCGTATTCATTGCACTATTTTTCGTTGAAAGAAATACATGTAAAAAGTGCACATACGTGCCCATACAAAGGGTACAAAGTGTGGAGTCACATTTGTTACACAATCAGTCTGGTACCACAGTCATACCACGCATACTTGTCACAATTTACAATTTACAAGATATCTCACACCTCGTATATTAACATCCAAATGTACCTGTAGACAATACCAAACCCTGGGGCATAGGCACATAGAGCATACAGGTGCGTAAATATTGCACAATGTAAGAGATAGCATAAAGGAAGCATAAAGGAAGTGCGTATATATTACACACTATAGAACTGTGAACATATGCGCAGGCAAATAGGGGTGAAGATGATCCAGAACGGGCACCTGCAGAAGATAAGGCCCCTATGGGGCGAAATAGTCCATGTGCAAGGTGTTGAAAATCGCACAAGACCGGCAACATAATCCGCCTTAGTAGGTAGATATATCCATCAGAACTGGTGACATAAGCTTAACCAGTCCCCAAGATACATACCCGAACCTGGACTTGCTTATAAAAGTAGTATATAGTAACGCACAGCGCAGGCCCTATTTAACAGTATTTATATCTCAATCTGAAAAAACGGGGTGACAGGTTCCCTTTAAAGAAGTTTATTAATCCTTCAGGTGCTGCACAATAATTTTTGGAAAGTGGAAAGAAAAAATAAACATTTACTTTTCTGTCACAAAATTTTTCTTTTAGATCAAATTTTTTTTTCTTTCTCAAGAGTAACAGGAGAAAGTTGACCATACATTTTGTTCTGCAATTTCTCCTGAGCATGCTGATACCCCATATGTGGGGGACATCTACTGCACGGCAGGGCTTGGAAGGGAAGGAGAGTCATTTGACTTTTTGAATGTAAAATATGCTAAAATAATTAGTTGTTTGGAGAGCCCCTGATGTGCCTAAACAATGTAAACCCCCAACAAGTGACACCATTTTGGAAACGAGACCCCCAGTGGAACTTATCTAGATGTGTTTTAAGCACCTTGAACCCACAGGTGGTTCACAGAAGTTTACAGCGTAGAGCCGTGGAAAATAAAAAAAAACATTTTTCATACAATAATCTTTTTAAGCTACCAATTTTGTATTTTCACAAGGCCCAAAGGAGAAAATGGATTCCAAAGTTTGTTGATCAATTTCTCCTAAGTTCACTGATACCCCACATGTGATGGAAAACTACTTTTGAGGCACAGTACAAAGCTCAGAAGGGAAATAGTGCCATATTACAGTGCAGATGTACCCCCATAAGGGTCCCCAATTTTGGAAATTATAGCCCTTTAGGAATTTATCTACAGATGTAGTGATGATTTTGACTTCATGGGTGTTTTCCAGAAATAGGCAGCAGTGGATGATCCTGAGTGAAAATTGCAAACTGCCATTGTATTGACCAGTACGCTGTAGTGCCCAATACATTATGCCCAGCTCATGCTTCTGGAAACACGCATCAGTAAATTAGGTGGGCTCTCATCACTACAGAAATGCCAAACTTGTGGGCGCTAGATGTTGTTTAGGCACACTGGGGCTCAGAAGGGAGGGAGCATTTGGATTTGGGAGCAGAGAATTTGCTGAATTTCTTTTGGCAGATGAGGAGCCATTTTTCTTTTCCAGAACCTTTGTGCTAGCAGTAGCTTACTTTCATCTGCCTCTTTGTAAGCAAACTTCATCCAGTGGTTCTATCTGAATCACAAATTTCTGAGATTTGCACAGACACTCAGATGTAAGCACTCAACGCAGAGCACAGGATAAATGTGCACCGAGCCTTACTGCAATCTTTGGGAGGCAGATTGAAAAAAATCAACAGTATGTGAAGAATTGTTTTTTGTTTTTTTTTACGCCGTTCCTTGTGCGGTATAAGAGATATGGCACCTTTATTCTTCGGGTCTGTGCAATTACAGCGATACCAGATTTATATCGGGTTTTTATGGTTGGCTGTTGTCACACACTAAAAGATGCTTTTTATTGTGAAAACAAGTTTTTGCGTCACCATATTTTGAGAGCTATAGTTTTTTCAAATTTCATCCGACAGTCATGTGAGGTCTTGTTTTTATGCGAGACAAGCTGATGTTTTCATTGGTACATTTTCGAGTACATGACATTTTTTGATAATTTTCTATTCTGATTTTTGAGAGACCGAATGAACCAAAACCCGAAATTCAGGAATTGCTTTTTTTATTATACCGTTCTGCTTGTGGTAAAATTGGTAAGACCGCTTTATTCTTCGGGTCAGTATGATTACAGCGGAACATCTTTTACATCATTTTTTATGTTTTGACACATTTTACACAATAAAAACTGTTTTATAGAAAAAATAATTATTTTTGCATAGCTTTATTCTGAGAGATCTAACTTTTCTATTTTTTCGCTGATGACGCTGTATTGTGGCTCCTTTTTTGTGGGACAAGATGTTGTTTTCAGAGGTACCATTTTTATTTATATCTGCCTATTTGATTGCTTTTTTGCACTTTTTGTTAGTCAGTATCATGATAAAGCATTGTTTTTTGCCTCATTTTTTATAAAATAAATTTACGGTGTTAATTGAAGGTGTTAATTAGTGGGACAGTTTTATAGAGCGGTTGTTTACGAACGTGGCCACACCAAATACGTGTACTTTTACATAAATAAAAGTATTTATTGGTATAATATGTATTTGTTTTCTTTATTTGGGGATTTAAAAAAAATATTTTTACACATTATAGTTTTTTTTAACTTTATTAGATTGTCTTAGTATGAGACATTACTATATAATGTCAGATCGCTGAAATGACACTTTGCACAGCATTGTCAAACTCAGCACAGCCAGTACTAAAAATACAAAGCTGATATGTAAAATTCCATGTAAACAAAGCATTTGGGTGACCAATGACGATTCTTCAAGCAGCTTATCAACTGGAGCGCTCCCACAAAGAAGGAATCTATGACTCCACCAGAAATTTCTCATGTTGCAGTTTCCTGAAACTTTATGAGCAGGACATGGGAAAATTCATGTTGGATGCTGCAGCTAACTATATTTTTTATATTTGTTCTTCAACATAATGTTATAAAATATTTTGAAAATAAATAAATTCCTTTGTTAACTCCTAATTTTTCATTTTTGCAGTTTAATTTTTACCTCTTTTTCATCCAAGAGCCAAAAAGTTTTTATTTTTCTGTTGATAAACTATAGCTGCATGAAAGCTTGATTATTTTTAGGACAAGTAACAGGTTGGAAAAACACTATTTATTTTACTACACCATGTACTGAAAAATGTGAAAAATTTCTAATTGGGGTAAACTGTAAATCCAGCATAGTTTTCAAGTTTTATTTTGATTTAGCACATCTTGTTGTAGTTGGATTGCTTTTACGCTTTTTGGATCACAGTAATGTCAACTAAGCATCCTAACTTATTTACATGTACTACTACTATTTATTTTCTTACAGCAAGGTATTAGCGCCTTGTTTTTACCCGAGGTTTAACCTGTTAATGGCTCCACTATGACTGTATAACAACACATTACTCTTATGCCAATAATGCAACCCATTTCTTCAGTTTCTTTTGTTTTGTACTTATAGGCCGATTGCCCCCTTTTTGGGCTGTGCATCCTGTGCATAGCTTTCCAGGGACAGGTGTAAAACAGTCAAGTCTAGGTCTAGGTCTGCCCCATCCAGTTTGAGGTGTGCTAGCACAAATCCATGTGAAATACTGGAGTTAGGGACCATCCTGATTGGGTACACCTTGTCATGTTGCGGAGGGATGGCTGTTTTGCTTACAGCAGGGTATTTACTCATTGGTTTTACCCTAAGTTTTCTATGTCAATGGTCAAAGTGTGAATTTGTACCTACACATTGCACTTATATTGTAGATTGTAAGCTCTCACGAGCAGGGTCGTCTTGTGTTGCTTTAATTATTGTATTGTTAACATTGTTACTTATGACTGTTGTGATTGAAGCTGTTAAACTGTAAAGCGCTGCGGAAAATGAAGGCGCTATATAAATAAAGATTATTATTATTATTATCATTACTACCATCAAGTGAGTCCATCCACATTATCTGTTAAACTTCAATACCATACATAACCGAAGACAGAAACAAAATAAACATATGCATTGCTGTAAATAAATATGTAAAAGCAACAGTGCAAATAAATAACATAGGGAACTAGGTAAACAGCGTCAAGGTGTACCCAAATCAAGATGTCCTAACCTCTAGAATTAAAATCTTACCATGTGTCAAAGTAGCATTAATATGAATAGGGGCTGAGCAGGACCAGGTTCCAAATATGGATACCCAGCAAATGAGAAGCTATACAAATGTAATGTCCAGCTCAAAGAAAGGGAGGCCACATCCTTAACTGCACTAAGTGCAGAAACCTGAATATTAACATTCTGTTTCTATCTTAGGTTTGGTCTGTTTAATGGCTAGTGTGAACATGTTCTTATTTTGCATGCATATCAACTTACACTCCAGTTCATTTTTTTTGGTTAAACTCAAATATCATGTAGATGCATGAATGCCAAAAATTGGATGATCATTTTTTCCCTGCAAAATCCA